>NC_133144.1:23514808-23871308 GCF_048418815.1 Hemitrygon akajei
CTGGGCAGAAACTCCTTGTTAATGAGAGCAGTCAGGGGAGAATGACCAAACTAGCTTAAGCTGACAAGAATGCGCTGGAACCCAAATAACCATGTGTTACAACAGTAGAGCGTAGAAGAGCATCTCTGAATGAACAACACATCAAACCCTAAAGTGGATGGGCTACAGAAGCAGACGATCATGAACATACACTCAGTGGACACTTTATTAGTTACAGGAAGTACCTACAGTAATAAAGTGGGCACTGAGTATATATGTTAAGAGGAAGAGCATTAGGCATCTATAGTCTAAAGTGGGCATCTATAGGAAGAGCAGCATTTGAGGTGTCACCTTTGTGCAATTCTCCTCACAAATTATCTTGACAATTTAGGAGTGGTTTGCAAAGTTAAGACCTTGTAATCCATGAAAAGCGCTTGCGTAAATAAAGAGGTTTGCTCATTTTCCGAGAATTGGCTGTTTCTTTATCCCAAGTACTATTTTCAGAGGGCGTACAAATAAACAATGCTGCCAAAAGAATTGGAAACAGAAAATTAGCATTTGTACTCTGCACCACATTTGTATTAAATACAGCCTCGCTTTCCAAGGCATGGATCATACTGAATGTTCTTCCACATTATTTCATCATCCCCCGTGTACAAGTCTGAACCAGTGTGAACAAGTTATCACTTCAGTCTCAGGTTTGTTTGTTGGCTGTACACCAAGGTACAATGAAACTCCTGGCTTGGTGTGAGGCTCACAAATAGAAAACGATAACCAGAAATACCCCAGGATGATGCAGAAAGAAAGTGATCTATCTGCTAGTTTTGATGCTTCTCCAGCACAGGCACATTTCTCCATACTGTAATAGTCCCATCAGAAACAGTTGAGAGCAACGGTGCATTTCTTCTCATGGGACAAGCAAGTTTGACCGAGAGGAGAAAGGCAGAAAATGGCACTGATTACTTCATGTTAGTTTTGGATCCCTACTTTACTGGCTATTTCTGATCTCTTTGAGTTTTATTAGCCAAATCCAGAGATCTTCAGCAATTGGGATACCAGTCCCAATGTGGTGTATGCCACATTGAGTGTTACCGCCACACTCCAGCCGGAGCTCTGCCTGAACTGAAATCAAGGCCACTATAATCTCCAGCTTTGTTGCAAAGAGTTGAGCCTCAGCTGTCATCTGACTGAAGCAAAATATGCATTTGTGGCCATTAAAGATTCACAAAACGGTAGTAGCTGTTACTATATTTTACGTTCAATGTTCCGACTCTTTGACTTCCATGGTACAAAATTAGTGTGTATTGGCATTTAGAACAAGGATGAATCTTCGCTTCACCAGGCCAAATCATTCAGATGGCTCAATTACAATCCGTCTAAAATAGGTGTTCCATTCATGCCAAAGTCAAATATCAAGTACTTTGCAGGCAAAACAATTATTTGTAATTATCTAACAGGGCTCAGGGCACATCACTGGTGTTATTATATGAAATTTGGTATCGAGCCACATTAACTTTAAGACTTACTTTGAAAGACTGCTGACTGTATTGTTACTCCCACAGTCTAGAAAGGACATGTTTATTGGACTTCTCTTTATTGCTGGCCCTGCGAGAAACTGTGGAAAGGGTGGGCAGGGAGTACAGTTAGCAGAGCTTCTGATATCATTAACTATATGAAGGATGTATGTATATTGATATATAGTATGTAGAACATGTGTGTGTGTGTGTGTGTGTGTGTGTGAGATTATACATACCTGTTTACTGTATGTTTAGCATGTCCCCACCTAAAATAGTTAGATTTAAGTGACTGCATAGGCCCTTTAATTGTAACATGATGAACCATACATGCAGGTCAGAAACTTTTCAGCAAAAGACCAACAAAGAAACAAATAGAGTCACAGATTTGCAGAGTTAGCCAGCACAGAAACAGATTCTTCAGCTCAGCTCATCCATATTGAACAAGTTGCCTCGTATCATCCGTCTATATCCTTCTAAACTTTTCCTATCCATTTACCTGGCTGAGTATCTCCTCAATGTTGTGATTGTACTCACCTCTACCACTTGCTCTGGCAAATCCTTCCATACACTCATTATTTTCCATGTGAAAAGTTGCCCCTTGCTCCCTTTTCATCTTCATCTTAAGTCTATGTCCTCTAGTTTTAGACTCCCCTCCCCTGGGAAAGAAGAACTGAAGACGTGATTACAATATTTTTCCTAATCTTGCAGAACAATGTACACCTAAGCTTAGCTATGTTTAAAATGAAATTATATAATGCCTGCTAATGTATTAGCCTATGGCTAAATTGTATATCCAGGGAAGAGCTTAAAACTAATAAATTAACAATGGGTGTAACTTTAACTGTAGTTCAAAACTGAGAACGTACTTATAATACAGTGCAAAATGATCAAATATCATTCTGTACGGCTCTTAACTTTAATTTAACCACAATCCTAAGCTTCCATGACAAGTTTTCTGATGTGTCTTTTTTCTCTACTAAGAAATAACACAATTGGATCTTTTGCATCCACCAGAGAGATTTAAGATTTCATGCAGAATAAAAGTACCTCAGACAAAGCAAATGGCTGCTCCCAGTCCACTTTTGCCAGATTTTGGATGATGATACCAAAATTGGCCTTTCCACAAACCAGGAAATTGTTAGAGCGGTCTAACTGGTTGCACCATCATCTGGTATGGGGTGGGGAGGGCACTTCTCAGAATTGGAAATAGCTGCAGAAAGTTGTAAGCTCAGCCATTATTGCACTAGCCTCCCCGCCACTGAGGACATATTCAAAAGAAGATGCCTCAAAAAAGGCAGCATCCACCATTAAGGACCCCCACTACCCAAGACATGTCCTCTTCTCATTACCACCATCAAAGAGGAGGTACAGAAGACAGAAAACACACACTCCATGTTTTAGGAACATCTTCTACCCCTGCCATCCAAATCCTTAATGGACAATGAACCCATTATCACTACCTCACTATTTTTGCTCTCTTCTTCAACTTACTTATTTTTACATATATATTTCTTGTTGTCATTTGTAGTGTATATTATGTCCTTCACTGTACTGCTGCAGCAACAAATTTTCATGACATCTGTTAGTGACAATAAACCAGTTCTGAATCGGATTCTGATTCTGGGGAACAGGACAGTCCTTATCCCTTTCCACAGCTACCGTGAAACTTACAGAGTCATAGTTGTTGTCTCTAAAGTGCTCTCACACTGAAACCTCAGCCACATTCCCTTAGGTTAAGCCCAGCGCTGCGCTAATGAAGCACTGTTTAACAACTTCCCCTGAAGGACTTTAAAAAGAGTCCAGTTCTTCAAAGTCTTTCACATTACAAAACTCTCGGTTAACAATTGAAAAGTTGAAATGCCTTACCCCTGTTACCTTTTTGCCTCTTTGTGATTTGTTTACCTATCTACTTCCCTATCAGTTAGCATTACACCCTTAGCAAAATGGGCACACCCGTCTTATTTCCTAAATTCTACATACACATCCACATTTGAAGAACTTTCCAGGATAGCTTCCACTCAATTTTGCAATAATGGACTCTGTAATCTGTCCTCAGTGCAGCGAGCTGAAATTAATGTGAGAGGTCGTCATTGGTGACGCAGCGCTAAATTTTAAAAGGACTCAGGAGCTTTTAGCTTTCCTTGGGTGGGCTGAAATCTGTGCAGGGCCAACAAAAAGGTGTAAGTGGAGCAGCCACTACTGGAGTGGGCCAGTGTCAGAGGGGTCTGGCTTTGGCTCAACAGGAGTGGGTGGGAACAGGCTTGCACAAACGCAGGCAGAGATTCTAAGACAGTTTCCAGTATTTGTTTTTGTTAGTACATAGCTAATCCGTTGAGAATGGATCCTGAGTAGTGGTATATTCTTTGTGTGAGATGTGAGGTATTTGGGAGACCTCCGGTCTTCCTGATAACGACATCTGCACAAAATGCATCGAGCTGCAGCTCCTCGGAGACAGTGTTAAGGAACTGGAGCTGCCGCTTACTGGCCCTCAGCTCATATGGGAAAATAGGGAAGCGACAGATAAGAGCTGCATCAATGTAATCACCGCTAAATTGCAGGAGCAGGTACCTGGATGACTGTCAGAAGAGGGAAAGTGAATATGCAGCCAGTGCAGAGAACCCCTGTGGTCATTTGCCTCAATAATAAGTTGGGAGGTGGGGTAAATGACCTACAAGGGGGAAGTCAGAGCAACCAGGTCCCTGGAACTGTATGGCTTAGAAGGGAAGGGGGGTGGAAGGAGGGGAACGAGGAGTGCAGTACTGTTAAGGGATTCCTTAATTAGAAGAGCAGAAAGCAGACTCTGTGGATCAGGTCTGGCTGGGTGGCCTGCCAGAAGTTGTGGTACATTTCAGTACCAATGACACAGATAGGGAAAAGTGAGAGAGAATATAGGGAATTAGGCAGAAAGCGGAAAAGCAGGACCTCCAGGTAGTAATCTCTGGATTGCTGCCTGTGCGACATACCAGTGAGGATAAGAATACAGATGAATGCCCGGCTGAGTAATTGGTGCAGGGGGCAGAGTCTCAGATTTCTGGATCATTGAGATCTATTCTGGGGAAGGTATGATTTGTACAAACAGGATAGGATATACCTGAACCTGGGGGTGGGGGGGTGGGGGGAACCAATATCCTTGTGGGCTGGTTTGCTAAAGCTGTTATGGTGGTGGGGGGGTAGTTTCAACTAATTTGGCAGGGGATAGGAACCAGCTGAGGATGGGGTAGTTGGTATACAACTAGATGGAGTATTTAGTGAGGCTGTGAGGAAGGACAGTCAGTTAACAGGGCAAATTTGCAGCCAGTGGGATGAGTTGGAGTGTAACAGGGGACTAAAATCAAAAACCATGATGAATACAGGACTGAAGATGTTATATTTGAATAAACACAATATGCATTATAAGGTAGATGATCTTGTGGCACACTTGGAAAATGGCAATTATGATATTGTGAGCATCTCTGAGTTGTGGCTGAAAGAAGATCATAGCTGTGGACTTAAAATTTAAGGATACACGTTGTCTTGAAAGGACCACTAGGAAGGCAGAGGAGGTGGTGTGACTCTATTGGTGAAAAATTAACAGAGTGTCTGCAGAAGAAGTTAAACAGATTGGGGAATAGGCAAAGAAGTGACAGTTGGAATATAATGTAGGGAAGTGTATAATCATCCACTTTGGCAGAAGGAATAAAGGCATGGACCATTTACTAAATGGGTAGAGTATTCAAAAATCAGAGTTGCAGAGGGGTTTGGGAATTGTCATGCATGATTCCCTGGAAATTAATTTGCAGGTTGAGATGTTGGAAGGCAAAAACAAGGTTAGTTCAAGTCTAGGTTTGATTGTCATTCAACCATACAAAAATACACAAATGAAACAGGGTTACTCTGTTGCCAAGGTGCAAAATATAGCACGTAGCACATGTGGTGAAGTACATATACCTGTCTGGACACGCCCCTCTGCTGACTGCTCCTGTGGCTCCTCCCACAGACCCCTGTATACAGGCAATTGGAGGCACTGCTCCCCCCTCAGTCTCCAGGATGTTGTGCGATGGTCACTTGCTGCTGACGGTGATTCCTTCCAGCCAATAAAAGCCTACCTTGACACGTCTCCGAGAGTTATTGATGGTGCATCAGCACGTATAAGACAGGATGCACATGTGAGATATCAGTAAAATACAGTCATACTCAAAAATATAGTTAATATTTTTGTTAGCATTCATTTCAAGAGGACAAGAATACAAGAGCAAGAATGTAATGCTGAGGCTTTATAAGGCATTGGTTAGACCTTACTCGGAATAGTATTAGCAGTTTTGGGCCTCTTTTCTAAGAAAAGATATGCTAGGATTGGAGAGGGTTCAGAGGAGGTTCACGAGAATGATCCCAGGAATTTAAGGGTTAACATATGAGGAACGTTTGATAGCTTTGAGCTTGTACTAGCTGGAGCTTAAAAGAATGGTGGGGGTGGGGGATCTTATTACAACCTATCGAATATTAAAAGGTCTGGATAAACTGGTTGTAGAGACAATGTTTCCTATAGTGGGTGAGTTTAGGAGCTGAGGGCACAGCCTCAGAATAAAGAGACATTTATTTAGAACAGAAATGAGGAAATGTTTCTTTAGCCAGAGGGTAGTGAATCAGTGGAAGTTATTGCCATAGACAACTGTGGAGTCCAAGTCATTGAGTTTACGTAAAACAGTTTGATAGCTTTTTTGACTAATCAGGGTGTTAAAGGTTACTGGAAGAAGGCAGGGAATGTGGTTGAGAGGGATCATAAATCAGCTATTGTGGAATGGTGGAGCAGATTTGATAGGCTGAATGGCCTAATTCTGCTCTTATGTCTTATGGACTTAATAAATACTTAAATGAACAGTTCCACTTGTCACACCTGAAGGCGCCATACTCTGGAACATTGTCAGTCATTCAGCCATCTCTCTGTGATAATAGCAACATCCTACTTCCTTCTGCAGTCTTCTTTACTAGTAAGGATCCCTGCATTCAACTAAATGCATTTTGGTCTTGTATACCTCCCTTGTACCTTATCACACTCTCAATTTCATTACCTCCTGTAATGAAGTTAGTTTCCATTCCAATATTTGACTATTCCACCCCCTCAATTGCACATCTATTCTTTGCCACATTTGCCTTCCAAATGACTTTAAACTCGATATATATCTTTCTTGAAACCTGGGATAAACATCATTAACATTACTTGATTAGATTATTCCCACTGCACGTTTGTGGAAACTTGTTGTACATCCTGCTATAAAATATCAAGTTGCACAGGCAAAACTTTGCAAATCTACAATAACATTACAAAAGCCTGAAAACCCTTTAAAGGTCACACACTGGGTAATGAAAGAGAATCAAACAGTCCGTGGACCCTCGTACAAAGGAGCATGGAACCGACAATTTGCCTAAAAAAATTAATCAGATTCCATCTAGAGTTCTGTGTGCAGTGTTGGTCACCTGAGAGGAAGAAAGAGTTTAACCGACAGATGGTGCGGAGGAGATTGACAGGGATGTTATCTGAAATTGAACTTTTTGCCCGTGATGAGTGACCTCAATGCTGAACTGCCTAGATTCATTTTCAAGGACTCTACAATTGAGTATATTTTATTTATTTCCTTATTATTTTCACCTTTCGTCTACTTCTGCACGTTGGTTGTTTGTTGGTCTTTGTTAGTAACAGTTTTTCATAATTTCTATTGTGTTTCTATATTTTCCTCTAAATATCTGCAAGGAACTAGACCTTAAGGTAGTTTATGGCAAGGAAATCAATCTTAAGGTGGTAGGGATATCCATACTTCGATTATAAATTTATTTTGTACTTTGAACTTGGGATAGGTTGGGCTCTTTGTTTGAAAGGGGTCCAGGTAGTGGTTGAGAAGAGCATAGTGAGAAACTGACTCTCATGTGTCAATAACTAGGGAGGCCGCCTTTGAGCTAAGAGCTAGGGCATTTATAAGACTTATAGGGAAAAATATTGGTATTGGTTTCTTGGAATTAGTTCATTATTGTCACATGTACCAAGATACCGTGAAAAGCTTATCTTGCATTATTGTTTATGCAGATCAAATCATTACCCAGAGCATTGTGGTAGAACAAGGTAAAACATGTACAGAATCCAGAATAAGGTGCAAGGTTGTAAAGAGGTAGATTGTGAAGTCAAGAGTCTATCTTATCACACTAAGGGAGCATTCAACAGTCTTTCAACAACAGACAGAAACTGTCCTTGATCCTGGTGGTATCAATGGATCAGGTTTTTGTATCTTCTGCCTGATGGGAGAGAGGAAAAGGGAGAACATGTGGGATGCATGGGATCTTTGCTTATTCTGGCTGATTTACTGAGGCAGCAAGAAGTAGGGACAAAGTTCATAGAGGGGAGGCTACAGTATGTTATCTTGCTTGCTTTGGTACAGCACTTGTTACACGATCTGGAGGCTGCATCATTCTATTTTCTACACATCTGCCCATGGCCTCCTCTACTGCCATAATGAGGACAAACTCAGGCTGGAGGAGCAACACCTCATATTCTGTCTGGGTAGCCTCCAACCTCATGGCATGAACATGAATTTCTCCAACCTTTGGCAATTTCTCATCCCTCCCTTCCTCGCTGTCTTTCCATTCCCTATTTTGGTTACATTCCCGCCCCTTCTCTCCTCTTCACCTGCTCATCACCTCCCTCTGATTCCCCTCCTCCTTCCCTTCCTTCCATAGTCCACCATCCTCTCCTATCAAACTCTGACTTCTTCAACCCTCTACCTCTTCCACCTACCCCCTCCCACCTTTATACTTCAACCCCTTTTCTGCTCACCTGCTCTAACCTATCACCTGACAGCTTATACCCCTTCCCTCCCCCCCACCTTCTTATTCTGGCTTCTGCCCCCTTCCTTTTCAGTCCCAATGAAGGGTCTTGGCCCAAACCACCAATTGTTTATTTCCCCCTATTAATGTTACCTGACGTGCTGAGTTCCCCAGCATTTTGTTTGTGGCGCTCAAGGTTTCCAGCACCTGCAAAATCTCTTGCGTTTACGATTTGCTGCCCTGTCATTTCTAAAGCCAATGAATTTCCTCAGGTGTTTTGTCATGGGCTGCAAATCTTCGTCTAGTTAGTTCTCACATACAGTGATATATGTCAACCAGGTAATCAGGTACCTCAGTCACATTGATTGGTTAATAAAGCTGTGTCAGGACTCTGAGGGACTGGCTTGGAGACTGAACTGAAAGCAACTAATGGAGGCTGTAACGAAAAACAAACTGCTTGAGGAACTCAGAAGGTCAGGCAGCATTCAACCTCCCAAAGTGCACATCAGGCACAGCCTCCCGTCGTCCCACAGCACATCCTCCAATACCTTTACTTTCTGAGCAAAAATAGTGAAGTAGTCAAATAAACTCTTCTTGGGCTTCCATGTCTCAATTTTAACCCATGTTTCGATGTCAAATTTAACCATCTTCATCAGGGATGATGCTTGGGCATGTCCAGTCTGGTGGTATTTATTCCCCCATCGTCCCTCCCTCCTGATTGTTTAGTCCTCATCCAATCCAGTTTCCACTCTCCCACCTTGTTTACAATCGAATTTCAGTTCTTACTGAGAGCGAGACCTTCGCCTTTGCTAAAGTCAATACCTTTACCCGGCCAGAAGCCCAAGATGAGTTTGTTCAGTATATATGCTGGGAAGGCACTAGATCTAGTGAGGTATTGTTCATGGGCTGGCTCACTGATGGTGATGGGGAAGTAGCTCTTCCTAAAATGTTGAGTGTGTATCTTCAGGCTCCTACACCTCATCTCTGATGGTAGTAATAAGAAGAAAGCCTGTCCTTGGTGATGAGGGTTCTTAATGAAGGATGCTGCCTTTTTTTGAGATATCACTTTTTTAAGTGCAAATTTAGATATAAGTTGATAAAGAGAATAAAGAGGTATGGGTTGGTAAATGTAAGTATAAGGTATAAGATCAGCTGTAATCTTTATTGAATGGGGCAGTAGGAACAAGGGGCAAATGCCGCCTCCTATTTTTGTGTAAATAGAGGACACTCAGTGCAATTCAGGATGCTATGAGGAGAGTGCTCAAAAACTGGAAGGATGCAATCATGTTACACAGTGAATGGTCGGGCACTGAGGAGTACCAGCAGTGGTACAGAGAGATCTAGGAATAGTGATCCATAATTCCTTGGAAGTGGCATCACAGGTATGCAGATAGGTAAAGAGAGCTTTTGACACATTGGACTTCATAAATCATAGTACTGAGTATAGGAGTTGGGATGTAATGTCGAAATCATATAAGATATTGGTGGGACCTAATTTGGAGTACAGTGTGCAGTTCTAGTCACCTACCTACAGGAACGATATCAATAAGATTA
Source organism: Hemitrygon akajei (assembly GCF_048418815.1). Lineage (NCBI taxonomy): Eukaryota > Metazoa > Chordata > Chondrichthyes > Myliobatiformes > Dasyatidae > Hemitrygon > Hemitrygon akajei. The sequence continues at coordinate 23,524,651 of NC_133144.1, forward strand.
AAAGAATACTGAGAAAATTTACAAGGATGTTGCCAGGACTTAAAGGACCTGAGTTCTGAAGTAAGATTGAATAGGTTGGGACTTTATTCCCTGGAGCGTAGGTTAAAAAGGGGAGATTTGATAGCGGTATACACAATAGAGTAACTGCAAGCAGGCTTTTTCCACTGAAGCTGGTGAGACTAAAGCTCGAGGTCATAGCTTGAAGGTGAACAGTGAACTATTTAAGGGGAACCTGAGGGGGAGCTTCTTCAGTCAGAGGGTGGCGGGAGTGTGTAACGAGCGGCCAGCTGAAGTGGTGGATACAGGTTTGGTTTCAACATTTAAGCTAAGTTTGGATAAGTACATGGATAGCAGGGTATGGAGGGCTTTGGTCCAGGTTCAGGTTGATGGGACTAGGGAGAATAATAGTTTGGCATAGAGTAAATGGACCAAAGGGCCTGCTTCCTCGCTGTGGTGCTCTGCTTTCTATAACTCCCTCCACATGTCATGGTTGGGCTTCAGAGGCTCAAGCAGGCAGGCAGAGAGAATAATATTTCCGAAAATTAGCATGTACTTAAAAATGCGGTCGACCCACCTCAAAGAGTGGTGGGACTAGTTCAGCTGGAATTCTTTCACTATTAGTCAGGTCCATACCTAGAGGGCGTGAAGGAGAAAAGACCGAAAGAAAAACATAATGATACTATGAAACAAGACACCTCCCATTGCTACAAAAAGAACCTGTAACTATCTCAGGAAAGCATATCCATTCTGAAAAAGAAGGAACAGGTACCAGCCAGCGACATAACATGTTCTAGAGACCTTTTCCGAGCATATTCTTCAATCAAGTTGGGAATTTCAGAAAGGATTAAACTGTGAAAAAAATTATTTCAGAAAGAGGTAACGATGAAAATTTTTTATTTATTATTCTATCACTTGTACTTCAGCAAATTGCTGTCATTTTTCAGGTCAGCTTTAATAAATTTTGATATAAATGACTAACAGTCATAAGTATCGGTAAGGTACATCTTTATTTGGACACGTATGGTCAATAGAAAAGTTGTCAGAATTTAATACCTCATAGAAGCAAAGGTGTATTAAGTGAATGATTTGCAATAAAATCCCACTGTATTGCTGTATATATTTTCAATATAATAATCCTCATTGTAAACCAACTACAGACTTGGAAAGACATGGTATCTGGGTACAGGGATAATGGGAAGACCAATTGCTTGTTTATGCAGGATCAATACATTGTATTTTATACGAGATTGCTTACAGAAAAGAAATTGGGTTATTTTATCTTTTATTTTGACTTTACTTTAGAAAGTAACTTTAGAAATCCACTTTTATTAACTCCTGTTTAAAAATGCTTTCGAATTCTCCAATGGAAGTGAGATTTAATACACTTGTTTAAATTTCCTTCTATAGACTTGAAAGTTTAGATCATGTGTTCTCTGTTGTTTGAAGTCCAACATAATCAAAGGCAGACATTTGGGAAACTGATTTTTTTTAAGCATTATATAATGTTTGGATTAGTCACTCAAATCTCTGGAAGTAAAAGTTTGATTTGAATTAGTTTAGCTTATACTTAGATTTATTGGGTGATTGTCACACTATGAATTCAACAACAGCCTTACAATTGCTATCTCTGTAACGTAAAACAGTTTTCATTTCTCTGATGAAAGATCACAAGCCCAATCTGTTAGCTCTGTTTCCCACTCCATAGGTATCCCACGACCTGCCAAACATCTTCAGTACTTTTTTTAAATTATTGCAGATTTTCAGCATTTGGTGTTCTTTAGCTTTTAGGCTATTAGAAAACCTGAGTGGAAGCAAGTCATTCTTGATCCCGAGGGACTGTTTAAGGTTAAGATTACTAACCTGACAGATCCCATTTCTGATGGGGTTCTGTGATAAATCCGTTTTAATCAAATTTTGACCAATTCCAATGCCTAGGAGCCAGGGAGGGAGACATTCTTCTCTAATAAAATAGTGCTGAATTATCAATTTATTTCTTCCAATTGTAATAACAACTTTAAATTGTAGAAATACAGAAATATTTCAGATTTCTACCATCAGCGGGTTTTAGTTGCTTTTTGAGCAAAGTTGGGACAGTAGCTTAGCAGTTAGCATAATCGCTTCACAGCAGCCGAATGTGAAATTGGAGTTCGAATCCTGCCACCGTCTGTAAGGTGTTCATACATTCTCCCCATGACCACATGGATTTCCTCCCACATTCCAAAGACCTACAGTCAAAGTTAGTGAGTTGTGGGCATGCTATGTTGCCACTGGAGGTAGCATCACTTGCAAAATCCAACACAAGCCTTGTTAACTTGATTTGAGGCAAAAGATACATTTCACTGCAAGCTTCAATGCTAATCTTCACTCTTTCTTCTAAAATGCCTTTTCTTTAGCTTAGAGAATACTTAATAAAAACAAGAAGATTTAATTTGAAACACTGGTTTGAAGCAGAAACAGATTTGCTGGCTATAAAGAAATTAGATGAACGAATAACTAAATTGTGCTAATATTAATTTAACAAAGGATGCATTATTCAAGACATCAGGACTTTTAAAGATTAAGTCACTGTTGTATCTTGGAATGGACAGCAACAAAACAGAGCAGAGTAAGATCCTACAGACAGCAACACTGTGGAACATGAAACACTCTAACACAGGATCAGCCCTGTCTGCCCACGATATTGTAATGAACAAATTAAATTAGTAATTAAATGTTAACTAAACTAATCTCGTCTGTCTACACAATGTCCACACCCCTCTGTCTCTGCACATTTAAAAATGCCTCTTGTTGTATTTGCCTCCACTGCCACCCCAGTCAGCACATTCCAGGCATCCAGCACTTTCTGTGTAATAAAGGTACTTACTCTGCACATTTGCTTTGAGCTTCCTCCTTACTCTCACCTGAAGTGCACTCCTTCTAGTATTAGGATGACCAAGGATTTGGATATTTTTAAGTACAGATTACATGGTAAATATATGGCAGGACATCAGGGACAATGCCACCTCTAGAAATGATCACGAGATTTTTTTTACTTCCATCTAAACAACAGGAAGGGAGCTTCAAGTGAGGATTATATCCAGGCAATGGCAACACCTCCCTGCCTGTGGAGCCCCCTCTCAGCAGAGCAAAAGACCACCACTCCGGTGATCCACTTGACTCGTGCGCAAGTTCCAAGCTCACCTTTGCTTAATCCTTAGGTCCCATGTTAATTATCTGTGCTATTTCTAAATTCAGATCGGATTTCATTTTCTTTCCTGGGCCTTCAGCCAAGCTTATTTTAATAGTTGGATCCTGGTGGGTATCTCCAATCTGAGGTGGTGCCCCGCTATCCACGGCTCCTGTCAAGACTGCTGAGAGACTGCCAGGACAGGGAGGCCTTCTCTGGTCTCTGTCCCAGGGTAGGCAGGACCAACACCACACCTCCCCCTCGCTGATACAGGAATCAATGTTGGTTCCATTACCAAACCAAAGCTACACAACATCAGAGCTACAGCTCACCATTTACCCCAGGGCTCACTGTTCTCCCACCTCCCTCAGCCAGGAAACACCACCACTTTGGCCACCAAGCGTTGTTTCCATTACACAGCTTCTAGGCACCCAAGGCAAAGAAGTGAGCAGAGATCATTGCCTAATGTAAAGCAGACTTATTAACCATCCTTCATAACATGTCGACGAGGAATTACAGCAAATTGGATGCCAGTTTATAGTCAGCCTGCTTGGAGGAAAGAAGATGCTTGAGAAAGAATCATTCAGATAGTTCATAGATAATAATGGACCTATTACATACAGTACTGTGCAGAATTCTTAGGTATATATATATATATAAAACTAGTGCGTATGTATGTTAAAATAGGAAGGTAGTTGGGAAACAGAAATGAGAGCAACACACACAAAATACTGGAGGAATTCAGCATTTATGTAAATAAATAAACAGTTGACATTTCAGGTCAGACCCTTCTTCAGGACTGAAAAGGAAGCGGAATTACATCTTAGCTTCGTATTAGCTCAGTAGTATTAAGTTAATTGGTAACTGGAAAAAACCTAATAGACAGCACTGTGCAGAAGTGTTAGGTACCCTAGCTATGTATATGTGCCTATGGTTTTTGCATAGTGCTGTAAATGTAAATATTTAGGTGCCTTTTCTCAGATTTTGATGGGGTCTCTCCATCAGCTGATGAGTGCACGTATTGTTCCTGCATGCTAATGGAGAGAAATGGGCTTGTTGTGCAAAATTAGAAGGTTGTAACCCACCCTTTTCCACAATTTTCTTTGTGTTTTAAACAACTGTACAAACTGATCTGAGTTTATACTTTGGGCTTACACTACTATAGAGCCATGGTGTCAGAGGGCAGCTCAGCGTGGATACAAGCCCTTCAGCTCAACCAGTCCATGCCGACCATAGTGCTAATCCCAATTTCCTGCATTTAGCCCATATCCCTCCATGAGCCTTTAATGATACTGTTGATTCTGCCTTCAGGCAACTAATTCCAGATACTCATAACCTGTGTGAAAAAAGTGTCACCTAAGGTCCCTTTTAAATCCCTCCATTCTCAGTCTAAGCCTTATCTATGCCCCTCATAATTTTAAACATTTCTATAAGGTCACCCCTCATTCTCTTACATTCCATTGAATGAAACCGTAGCCTAGCAAACTTCCCCCTATAACTAAGGCCCTGGCAACAGCCTCTTAAATCTCCTGTATGTGCTCTTCAGTTTAACCAAATCTTTTCTATAAGAATGACCACAACTCCATTCAGCACTCTATTGCAGCCTCTCCAATGGCATATACGATTGCAACATAATGTCCCAAATCCTATATTCAAACTGATTTGAAGCTCAAGAATGATTATTGAACGTTGCACCTTTAGGCTTGAGAACCTGCACTACCAAGGTCAGGGATAATTGTTATCATGCTGTTATAAGTTTCTCGAGGGAATCACTGATACACTAAAGATTAACTCATGTTCTCTTAATCTACTTCACTGCAGCCCTTGCACCTTATTTACCGTGACTGCACCATCTCTGTATCTGTAACACTGTATTCTGCTGTTTCTTGCTTTTTGTACTTCCTCAAAGTACTTATGAATGCCATGTCTGTTTGGATGGCATGAAAACTAAAGCTTTTCACTGATTCTCAGTACTGGTGACAATAATAAGTAAATCACCATCCAAAGGAACAGCAGCACGGTAGCATAGTGATTAGCACAACGCTTTACAGTACAGGCGACCCAAGTTCAATTCCTGCTGTTGCCTGTAAGGAGTTTGTATGTTCTCCCCCCGACCACGTGGGTTTCCTCAGGTGCACCGTATTCCTCCCACAGTCCACAGGCGTACCGCTTGGTAGGTTATTTGGTGAATGTAAATTGTCCTGTGATAAGACTAGGGTTAAAATTGGAGGACTGCTGGGCGGCATGGCTCACAGAGCCAGAAGGCTTTTCCACACTGTATCTCAATAGCAATAAAAAAAAGAACGAATTTGGACCACGGAGCTGAAATGAGTGATGGCCGCCGCACACTTTATGGACCGGTATAAGTACGGAAACTCACCCATTCTTTACCAGGATGCTGCCTGGTTTAGGAAGCATGCCTTTTGAGGCTAGGGTGAGTGAGTTCAGATTTTTCTCTTCAGAGCAAAGGAGGATGACAGTTGACTTGACAGAGGTGTACAAGATGGTAAGAGGCATAGATAGAGTGGGCAGCCAATGCCTTTTTCTCCCCAGGATGAAAATTGATTTTTTTTATTTGGAGAAACTGTGCAGAATAGGCCCCTCTGGCCCTTTGAGCCGCATCACCCAGCAACCCCCATCAACCCCAAGTCACAGGACAATTTACAATGACCAGTTAACCTACCCGGTACATCTTTGGACTGTGGGAGGAAATGGGAGGATCTGGAGTAAGCCTATACTTTCCACAGGGGTCGCGGAGGAAGGTGCACAGGGATTGAACTCCAAACTTTTAAAATTTTTGTTCAGTTTACTTGTTTGAGATACAACACAGAGTAGGCCTTTTCCAACACTTCCAGCCACACCGCCCAGCAACTGCCAATTAACCCTAGCTAATCCGGGTACAATTCACCAATTAACTTGCCAACCAGAATATTTTTGGAATGTGGGAGGAAAGCAGAGAGCCCAGAGGAAACCACATGGTCATGGGAAGAATGTGCAAATTCCTTACAGGCAGTGTTGGGAATTGAACCTGGGTTGCTGGTACTGTAAAGCAATGTGCTGCCTTACATTATACAGCACCCAGTCGATAATAGCTGGGTTCAAATGCAAGCTGCTTTAAAAAGCCATCTCATCGGCATTCTACAAATTCTCTTTCTTGGGATCCAGCACCAATCTGATCTTCCAAATCTACCTGCATAGTGAAATCCCCCATGAGTATCATAGCATCAGGTTGGTATGTAACAGATTTGATTAGGGAGTTTAAAGTAAAGGAACCTTTAGGAGACAGTGATCATTAATACGATAGAATTCCGCCTGCAATTTGAGAGTGATAAGCCAAAGTCAGACATATCAATGTTACAGTAGAGTAAAGGGAATTACAGAGGCATGAGAGAGGAGTTGGCCAGAATTGATTGGAAAAGAACACTGGCAGGGATGATGGCAGAGCAGCAATGGCTGGAATTTCTGGAAGCAACTCGGAAAACACAGGATGTAAACATCCCAAAGAAGAGGCATTCTAAAAGCAGGATGACACAGCTGTGGCTAACAAGGGAAATCAAAGCCAAGTTAAAAGCATAAGAGAGGGCATATAATAGAGCAAAAATTAGAGGAAAGTTGAACAATTGGGAAACTTCTAAAAACCAACATAAAGCAACTAAAAAAACCATAAGGAGGGAAAGATGAAATATGAAGATAAGCTAGCTATTAATATCATAAAGGATTTTCTCTTGTCTGTAATATATCAGGTTGATGACTTTACTTCTGAATTTGCAGAATTAGAAGTTAAACATTTCAAACTCCAGTGCAGGAGACAGGCAGAGGGAACTGAGAGTTATGTCGATGATAGGGAAGGAACCATGGGAGATTAAGTGACACATGTCCACACCATCAAAAGTATCTCTACAAATCCCTGCTTCAGGAAGGCAACATGAATCATCAAATATTTTTCCTTCCCCCACATCCAACACCAACCCCCCACCCATCCAGCCCATGCCTTCTTCTCACAGCTACCATCAGGCAGGAGGTGAAGAAGCCTGAAGTCCCAACCATCATGTTCAAGAACAAATACATCCCTTCAACCATTCTGTTCTTGAACCAACCTGCAAAAACCTAATCACTACCTCAGTATAGCAACACAGTAAACATTTTGACTATTTTGTAGTACAAAGGATTTTTTGAATGACTTGTGTTCTTTATTGCATAATTTTGTATAAATTAGGTTTAATTTATGTTCTTCATGTGAATGTTGTGTTTCTATGCTATGTGCCTGTGATGCCTCTGCAAGTAAGTTTTTCATTGCACCTGCTTAGATGTACGTTATTTCTGCAGTCAACAATAAACTCAACTTGCCTAGAGTTGACACAGGTGTTGATGGTGCTGGCTGACTAAGGGGGGGGCTGACTAGTTTTGCCATTTGTTTTTCTCATTTCTCTCTTCTCATTCGTCTTCTTCTATCTGCATCTCCTTTATGAAGTTCAGCAATGTTATAAACTTAATGATCAGGAATGAGTCCTAATTTGAAGTAGCAAATGAGAGGGAAACATCGTTGCAAGGTGGGAGCTATTTGAAATGAACAAGTTTCATCAGGAGTGAGTTTTATTTGAGGCAATAAAAGCAAGAGAGATTTAAGTGGGGCGGCCACTGTTGGAGTGGCAAGAGCAGGAGGTTTTGGTGCAACAGGCTAAGGCAAAAACAAGTTTGGGCAAGCACAGGCAGAGGTTCTAAATAATTTTCTATGAATTTTTAAAAAACTCTTTCTTTGTCTATTAATATACAACTAGTGCGCTGAGAAGGGGTTCAGAGTTGTTATTATGTTCGTTTTGAGATGTGGGTGCTCTGGGAGACCTCCAGGCTCCATGATAATGTACAGCTTCATGAAGTGCCTCATGTTAAGGAACTGGAGCAGAAGGTTGATGACCTTTGGGTCAAATAGAAGAATGAGGAGGCAATCACCCCTAAGTTGCAGGAGGCAGATACCAGGGTGACTATCAGGAGAGGAAACCGAATAGGCAGCCAGTGCAGAGTACCCTTGTGGCTGTTCACCTCAATAATAAGTATCCACCTGGGATACAGTTAGGGCGAATGACTTACTGGGGGAAGAGAAGTAACTGGGTGTCGTGCATTGTTTTACCAGGTAAAACAATAATGGGATGCAGAAAAAAATGTTACATCTACAGAAAAAGTAGACAATAAGGAGCAAGGCTGTAGTGAGGTAAATTGTGAGATTAAAAATCAATTTTATCATATTATGGGACCATTCAATAGTCTTATAGAGGCTGGCCTTGAGCCTGGTGGTACGAGTTTTATAGGTGTTTGCATCTTCTACCCAATGGGGTGTGCAAAGAGACAGATTCTGGGTGGGTGGAGTCTTGGGTTATGTTGGCTGCCTTCCCAAGGCATTGCGAAGTAGAGACACAGTTCATGCTCAATATGCAAGGGATCGGAAGGCAAATGATAAATGGTAAGTCACAGAAACTGATGGTGAGCACATCTGTGGATGTTTGTGAACATCAAAATTGAAAATGATCTTCTTTATTTTTGTTTTTCTTTCAGAGCTCTACGCAAAGTTTAAGCCATGATGATGCTTCAATATTCCTTGTTGCTACTCCTCGTAGGTAAGTGAACCATCCTATATCATGCTTCAATAAAATTAGTTGATTATTATCACATGGGCTGAGGTTCAGTGAGAAGCTTGTCTTGAGTACTGTGCATCCAGATCCATTCATTACAACAGTGTGGGCAGACAATGAGGTGCAAGATCATAAAGAAGTAGACTATGGGCTAAGAATTCATCTTACCGTGCCAGGGAACTGTTCAATAGCATTATGAAGTATATTAGACATACTGTGTGATTCATGAAGCTAGTGCAAGCACTGCTGATGGGGGAGAAACTGGGTTCTTTTAAGAAATTAGTATCAAATTGTCCCAATCCAAAGTGCAGATATACAGATATAATAGGAATACTTGCATTATACTTACTTCTTTCTACATGTGGTTTTTGGGTATGAGCTACTGGATCAACAGGCAATTGTGATGTTTGAGATCAAATTCCCTTGCAAGTATAATGGAGCGTTGATTGACAGTGCTGTGTTTATCATTAAGGGTGGGGTGAAGTCTGTGACTCACAGCCAACTAACATCAACCTATGCCGGGAACGGAGTCCTTTGAAGATTCAGTTGTCGTGATCTCCCGTGATCATCTACAGCAACTTGTAACTTCTGTTTTGAAAGTTACTGCCAAGTGGCTTCTGACATCCTTTCAGAAATGACCTTCCAGAAGCTAATGACAGAAGGGACACATTTGACACGGGGCATAGTAAGATTGCAGAATAAATGTGGAGAGAGAGAGAGCGAGACAGCTGATTGAAGGAAACGTGAGGACAAGGGATTTAGGTGTAGAGGATGAGGACCACAGCCTTTTGCAGGATGGAAACCACCATGCTTCCTGCGGTTCCTTGTTGCCATTTAACACTATCTGTCCCTCTCATAATTTTGTATACCTCTATAAGATCACCCTCATTCTCCTGCGTTCCAACCTAACACATTCTTCTTTCCCACCAAGGGCTCACTCATTAGCTCTACCACCAACCCATCCATTTCTTGGAGTAACCCAAATGCTTCTAAAATATATTGGTGTCTGCACAATCATCTAAGGGTCCAACAGTCCCAATTTGAATAATGCCATCTCCCCAGATGCAACAGAAGGGAATACATGTTTTAGTCTACCTTGGGCACCACATCAAGAAATTGTGTATGAATACTGACCTATATTTAATGCGTGGCCTGTCTGCTATAGCCCCTTCCATAAGGGAACAGGCTGAAGAATTCTAGTGAGCTCAGTGGTGCTAGTTACAGCACCCGGTACTCTCAGGGCAGCCTTTACTATATTGGTGAGACCCAAAAACAGATGGATCACTCCATCGAGCACCTGTGTTCCATTTGCTACACCAGACAGGATCTCCCTGTGGTCATCCATTCTCACACTAACATGTCTGACCACATGGCCGGATTCAGATTAGAGGAATAGCACCTAGCATCCCACCTTAGTAGTCTCCAAACTAAGAGCAGTTACCAGACGTATTAGCAGTCTTCTGATAACTGCTACCCTCTGTGTAATTCTTTATTTTTCTATGATCCTAATGGCCCCCGTTACTCCATCTCTTTCTCCTTACCCACACAATCCACCCATTGGTTCCTTTTCGTTATTCCATGGTCCACTGTCCTCCCTTTTCATGTTCCATTTTCTTCACTCCTTTGCAGCTTCCACTCTGCACTCTGCAACACTCCAATTCTCTATCACCCTCTTTTTCTTGTGGTCCACTCTCCTCCCTATCAAATTCCTTCCTTTCTAGCCCTTTACCTTTCCTACCCAATACCTAGATCTGCCTATCATCGGCCAGATTTCCCCTCCCTACACCAAGACACCACTTTACATTTGTTATCTCCCCTCATTCTTTCCAGTCCTGATGAATGGGTTTGACCAGAAATATTGAAATGTCCTTATCCCTCCATAAATAAACATGAGAAATCCTGCAGATTCTGGAAATCCAAAGCAGCACACACAAAGTGCTGGAGGAACTCAGCAGGTCAGGCAACTTCTGTGGAAATGACCCTTCTTCAGGACTGGAAAACAAGACAGAAGATGCCAAAATTAAAAGGTTGGGGAGGGGAAGGAGGGTAGCTAGAAGGCAATAGGTGAAACTGGTGGGTAGGAAAGGTAAAGGGCTGGAGAGAAAGGAAGTTGATAGGATGAGAGAGTGGACCATAAGTAAAAGGAAGGAGGATGGAATCCAGGGGGATGTGATAGACAGGTTAGAGGTCAGCATGGGGAATAGAAGAAGGGGGAAGTTTGAGCTGCAAGTTCCATGAAACAAAATAAAGCTGAATTACATTCTGAAATATTTTTATCGTTAAAGGCCTGGGTACTGCACAGGAAACAACAGATCAGACGACAGTAGTAACAACAGAATCAAATACACTAAAAACTGACACTTCACAGTCATCAACTACAGCTGCACAGACAATCACTGCTGGTACACAGGCTTCAACTACAACAGGACCAACAACCACTGCCAGTGTACAGTCATCAACTACTGCTGCATCAACAACCAGTGCAGATGTGCAGTCATCAACTATTGCAGCACAAACAACCACTGCTGGATCACAGTCATCAACCACAGCAGCACAAACAACCACTGCTGGATCACAGTCATCAACCACAGCTGCACCAACAACCACTGCTGGATCACAGTCATCAACCACAGCTGCACCAACAACCACTGTGGGTATACAGTCATCAACAACACCTGGACAAACTACCACCATTGGAATGCAGTCATCAACTACAGCTGCACCAACAACCACCACCGAAACACAGGAATCAACTACAGCTGCACCAACAACCACTGCCAGTGTACAGTCATCAACTACAGAAGCCCAAACAACCACCACTGGAATACAGGAATCAACTACAGCTGACCCAGCAACCACTGGAGGTCCACAGTCATCAACTACATCTGAACCAACAACTGTTACTGCCGTACAGTCATCAACTTCAGTTGGGGCAACGAGCACAGTGGGTATAGAGTCATCAACTACAGCTGGACCAACAACCACCGCTGGAACACAAGAATCAACTACAGTGGTACCAACAACCACCGCCAGTATACAGTCATCAAGTTCAGCAGCACAAACAACCACTGTCAGTGTACAGTCATCAACTACAGAAGACCAAGCAACCACCACTCAAATACAGGAATCAACTACAGCTGGACCAACAACCACTGCCAGTCCACAGTCATCAACTACAGCTGGACCAACAACCACTGGAGGTCCACAGTCATCAACTACAGCTGGACCAACAACCACTGGAGGTCCACAGTCATCAACTACAGAAGCCCAAACAACCACCACTGGAACACAGGAATCAACTACAGTGGTACCAACAACCACTGCCAGTATACAGTCATCAAGTTCAGCAGCACAAACAACCACTGCTGGTGTACAGTCATCAACTACAGAAGCCCAAACAACCACTGTCGGTGTACAGTCATCAACTACAGAAGCCCAAACAACCACCACTCAAATACAGGAATCAACTACAGTTGGACCAACAACCACTGGAGGTCCACAGTCATCAACTACAGAATCCCAAACAACCACCACTGGAACACAGGAATCAACTACAGTGGTACCAACAACCACTGCCAGTATACAGTCATCAAGTTCAGCAGCACAAACAACCACTGCTGGTGTACAGTCATCAACTACAGAAGCCCAAACAACCACCACTCAAATACAGGAATCAACTACAGAAGCCCAAACAACCACCACTCAAATACAGGAATCAACTACAGCTGGACCAACAACCACTGCCAGTCCACAGTCATCAACTACAGAATCCCAAACAACCACCACTGGAACACAGGAATCAACTACAGTGGTACCAACAACCACTGCCAGTATACAGTCATCAAGTTCAGCAGCACAAACAACCACTGCTGGTGTACAGTCATCAACTACAGAAGCCCAAACAACCACTGTCGGTGTACAGTCATCAACTACAGAAGCCCAAACAACCACCACTCAAATACAGGAATCAACTACAGCTGGGCCAACAACCACTGGAGGTCCACAGTCATCAACTACAGAATCCCAAACAACCACCACTGGAACACAGGAATCAACTACAGTGGTACCAACAACCACTGCCAGTATACAGTCATCAAGTTCAGCAGCACAAACAACCACTGCTGGTGCACAGTCATCAACTACAGAATCCCAAACAACCACCACTGGAACACAGGAATCAACTACAGTGGTACCAACAACCACTGCCAGTATACAGTCATCAAGTTCAGCAGCACAAACAACCACTGCTGGTGCACAGTCATCAACTACAGAAGCCCAAACAACCACCACTCAAATACAGGAATCAACTACAGTTGGACCAACAACCACTGGAGGTCCACAGTCATCAACTACAGAATCCCAAACAACCACCACTGGAACACAGGAATCAACTACAGTGGTACCAACAACCACTGCCAGTATACAGTCATCAACTTCAGTAACACAAACAACCACTGTCGGTGTACAGTCATCAACTACAGAAGCCCAAACAACCACCACTCAAATACAGGAATCAACTACAGCTGGACCAACAACCACTGCCAGTTCACAGTCATCAACTACAGCTGGACCAGCAACCACTGGAGGTCCACAGTCATCAACTACAGATGGACCAACAACCACTGGAGGTCCACAGTCATCAACTACAGAATCCCAAACAACCACCACTGGAACACAGGAATCAACTACAGTGGTACCAACAACCACTGCCAGTATACAGTCATCAAGTTCAGCAGCACAAACAACCACTGCTGGTGTACAGTCATCAACTACAGAAGCCCAAACAACCACTGTCGGTGTACAGTCATCAACTACAGAAGCCCAAACAACCACCACTCAAATACAGGAATCAACTACAGAAGCCCAAACAACCACCACTCAAATACAGGAATCAACTACAGCTGGACCAACAACCACTGCCAGTCCACAGTCATCAACTACAGCTGGACCAACAACCACTGGAGGTCCACAGTCATCAACTACAGCTGGACCAACAACCACTGGAGGTCCACAGTCATCAACTACAGAAGCCCAAACAACCACCACTGGAACACAGGAATCAACTACAGTGGTACCAACAACCACTGCCAGTATACAGTCATCAAGTTCAGCAGCACAAACAACCACTGCTGGTGTACAGTCATCAACTACAGAAGCCCAAACAACCACCACTCAAATACAGGAATCAACTACAGCTGGACCAACAACCATTGCCAGTCCACAGTCATCAACTACAGCTGGGCCAACAACCACTGCCAGTATACAGTCATCAACTTCAGTAACACAAACAACCACTGTCGGTGTACAGTCATCAACTACAGAAGCCCAAACAACCACCACTCAAATACAGGAATCAACTACAGCTGGACCAACAACCACTGCCAGTCCACAGTCATCAACTACAGCTGGACCAACAACCACTGGAGGTCCACAGTCATCAACTACAGCTGGACCAACAACCACTGGAGGTCCACAGTCATCAACTACAGAATCCCAAACAAGCACCACTGGAACACAGGAATCAACTACCACTGCCAGTATACAGTCATCAAGTTCAGCAGCACAAACAACCACTGCTGGTGTACAGTCATCAACTACAGAAGCCCAAACAACCACCACTCAAATACAGGAATCAACTACAGCTGGACCAACAACCACTGCCAGTCCACAGTCATCAACTACAGCTGGACCAACAACCACTGGAGGTCCACAGTCATCAACTACAGCTGGACCAACAACCACTGGAGGTCCACAGTCATCAACTACAGAAGCCCAAACAACCACCACTGGAACACAGGAATCAACTACAGTGGTACCAACAACCACTGCCAGTATACAGTCATCAAGTTCAGCAGCACAAACAACCACTGCTGGTGTACAGTCATCAACTACAGAAGCCCAAACAACCACCACTCAAATACAGGAATCAACTACAGCTGGACCAACAACCACTGGAGGTCCACAGTCATCAACTACAGCTGGACCAACAACCACTGGAGGTCCACAGTCATCAACTACGGAAGCCCAAACAACCACCACTGGAACACAGGAATCAACTACAGTGGTACCAACAACCACTGCCAGTATACAGTCATCAAGTTCAGCAGCACAAACAACCACTGCTGGTGTACAGTCATCAACTACAGAAGCCCAAACAACCACCATTCAAATACAGGAATCAACTACAGCTGGACCAACAACCACTGCCAGTCCACAGTCATCAACTACAGCTGGACCAACAGCCACTGGAGGTCCACTGTCAGCAACTACAGAAGCCCAAACAACCACCACTCAAATACAGGAATCAACTACAGCTGGACCAACAACCACTGGAGGTCCACAGTCATCAACTACAGCTGGACCAATAACTGTTACTGCCGTACAGTCATCAACTTCAGTTGGGGCAACGAGCACAGTGTTTATAGAGTCATCAACTGCAGCTGGACAAACAACCACTACTGGTATACAGTCATCAACTACAACTGCACCAACAACCACTGCTGGTATACAAACATCGACTACAGCTGGACCAACAACCACCGCCGGAACACAAGCATCAACTACTGCTGCACCAACTGCCACTGCAGGATCACAGCCATCAACTACAGCAGTTCAAACAACCACAGCTGGATCACAGTCATCAACTACAACTGGACCAGCAACCGCTGCTGGTGTACAGTCATCAACTACAGAAGCCCAAACAACCACCACTCAAATACAGGAATCAACTACAGCTGGGCCAACAACCACTGCCAGTATACAGTCATCAACTTCAGCAGCACAAACAACCACTGTCGGTGTACAGTCATCAACTACAGAAGCCCAAACAACCACCACTCAAATACAGGAATCAACTACAGCTGGACCAACAACCACTGCCAGTCCACAGTCATCAACTACAGCTGGACCAACAACCACTGGAGGTCCACAGTCATCAACTACAGCTGGACCAACAACCACTGGAGGTCCACAGTCATCAACTACAGAAGCCCAAACAACCACCACTCAAATACAGGAAACAACTACAGCTGGACCAACAACCACTGCCAGTATACAGTCATCAAGTTCAGCAGCACAAACAACCACTGCTGGTGTACAGTCATCAACTACAACTGGACCAACAACCACTGCTGGTGTACAGTCATCAACTACAGAAGCCCAAACAACCACCACTCAAATACAGGAATCAACTACAGCTGGACCAACAAGCACCGTTGGACCACAGGCATCAACTACATCTGAACCAACAACTGTTACTGCCGTACAGTCATCAACTTCAGTTGGGGCAACGAGCACAGTGGGTATAGAGTCATCAACTGCAGCTGGACAAACAACCACTACTGGTATACAGTCATCAACTACAACTGCACCAACAACCACTGCTGGTATACAGACATCGACTACAGCTGGTCCAACAACCACCGCCGGAACACAAGCATCAACTACTGCTGCACCAACTGCCACTGCAGGATCACAGCCATCAACTACAGCAGCACAAACAACCACAGCTGGATCACAGTCATCAACTACAACTGAACCAGCAACTGCTGCCGGTATGCAATCATCAACTACAGCAGCACAAACAACCACAGCTGGAACACAGGATTCAACTACAGCTGGACCAACAACCACCGCTGGAACACAAGCATCAACTACTGCTGCACCAACTACCACTGCGGGATCACAGCCATCAACTACAGCAGCAGAAACAACCACTGCTGGTATACTGTCATCAACTACAACTGGACCAGCAACTGCTGCTGGAATGCAATCATCAACTACAGCAGCACAAACAACCACAGCTGGATCACAGTCATCAACTACAGCTGCACCAACAAGCACTGCTGGAACACAGGATTCAACTACTGCTGCACCAACAACTACCACTGGAATACAGGAATCAACTACAGTGGTACCAACAACCACTGCCAGTATACAGTCATCAACTTCAGTAGCACAAACAACCACTGTCGGTGTACAGTCATCAACTACAGAGGCCCAAACAACCACCAATCAAATACAGGAATCAACTACAGCTGGACCAACGACCACTGCCAGTCCACAGTCATCAACTACAGCTGCACCAACAAGCACCGTTGGAACACAAGCATCAACTACTGCTGCACCAACTGCCACTGCAGGATCACAGCCATCAACTACAGCAGCACAAACAACCACAGTTGGATTACAGTCATCAACTACAACTGGACCAGCAACCACTGCTGGTGTACAGTCATCAACTACAGCAGCCCAAACAACCACAGCTGGAACACAGGATTCAACTACAGCAGGACCAGCAACCACTGCTGGAACACAGGCATCAACTACTGCTGCACCAACTACCACTGCGGGATCACAGCCATCAACTACAGCAGCACAAACAACCACTGCCGGTATACTGTCATCAACTACAACTGGACCAGCAACTGCTGCCGGTATTCAATCATCAACTACAGCAGCACAAACAACCACAGCTGGAATACAGGATTCAACTACAGCTGGACCAACAACCACCGCTGGAACACAGGCATCAACTACTGCTGCACCAACTACCACTGCGGGATCACAGCCATCAACTACAGCAGCAGAAACAACCACTGCCGGTATACTGTCATCAACTACAACTGGACCAGTAACCGCTGCTGGTATTCAATCATCAACTACAACAGCACAAACAACCACTGCTGGTATACAAACATCGACTACAGCTGGACCAACAACCACCGCTGGAATACAGGATTCAACTACAGCTGGACCAACAACCACCGCTGGAACACAGGCATCAACTACTGCTGCACCAACTACCACTGCGGGATCACAGCCATCAACTACAGCAGCAGAAACAACCACTGCCGGTATACTGTCATCAACTACAACTGGACCAGTAACCGCTGCTGGTATTCAATCATCAACTACAACAGCACAAACAACCACTGCTGGTATACAAACATCGACTACAGCTGGACCAACAACCACCGCTGGAACACAGGCATCAACTACTGCTGCACCAACTACCACTGCGGGATCACAGCCATCAACTACAGCAGCAGAAACAACCACTGCCGGTATACTGTCATCAACTACAGCTGGACAAACAACCACTGCTGGTGTACAGTCATCAACTACAGCTGGACCAACAACCACTGCCAGTATACAGACATCAACATCAGCAACACAAATAACCACAACCAGTCCACAGTCACCAACTACAGCAGCACAAACAACCACCACTGCAACACAGACATCGGCTACAGCTAGACCAACAACCAATGCTGTTGTACAGTCATCAACTACAGTTGCACAAACAACCACTGCTGGTGAACTTACAATAATTACAGCTCCAATGAGTTTCAGTATAATACAGACCTTTGATGAAGATTTAAATAATCCTGAATCACAGAGATACAAAAGACTTGAAATGGAAGTCCAAAAAGGGGTAAGTTTGGTCATCTTCTCATTCTTTGTAGGCATAAGTTCAAATATCTTTACATCTGTTATTCATCTAATTTATGCTGGTTAGAATGTTAACTAATATTTTTACATTTTTGTGCATTGCTTTGATTTGCTCATTAAATGGAGAATTTATCCTGTTGCTTTTGTGGATAGTCTATGTTTTTACTGGAAGATATGGGTGGAGGTTGAGTGACTAGAAAGTGACAAGCATTTGATAGGAGAAAGAGAAGAAAGGTGAGGTAGTTGGAGTGAAGTGGACACTGGGGCATCTGGAGGGCCCATTTTGGCACAACCTATCTACCAATCAGCTTAGGTTTCTGTTCAACCACCTCCCACTCTTCTTCACTTCAAACTTCTCCACTCTCCAGTCTCAGTCCTGATGCAGGGTTTTGACCTGAAATGTCCTGTCTTCCCCCTTCAATGCTGCTCAGAGTGCTGAGTTCCTCCAGTAGATTCTCTGTTGCTCAGGATTCCAGCATTTCCAGGCTTTAGTGTCTTCTTTCAACAAATTCCTCAAATTAACACTGTGATAGGAGCCCGGAGCGTGCTGCTGGGGGGAGTGGAAAAGACAGATAAGCTGATGCTGTTTAAGAAACTGTTAAACAAACACATGAATACGCAGGGACTGAGGAATCTAGACTATGATTGGGAGAAGAGAATTAGTTAAATGCAGCATGAGACATTGTGCAATGAAAGCCATGTTTGTGTGCTATACTGCTCTCTATTTTATGCTCACTCAATATGAGTTTGAAAGATGTTCAAGCCACTGTTTACTTATCAGAACGATTACAAACAAATCTTAATATAATTATTTCTTTTAAAGCTCAATGATGTTTATAAAGAAACGCCAGGTTATCTACGCTCAAAGGTAAATCGTTTCAGGTAAGGAAGAAGCAATTTGCATGTCACCTTAGAGTCAATTAATTCAGTTTTCTTTCCACTCAAATAAAGGTGAAAGAAAGAGAAAGATGTCAGATTCAGTGTATGTTACAATAGATGATTTAGAGCAGGGGTTCTCAACCTGGTGTCCATGGGCCCTTTGCTTCATGGTATTGGTCCACAGCATACAAAAAGTTTGGGAACCCCTGATTTAGAGAGCTATAGGCCAATCACAGGCAAATGGAACTACCTCAGATGGGCATCTTGGTTGTCATGGAAAATTTGGGCTGATGGGCCTGGTTCCTTTCTTTATTACTGTATGACATACTGACTTAATGGCTGTGTTTTGCAACTGGAGCAGAGAGTTCAATAATATTCAATAGAATTGGGAGATTGGCTCCGTTTAAACATTGGGAAGTCATGGGGTTTGTGGCAGAGCAGTTGGGTTTCCTGACCAGTGATGCAGAAAATAAATTTGAAGTGTCCAGTTCTCAGAATGGAAGGCTGGTTTTACAATGCAATGTCTATTGAACATTAGGATTAAAAGGATTGTTTTTAATCATTAATGCTCTTATTTAAATTACCCTTCCAGTTGTTTTCTTTTGGGACATGAGGGCTCAGCATAGGTGGGAATAAAACACAAAATAATATGAAGTGTTATTCCAAATTAAGGCAGTGTTTCTAGACTCCTGTCTAACTATTGTTCTCAAAATTGTGCTGACTCTGGAATTCTTCGGATATTGAGTTTGCTTTTTAAAATGGCAGTGCACAGAAACACAATGGTTTCCCCTGTTCCAATAATGATGTTGGTTTTAAATGCTTAGATAGTGTTTCAAAGTTTCTAGTCAGGGATTTCAGTCAACTAAAGCTCTGCAAATACAGCACTGCTGAACTCTTAGACAAGATGACTTTTAAGCCACTGGAAGCAGATTTAATAGAGGCATTCTATGGCAACAGCGACCTGGCTTAGATGGCTCAGCTGAGGAAGTGGCAGATGCAGGTGTTGCAAGAGGAAGCTAGGCTGAGAGCTAAACCAACCTGACTGGTGGTACCATCACTTTTCCTGCCCAATGTCCTCTGACTAGAAAATCTACTGAGACTGGGACTGAACACACAGAAAGAGATGAGAAACTGCTGCATTCTGGTTTTCACCAAAAACGTGGCTACGAAACAATATGGTGTTTCAACTAGATGGGATGACTCTATTCCGCGCAGACAGAAGCTCCCTGTCAATGAGGTCCAAAGACGGCAGAATCTTTGCATACATTAACAAAGGTTGATGCACAAACTCATCTGTAGTTAGGAGTCACTGATCTGGGAATATTTAACATCTTACAATTAAATGCCGTTCACGTTACCTGCTCAGGGAGTTTACCCTTGTGTTTATTGATGCTGTTTACATTCCCTCAAGCGCGAATGCCAAGGACACACTGAGAGAGCTTTATGGTATCATCAGCTGTCTACAGAACAAACATCCCGACGGCCTCTTCATAAATACATGAGTCTTCAATCATGTTAACCTGCAGAACGTTTTACCCAAATTCCAGCAATACATCACCATGGCCACTAGGGGCACAAACAGACTGGACGGTGTTTATACAAACAGATGTGGCACTTACAAAGCCATCCCACGCCCTCATCTTGGCTCGTCTGAACACATCTCCATAATGTTAATCCCAGCATACTGGCCACTGCTGAAAATGGAGACACCAGCCAAGAGAACCATCACTGTATGGGCAGATGAGGCAAATCTCTATGCTTCAGGACTGTTCTGAATGGACTGACTGGCAGATGCTCAAGGTGGCTGCCACAAATGGAGAAGAAAAACACCCTGAGAAGTATGCATCACCTGTTGACTAAGTAAGTGCGTAAATGACATTGGTACCTCAAGTACGATCATCTCGTGGTGCAGCCAGAATTCCTGTCTGAACGTCGAGGTGTGCTCCCAACTAAACGTCTGGGATGCTGTCTTCAAGTCCAGTGACACAACAGCTCTCAGAGCAGCCAGGAGAAATCTCATCTTAGTCATCAAAAGGGTTAAGACCACCAACACTCAAGAAATTCAGGGACACTGTCCAATTATGATCCCCAGTGTATGTGGCTGGGCACCAAGGGTATTCAAGGAAAACAGTGTCAAGCGTACCAGTGATGCCTCCCTCCCTGATGCTCTAAACCAACTTTGTGCATGCTTCAAGGCATGTAGGACAATGCTAGCCACTAAAGCTACCCCGCTCCATGGTGAGCAGGCACCGTCTGTAACAGCAGCAGTCACGAGAAGGACTCTGCTGAGAGTCAACTCCCCATAAGGCAGCTGGGCCATAAAATATCCCAAACCAAGTACTTAGGGTGTATGCACACCAGCCCATTAATGTCTCCACGGCCATCTTCAACACTTCACTCATCCAGACTGCTGCCCCCCATGTTTCAAAGCATCCGCCATCATCCCTGCACCAAAACCCTACACCTTCAAAACTAAACGCTATCGCTGGTGGCACTGACAATATTCATCATGAAGTGCTCTGAACGGCTGGTAGTAGCATGTATCAAAAGCTCCATTCCTGTCACATTGGACTCTCAACAATATGCTTACCGACAGGACCACTCTACTACTGATGCCATAGCATCTGTCATGTAACCGGCATCTAAAAAAGCAAGAGCACTTATGTCAGAAAGCTGTTTATGGATTTCAGCTCGGCATTCAACACCATTGTCCCACAGACCCAGGTGAACAAACTCCTACTCCCGGATCTAAATACACCACCGTACAAATGGGTGCGGGTCTTCCTAACCAATAGACGTCAGATAGTCCGACCTCCCCATCATCCTGAACACGGGTAACCCCCACCCCCACCAGGGCTGTGTGCGGACCCATTGCTGTACACTCTGCTCATCAAACACCCGAGTAATCTCATTGCCAAGTTCACACGACGGTAGTGTGGCCCATCACCTAGAATGATGAGGCGGTCTTCAGAGAGGAGGTGGAAGATCTCGAGGCTGGTGCCAGGTGAATAAGCTCTTCTTCAATGTCAACAAGACAAAGAAGATGGTTATCAACTTCAGGAGAACTGGCACCGCTGATACCCCTTGTTACATCGGCGGCACAGCAGTGGAAGCCGCAGGCAGTTTCAACCGCTGGGACTGTACTCTTCGCACAACACATTATGCATCCCAGAACTCATTAGACACAATCAAGCACCTCTACTTTTGGAGGAGGCTGGACTTGACACATCTATACCGTTCCACAGATGCACAGCAGTGAGCGTCCTAACAAGCTGCATCACCCTTGGTACGGAAACTGCTCCGTGGCGGATAGGAGGGCTCCACAACGGGTAGTCAAAACTGTCCAACGCATCACTGGGACCAGCTGCTGTAAAAGGGCCAGTGTCATCAAAAAGCATCCCACCCACTTTGCTCATGCAGCATCCATGCCAGGACTACCAGAACAATTACTTCCCCCAGCAGTAAGGCTGATCAACACCTTGACCCATTAACCCACCACTCCACCTCCCTGACTGCCGCTACTTTATCCTTCCCCATCAGGCACAGTCACACCTGTGCCCAGCATCAATTGGTGGACATAGCGTCAATCTATATGTATAAGCTATCTTACCTACTTATATTTATAATGTTTATTATTGTTATTGTGTTCTTTATCTTATTGTGGTTTTTTTTTTGATCCGGAGTAACAATTATTTTGCTCCTCTTTATACTGGAAGTGACACTAAACAATCCTGAATCTTGAACATTTCACCATACAAACTTATTTCTCTTTTCTAGACGTGGATCCATTGTTACAGACTGCTCCCTGATTTTCAACCGTACAGCCCCAAGACCATCTAATTCGGAAGTGGTAAAGATATTTGCCAGCCAGCTGATGAATGGCACAAATTTGGGGAACCTAACAATTAATCGTGCAACCATCCAATCTGGTAGTAAGTATCAAAAATACACAGCAACTCTCATATGTAAGGGATTTGAACTTGAGGAAACGACCCTTCAATCCCTTCCTGACACAACCAATGTTGCCACCTTGTCAATGAATAAATAACTTGCACTTCAGTACATACAACTGATTAAATCATAGATCGTAGAGAGATACAGTAAAGATACAGCCCACCGACTTCATACTCTCCATCAACCACCCCGAGACTTCATTCCTATATTGATCTCTTATTCTTGTTTTACCTCACATCCTCATCAGTTGCTCCCAAGACTCCACACCCTCTTGCACATGAGAGGAAACTTGCAATTGCCAGTTAACCTATCGACATGCATGTTGTTATGAGGTGGCAGAAAACCCACGCTGCCGCAGGAAGAACGCGCAAACCCTACATCAACAGCACCAAAGATTAGGATTGAACCAAGGACTCTGGCACTGTGAGGCAATGGTCCTATGTGGTGCACCCTTGCTTCAGAGTGATCAATATTGCTGACTTATGTAGGCAGGATTCCATTAGTTTCATGCATATAGGCACCACCATGTACCAGTTTATTTGGAGGTTTGCTGAAGAGGGCAAAGTCCAAGGAGAGGTGACAAGGGGTTTGGGTATCTGAAGTTTTGGTACCTCCGGTACTTAATAAAATAGCCACTGAGTGCAACTTTGTGGTCTTCTGCTGTTGTTGCTCGTCCACTTCAAAGTTCGACGTGTTGTGCGTTCAGAGATGCTCTTCTGCACACCACTGTTGTAACACATTGTTATTTGAATTACTGTTGCCTTCCTGAAAGCTTGAACCCTTCTGGCCATTATCTTTTCACCTCTCTCATTAACAAGGTGTTTTTGCCCACACAACTACCAGTCATTGGATTTTTGTTGTTGTTGTGTTTTTGCACTATTCTCTGTAAACTCAAGAGACTGTTGTGCATGAAAATCCCAGTGGGTCAGCAATTTCTGAAATACTCAAGACACCCTGTTTGGCACCAAAACTCATTCCATGGTCAAAGTCATCTAGATCACATTCTATCTCTTTCTGACATTTGATCTGAACAATAATTGATTACGTCTGCATGTTCTTATAGAAAATGTTACTGCTGTATGACTAGCTGATTAGATACTTGCGTTAATGAGCAGGTATACAGGTATACCTAATAAAGTGGCCACTAAGTGTATATCTATTGTTTGTTCTTCAGATAACACTCTGAACAATTTGGTCCCAATTTCTTTGAATGTTACCTTTGTAATAGAGAATAGCACTTTTAATACCAACCTCACAGTCACCAGTTCTGATGAATTTACAACCCTGAAGAAATCAGTGATAAATTGGGTAAGTAATGATAAGTTTCACACTGATTCTGTTCATTTTTTCAAATGCAGGTTCAAACAGTTTCCATTAAGTGTAAAGTTTGTCTAACTGACCTTTTCATTTGATCAAACAGCTTGAAAGTGTTTTGTCTTCTGAATTTGGTGAAAACTCCACATCCAATTATACTGTTGATTTCAGGTACGTCTCCTTCAAATTACTCTTCTGTGTTGTGTCTGATCAAAGAACCTAAGAAAATATGAGCAGGAGTTGGCCACTCAGTCCCTCAAGAATGCCCAGTGACTCTTTACGATCATGCTTCACTCCTCTTCTGTGGCAGTTCCCCATATTTCTTGGTCTTTCTTTGACTTCCTCTTTGTATCTCCAGCCTCCACAACTGAGATAAGGAATTCTGGAGGTTAACTGTTCTCTGTGAGAAGATTAAGTCCTCATGAATGGTTTTGGCCCAAAACATCAACTGTTTATTCCTCTCTGACCTGCTGACTTCCTCCAGCATTTTGTCTGTATTACTCTGCAAGAAGAAACTCCTCTGCAGCCTGGTTTACTAATCTAACTTTTTGTAGCCTGATACATGGATTGAGCTGCGTGACCAAGTACAAATGTTGCAGCAGAGTTTTGCCTTTCATTGGCTGATCACTGTCAAGGTAGGAACCAGAAAAACAGCATGATAGAGTCACTCCTGTTAAAATATTCATAGGAAACAGAACAGTGCAGCACGATACATGTCCTATGGTCCATGTTGTTGTGCTGCTCTTTTAGCTTACTTGGAGATCAATCTAAACATTTCCTCCCACATAGCTCTCCTTTTTTCTCCCATAATTTTACAAACGTTCATCATGTCTCCTGATGCTCCAAAGGAAATAACCCAAGTTTGACCAACTTCTCCGTATAGCTAATACCTCTATTCCAGGCAACATCCTGGTGAACTTCTCCTGCAGTTGCTCCAGAGTCTTCATACCTTTCCAGTAATGGAGTGACTAGAACTGCCCCACAATGCTGCAAATGTGTCCTAACCAAAATTTTACACATGACAGACAGACAACTCGCCAAAACAATTATAGATTACATATTAGGGCCAACTCTAGTGAGAAAAATGGCCTACAGTCCCATTTAGGAAATTGACTGTTTTTTAAAACAAAAGGTTACCATTCAGCCCATTGACCTTATTCTAGTTGCTAGTACACCAATCTCATCAGTAGCCTCCCTCCACTCTTTCCCTGTAATGATTCTGATGAAGGGCCATTGCCCTGAACTGTTAACTCTTCAAATGATATCCAGAGATTTCTGCAGGAACATCAGTTTGAGATATTAATAAATGCAAGATTGCACTTTGTATCGGCTGCCTAAGCTATTGAGCGTTTCAAGAACCTGATAGTTTTATTTCAGGTTTCCAGCATAATGATTTTTTCCCCCAGTTTCATTCACTAATGAGATCAGCTTCCCTTTGTTTAAACTCTTGGCACCCATCCAATCTTTGTAGTGGTAGTTGATAGAGTTATTCCTATGCCACTAAGTCAGCCACTCCCTGATATGAGGAGCTCACGTACTGTACAAGCACAGCTGTCAGTAAGCACACACAAAATGCAGGAGGAACTCAGCAAGCCAGACAGCATCTATGGAAAAGAGTACACAGCTGAGAATTCAGAGTAAGAGGGGTGGGGGAGTGGGGAGAAGCCTTCCTCCACACCCTCAGCCTTCTTACTCTGACTTCTCATCTATTTTCTCCAGTCCTCATGAAGGGCCTGAAACGTCAACTCTTTTTCCATGGAGGCTGTCTGGCCTGCACCATTTTGTGTGTGTTGCTTGGATTTCCAGCATCCACAGATTTTCTTGCGTTTCTGATTTATCAGTAAGGTTCAGCTGAGCATCCAGCAAAAAAAATGAGGAAAACAAAGAGAGAGAGCGAGACCATTAGAAACAAAGAGAAAGACAGATATAATGTTAGAAATTCTTTTTTATGTTGATGTAAGGAGCATAAACATATGTGCTCAAGTAAAGTGAACTGAACCGCTCAATTTTAGAGACTATAATTTCAATGCAGTTCGATAGACACAAGTGCACATCTAGTTTTTCTTATTTTTTCCCAAGAAGGGGAGATATAATGGTAGTTAATAGTGTTAGAACATCGAACATAGAAGTATAGCCCAGAAACCGGCCATTTGGACCAGAAGGCTGTGCCGAACTAGCTAAAAAGCAAATCAAAAACACCCAGACACTAATCCCTCCTACTTACCTAATGTCCATATCCCTCCATCTTCCTCACATTTGTATGTTATTCCTATGCCACTCACATGGGAGGAGTTCACATACTGTACAAGCGGAGCTATCAATAAAGTTTAGTTGAGTATCCTGCACGCTGGTGTGCTCCACACTATCCCTCAATAATGAATGCAACAAACTTGTCCATCTCTATCAAATCCATTACAGTCAGGATGACACAGTGGTGCAGTTAGTAGAGTCGCTGCCTTGCAGCTTCAATGACCCAGGTTCAGTCCTGATCTCTGGTGCCACTGTGTGGGGGGTTGCTTCTTCTCCCTGTGACCTGCCTTTGTGTGGAACAAGTTTCCTGCTGAGTTGAAGGGTTGGTTTCCATGCTGAATGCAGGAACCCAGGATAACCAATGTACAGCAAGGTATCAAGATTGAACCAAAGTTCCTCACTGCACAAAAATACATACAACATTATATAGAAACAAAGCTTTGTAGATACAAGCAATGCTGATGGAAACAGCTAGTGACTAGTGGTGTGCCACAGGGATTGATGCTGGGTCCATTGTTGTTTATCATCTTGATGCACCATCAATAACTCACTCTGAGACATGAAGGTGAGATATCGGCTTTTATTGACTGGAAGAAAGAACAAGCAGTAGTTGACCACCATACTACATCCTGGAGACTGAGGGCCGGGCTCAGGCCTCAATCGCCTTTATGCCGGGGTCTGTGGGAGGAGCCACGGTCAGTGGGAGGGGCCACAGGAGCAGTCAGCAGGGGGCATGTCCAGACAGGTATATGTAGTTCACCACACATCTACTGTGTATTAATGATTTGGATGATAATCTGGTAAACAGGATCAACAAATCTACAGATGACTCTAAGAGTGAGGACATAGATCTGGAGCAAATTGGCAGATGGGATTTAATGCGGGCAAATATGAGGTGTTGCACTTTAACAGAACATTCCAGGAAAGGACGTACAGAATGAATGGTACGGCACTGAACAAAGGGATTTGGGAATGCAGATCTATAATTCATTCAAAGTAGCATCACAAGTAGACAGGGTCGTAAAGAGATCTTCTGGCACATTGGTCTTCATAAATCAGGGCATCGAGTACGGGCATTTTCTCCTGTTTGTGTTTCCGGCATCTGCCGATGTTTTCTCATTTGTGTATTAGTACAAGAATTGGCATATTATGTTGAAGGTATATAAGATGCTATTAAAGCTGAATTTTGAGTATTGTATGCAGTTCTGGTTACTTCTCCACAGGAAAAGTACTGATTAGCTTGATAGAGTGCTGAGAAAACTTACACAGATGTTACCAGCATTTGAGGACCTGAGTTGTAGGGAAAGGTTGAATATGTCAGGACTTTATTCCCTGGAGCATAGGAGATTAAGAGGAGATTAAATAGAGGTATAGAAATTTACAGGGGTAAATACACACAGGCTATTCCCTCTGAGGTTGGGTGAGAATAGAAGTAGAGGTCATACTATAGGTTTTGTGTGAGAGGTAAAATACTGAAGGGAACCTGAGGTGGAACTTCTCCCTCAGAAGGTGGTGCAAGTGTGGTACTGGTTGCCAGCAGGGGTGGTAAATGTGGTTTAATTGAATCATTTAAGGGAAGTCTAAATAAGTGCATCAATGAGCTGAGTATGGAGCGATATGGTCCAGGTGCTGGTAGGCACAAAGCAGGTCGGCATGAACTAGATAGGTTGAAGGGGCTCCTTCTGTGCTTTATAACTCTATGAGGACTCGACTCAGTGACCAACTTCTGGTCTTGTTTCTATTTCAGCAATGTTACATCAATGGTGAAGGTGAATGCAAATGTCCAGATCACCACTGAGAAACCTGAGAACACACAACAGCTGCTTAATTTACTTATTAAAAATATTGGAACTTCAGGCTTCGACATCATCAGATCTAGTGTAGATGTAAACGGTAAGTCTCCAGTTGCGTTTGACATTTTATTCCATGGTTCATGGCATCACTCTTTCTGTAATTGGCCTGCCAGATTGTAGTTACATAGTCAAACCCCAGCTACATGTCCTGTATGCTCAATTTCTATTCCTATAAAATAGAAACCTTGTGAATATCGCACAATCACACCAAACCTCTCTGTGGTAAGTTACACTGTAGACTTGACCTAGATATGACATTCGCCAATAAGTGTTCATAATGCTTACGTTTTTATGAAGTTTTTGTATTTTATATACTTAGGACCTGCGTGCATTTCCTCCACACTACTTTTTATCCCAGCTTTGCCTTTTACATTTACACTCCCTCAATACTGTAATTTGTAATGTTAGAAGTCCTCGTCATATGATGCAAAGTAAAAGGTGACAGGCTGTAACTGATAGTTAACTCTGTGGAGGAAGCTCCCCCTCAGAGCAGAATCTTACAGGATTCTGCTTCTCCTATCTGCTTCTATCCGGTTTACTATTTTGATATCAAACATAAATCATAGGTCGTGCCACACGTAACTTTTCATAAGACATGGAAACAGAATCCAGCCATTCAGCCCATCAAGACTGCTCCAGCATTCCATTATACCTGATTGATTACCTTTCTCCTGCCTTATCCTCATAATCTTTGGCACCCTTACTAATCAAAAACCTCTCAATCGTCGCTTTAAATATACCCAATGACCTGACCTCCACAGCTATCCTTGGCAATGAATTCTACAGATTCACCACACTGCGGCTGAGGAACTTCCTCCTCTTCTCTGTTATAAAGTCACATCCTTCTATTCTGAAGCTGTGCAGTCTGTTCCCTGATTTGCCCACTGTAGGAAACTTACTAGCCATTGGGAAATGGATGAAATGTTCACAGGAGAAGAAATCCAATTGGAAAATAAAATATTGGTGGCTAATACATATTTTCAGGCAATGAACTCTTCCGACATGAAGTGTTTATATCTAATTGCCAATTTAATGCAGAAGCTGATCACAAAGAATAAAGAACATCAAGGCTTGACAAACCGTTGTCCCTCTTCCTGCAGGTGCGCGTCTTTCTGTTGAGAAGTTTCTAATTCAACTTCACTTTACAAATGAGGAGTTTACAGATGAACTCAACGACAGAGCATCCCCCAAGTTCCAAAATGTCAGCACCAGAATTACAAGAGTGGTACGTACTCCATTTAAATGGAGATGCTGTGTGAAGATAATATCTGACTTTCTTTAACTAGTACACTTCTTACAGCTTGAAGTAAAGCTGAATTAAGTTGTCTTATTATATACCTAGCAATGACCAAAACTTCAATGTAGCCTTGAGTCAGGCACTGTAGGTGAAATAAGCAGATGCCCTGTGATTTTCTATTTATTTTCACCTATTTTATTGAATGAGAGATGAAGACGTTAGGTCTTTGTTGTATCTGCAAATGTATGGCATGGTAACATAGACACAGGGTGCAACATTTCTGAAATTTGGTTGGATTGAGGTCAATTTGCATATGTAACATTTTGCATGTTAATCACACAGATACTTTGACCTTTAATGGTCCAACTTTCTTCTCCTGCAAGTGCCAACGTCCATGTGAGCAGGAGTTCTCAGATGCCTGAGAGATAGATCAGGGAATATTATGGAAGCTCTGCACAGTTCATCCTTCACAACAGTTGGGTGTAAAATGATGTGAAACGGCAGGATGAGGGGAGCGGGTGGAGGCAAAGCAGAAGTGATGATTTTAAGGGCAATCACGCTTGGTCTGCTATTTGGGCAATCTGTGAAAACAGGCTCTGTACATACCCAGAGGCTCATTCCCAGTGTGAACAAGAATATTAGCCTGAGATGACAATACTCACAAATTGTGAGATGAGCTCCACAAAGAAGCACTCATGGAAGCTATCAGCAATTGTCACAGTTAAATTTGAGTTTATTGTGATATGCCCATGTACGCACAGGTGCAATTGAAAACTCACCTGCAGCAGCATCACAGGCACATAACACCAGGCAAAATGCATTCACAAGAGAAACATACATCTAGTGGTCATTTCATTAGGGACAGGAGTGGAACCTGGCTTAGTCTTCTGTTACAGTATCTCATCCAGAATTAGATTTAATAACACCAGCATATGTCATGAAACTTGTTAACTTTGTTAACTTTGCAGGACAATGTAATGCATGATAATAGAGAGAAAAAAAACCTGTGAGTTATGGTTTAAGTTAAATAATTATGATTGTTAAATTAAATAAGCAGTGCAAAAAAAAATGTAGTGAGGTAGTGTTCATAGGCTCAATGTCCATTCAGAAATCAGGATGGCAGAGGGGAAGAAGTGGTTCCTGAATTGTTGAATATGTGCCTTCAGGCTTCTGTACCTCCTTCCTGATGGTAACAATGAGAAGAGGGCATGTGCAGGGTGGTGGGGGTCCCTAATGATGGACGCTGCCTTTTTTGAGGTACTGCTCCTTGAAGATGTTCTGGATACTACGGAGGCTAGACCCTTTGATGGAGCTGACTTCAAGCTTCAACGTGTTTTGCATTGGGAGATGCTCTTTATTGCATGGTTACTTGATTTATTGTTACCTTAATTTGGGGAATGCCATGGATTATAGATTCTATGATTAAGGGCTTTGCCCAAATTAAAATCCAACCCCTTTACATAAAACTCCGATAAATAGTGAAGGTGCATGATTTAATCTTTGAGTCTGTTCCAGCTGGTATTTTCTTTATTATTGTCATGTGTATTGAGATACAGTGAAGAGCATTTGTTTGCATGCCATCCAGAAAGACCATGCTATAGATTAATACATCAATGTAGTATAAAAGGGGAAAGAAACAACAAAATGCAGAATTTTACTCCATTGCAGTACATTGTGACGGGTGGTGGGGGTGGGGGGGGTATGTCTCCTCCAGAGGAGGTGTAAGGTGCTCCTTCCTTCCCCTAGCTTTGTATCCCATAAAGTTCAAGTTGAAGTTTATTGTTATTTGACAGTACATATATAAAAACAAACAAAAAGACGTTCCTCCGGACCACAGTACACCCACAAAACATATATCATACACAGCATATAAAGTAAAATATTACTACAAATAATAAGCTAATAAAATATAATTCAAAGTGCATGTAGTAAACAGCACAGGTAAACAGAAAATAGTAGACAGCTCATTGTCCAAGTGGCAAGACCTTGGTGCAACAGAATATTCATTAGTCTCACAGCCTGATGGAAGAAGTTGGAACAACTTCTGGCAGTCCTAGTCCTGATGCTCCTGTACTTCCTTGCTGATGGTAGCGAGTCAAAGAAATTATGGGATGGATGGTAAGGATGCCTTGGGCTCATTGTATTTAATGCTCCCGGTAAACGTCACAAATGAGGGGAGGGAGACCTTGGATGATTCTCTCAATGGTTTATATTATCTTCTGTGGAATCTCGTGGTCCAATGCCTTGCAGCTTCCACAGTGCATATTGATGCAGCCAGACAAAGCACACTTGATGGTTCACCTATAAGAATTTGTTAGAATAGAGACAGAGAGCCATACATACCTCAATCTTCTCAGAAAGTGTGGTCGCCTCGCAGCCTTCTTGACTAATGAGGTAGTGTTGTGAACTCCATCTGGACTTCCTGAGTGTTAAAATTTCTCAGAAACCCTCATGTGCCTTCACATCATTCAAAGTTTTGCATTGGGACCTTCGATACTGAGGCAGATTGCCGCAAATGGAAGTTAATGAAACCCTAGGAGATTCAGTTTTTCCTTTGGATGCACAAACTAAGCAGTACTTGCTTCATTCTGTGGTGTAAGAGCACAGAATTTTACAAATTCAGAGGAAAAGGTGGGAGCAAACATCACCTCACTTGTAGATTTAGAAAAATGTCAGGCTGATTCACTGCTCTGGCTATGCTAAAATATCTCCCACTTTTGTTCTGTGCTTTAGGTGAACAGTATCTTTAGAAACAACTCCAATTACGTTGACGTCGTAATTCTAGGATTTGCGTAAGTACCATTCTCATCCATCACTCAGAGAGAAAAATTATGCTTCAAAATCTTGTGCAATTCATTATGGTTATGAAGTTATCCTTTTTATCTTAAAGGCACTCTGTGTTTAGCAGAGTAGAGTTGTGTAAACCCAGGGTATTAGTGGGGAAGTGTGGGACCATTGTTGATGATTTCTTCATCAACCTACCAAGAAAACTCTTCCCTGCTACTGTTTCTGTCCTCTACACTTTGTTTCAAAGGTGAATTTTCATCTGCTTCCAGAAATATTATTGCAGTAACAAAAAACACTTTGTACTTTGACCAACACAGATGAAAATTTCCAGGAAGACTGTTTAGGGGACAGGGCCTTACGTAAGAGCACAGACATACAAAACAGAAGCAGGCAAAGTACCCAACACGTCCATGTTGCTCCATCTGAGCCATATCCTGTCTTGTCTTAATCTATCAAGGTAGCTTTCTACTTGCTTCTCCTTCAAAGGTTTGTTCAGTTTCTCTTAATACATCAAAACTTATCACCCCAGTCACTCCCTGAGAGAGCAAACTGCATACTCTCCCACTTTGTGTTAAGACATTTCATCTCAATTCCCCATCAGGTTCCTTTTCACCCATTTTATACTGATGGCTGGTTATCCTGGTTATTTTCTATCTAGGCGGAAAAATTTACTCTTCTCTCCTCACCTCGTTTATTCTTCTAACCCCGTCCAAAATTCCACTGGCAATGCACTTGACGTGTTTTAAGTTGATTTATACAGCCAAACAATTTTCCAAGGCAACTGAATACTATCAGAATCATGAGGCTAGGCTGACCTCACACTCTGAAACATGGGGGAATGAAAATCTTCATCTCAACTCCAGCAGAAGGCAGCTCACCACCACCTTCTGCAGGTCAGCTATAGGCAGACTCACCCTTTGAGTGAATGAAATAAGAAGTTATGAACACTGGCAGAAGAGGGAGGGAACGGGGAACTTTTTAACTGAGTAAAAATAAGAGATAAATAGTAGAGAAATGGTGGAATAGCCGTGGTGAGGTGAGATGAGGTGAATGCTCTTTGGAAGACATTGTGGGTGGGGTGAGAGGCAGGTACTAATATTGGAATGGAGTCATAAAAGACTGAGACATCAGTATGCAGATCTTGTTTTCCCCCATTACCCATTAGGACGTAGCGAGACAAATAATCACGATATCAAATAAATTTTCATCAAATCATGTATAGCCTACAGTTCTTTTTATTATCCATTAATATTTTATGTGCTGTATGTGATCTATGTCTTACGTGCTATACTATTGTCCCCAAGGAACGTTGTTTCACTTAGCTGCAAACATCCTTATGGTTGAATGACGATAAACTTGAACTTGTACTTGAACTGAACTTTTTGTACTATTTATATTTGTCCAGGAATGGATCCATTCAAAGCAATCTGGAAATCAATTTTATTCAAGATGGAACAACACAAGATAATGTAGTCCAACAATTGGCCAGTAACTCGGAAGAATTCACAAGGGCAGGCCTAAATCTGGATACAGAACGCCTTCTCAACGCAAGTATGTCACAGTCCATCCTCCAAAATGAAACATCTCTAGAATGCATTTTATTGATCTGTCGGGCAGTAAAATATGATTTCAGAAGATGATGGGCCTGAATCCTAATTTGGGTGAGCGCACAGAGGAAGCTAGTGATTTGCTGCTTGCTGTACGCTTCTGAACTGATTTTGAAACTAAGAGGAATTCTGATTTTGAGAGAAAAATCTGCGGTGCAAAGTCAGCGTATCACTAGGCTGGGTTGCATTGACCTTTTAGCAAGCAGTTTCATAAGAAGCCATGGGTCATCTGCAGTGCAGGTGTCAGTGCATTCTAGGGCTCAGCACCTGTGCATTAAATGCGCTGAAGAACACACGACACTAGGAGTGGCAGTAAGCTACTCAGCCCATCTAGCTTGCCCTGCCATTCAAAGTATTCATGGCTGAGCTACTGCTGGCCTCAACTTCTCGTCTGTGTCAGTACCCCATAACCCTCAATTCTTCTATCTTTCAGTACTTACCTATCCTCACCTTCAATACTGTATATCTGATAATCTGGTCATCATCATGCGCAGCGGCAGAGAATTCCAGAGATTCATTGCATTTTGAGAGAAAATATTTCTACAGATCTCAGTTTTAAATGACCAGTCCCTCAGCTTCTAACCATGTACCCTTATTTGTCACTTTGTATGTGGAAACACCTCAACATCTACACTGTCAGGCCCACTTAGCATTTTACACATTCCGGTCCCATTCCTCTAAAGACTACAGAATAGAGACCAAAACAGCTTGGCATCTCTTGATAGGACAATCCTGTCACCCTAAGAATTATCCTAGTGGATCACTTTTGAACTCTCGCCAATGATTCTATATCCTTTTATAGGTATGGGGACCAAAGCTATACACAGTGCTCCAGGTATGGTTTGACCAACACTGTGTACATTGCAACAAAAGCTCCCTAGTTGTAAACTCCAGCCCTTTTGCAAAAATGGCCGAAATGCCATCGACAGTCTTTACTACTGATTACACAGAGGTGTCTGGACTTGGACCGCAGGCCTCATTCGCTGCTGAACCCAGCACTTGGGAACTTAGCATCCAGCAGACAAGGAGTTGGGTGGTTGCAAAGTTTGGTGCAGCCATGGGGAGGTTGAAGAAGAATTCTCCTTATATCGTGGAACTTCTCTACTTACAAGCTGATACCTTGACAGAACTTTGTTCATTGTATGACTAAGATACATTAAAGACGACATTTCTCATTCACAGCTACAACAACCGCAGGTACAACTATCACAACTAAAACCACCTCAAGTACAACTGCCACAAGTACGACAACCAAAACTACAACCACAGCCAGTGCAACAGCTAATCAGCCAGCTCCAGGAAGACCATTCCCAGGTTACGCAATTGCAATCATTGTCATGTGTAGCTTGGTTCTCCTTGCACTCCCCTTGCTTATAGTTCTGGTAAGTTTCCTGAAAAGAACGGCAAACTGTAATCAGGGCACTTCTTTAATGACAGGACAAAAAAATTTCAACATGTCTCCTCTTGTTTTTCTACAGTTCATCAAGACCGGTTTCTGTTCCAAAGTAGCAAATGCCTTCCAGTTGGAATCTCCTGATAATTTGGACTTGAGCCGTCCAATATTTGGGGTAAGTGCTAACCGCACCCAGCATGCAGGAATCTGAACTAGGAATCACAATAACTTAATTGCACAACAGAGTTTAGTATCCAAAAAAGGCACTTTTGGGGTTCACCTCCTGTTAACTCAGTTTGCTGCTTGTTTGTTACATGTTTTGAAGTTATATTGCAGGTCCCTTGTTACCAAATAAATAGAAGCCTGATTTGGTAACTAGGGACCTGAAATATTATAAATAAACCCTGATTTAAAGACTAAAATAACTATGTGATACCCAAAGATTTGTATTTATGTAAGCAACAAAGAATACCAGATGAACAGATCATTTCACATTTACTTTTGTTTGTTCAGTCACCATTGACAAATGTTGTCCTCTTAGCTTTATGCATGAGTGACCCTTTAGAAAGACAAATATTTACAGAAATCTACAGGATCAAAAGGTTCAAATGGTTACATTTATTATCAGGGAATGTATACAGTTTGCAACCTGAAATTCTTACTCTTCACGGACATCCACGATACAGGAAACCCGACAGAATGAATGTTAGAAACATCAGAACCCTGAAGCCCCCCCTCCCCCTCCCAACACACAAACGGTTGCAGAAGCATTGACCCTCCCCCCACTTGCACCAACAGAAGCACCGACACCCCCAACCAAGCAAGCAATAACAAAATCCCCCAAAGAGATCATCAAAAGCTACAGTTCATAACCCAGCATCTCAGACAGCCTCTCTCCCTCTCCATCGAGGGAGAGTGAGTTTGCTTCTGTGACAACAAGAGCAGAGACCAGCAACTTGCTGTTCCGATGTTGCAATCTTCTGCATCAATTCTCCAAGCCCCCCACCCTGTCTCGGACACTGACAAGCTCTCACTCGCCGTCAAAAGAGAGAGGGAGAGAATGGTTGCTTGAGTGCAGTGGCCAAAGGCGGTCAAATAATGAATTTTGAAGGGGAACTGGCTAAATATTTGAAAGAGGAAAAATTGCAAAGAGGGAAGATCAGCATTGTGCGACTCAGTGCTAACCTGTGTGGTTGACTGCATCAACAATACAGTATTTAAAAGGCATTTGGACAGGTAGATGGATAGGAAAGGTTTAGAGGGATATGGGCCTAATGCAGGCAAATGTGACCACCTTAAGTGGGTATCTTGGTCAACACAGACCAGGTGGGTGGAAAGGAATGAATGGGCTGAATGACTCAATTTTCCACTGCCCTTTGCAAAAGAGAGTTCCACAGACTAATTAGAGTCTTAGAGCACTACAGCACAGAAAAAGGCCCTTTTGATCCTTTAGTCCATTCCACCTAATCCCATCGACCTGCATCTGAACCACACCTTTCTATCGATGTACTTATCCAAAATTATCTTAAAAGTTGAAACAGAACCCGCATCCATACTTCCACTGGCTCGTTCCACACTCTCACAACCCTCTGAGTGAAAAAGTTCCCCCTCATGTTCCTTTTAAAGACTTTACCTTTTACCCCTAACCAATGCCCTCTAGTTCTAGTCTCACCCAACCTCAGTGGAAAAAGACTGCTTGCATTTTCCCTATCTATGCCCTTCATAATGTTATATATTTCTGTCATATCTCCCCTCATTCAAAGTTCAACTGGGACAAGTCATTTACTTATTTAGTATTAGATTCTGTGGTACAAGAACAGTTGAACAGTGATGTGCTGTCATTGGACACAAATCAAATTTCTGAATTAAGTAATGGATTTTTTGACTAGAAAATGTTTCATGAAATTACTGCCTGATTTAAATAGATCATGGAAAAATGACTTCTATTTCTATCTGAGACTGAAATGTCTTCTATATAAATGTCAGAACAAAAACTTCATTACTATATCAGGCACACAGACTTCATGAAGATTTGCAATGTTTAATGTCACCTGTGCTATGTTCCCAGGATTTGTTCCACAGGTGTGAACTGGTTCTGTCACATCATACTCCTCCCACAGGTTTTCAATGGGATAGTGTATTTCAAAACCCATTTAGGTTTATTAAGATCACAAACCAAGAGGTGGCCCATACATAAGTAGCCAAGATTACGGGTTAACTTACAAGAAAGTATCAAGCTGCAGTAGTGCTGGATCTAGTCCAACTGGCTTTCATATCATACCAGTTCTAACTGGAGAACTGCACAGTCTGCAATGTGGAGGCAAAATCTGAAAATGCTGCAAAAACTCAACAGGTTGAGCTGCATTCTATCTCTGTCTCTCTCACTCTATCTCCATGCATGGATGAGGTTGAACTATTTTTTGTTTTCGCCTTGGATTTCCAAAGTCTTGCTCCAGTTACAAGCATGGCGGGGCTTCTTATTAGACCATAATCCCATAAGACGTACAAGCAGAATTAGGCCATTCAGCCCACTGAGTCTGCTCCGCCATTCCAGCATGGCTAATTTATTATCCCTCTCAACCCCATTCTCCTGCCTTCTCCCTATAACCCTTGTCACAGGATATTCAAACTTTTTTATGCCAAGGACCAATACCATTAAGCAAGGTGTCCATGGAACCTAGGCTGGAAACCTCTGCTTTGATCACCATTCTAATCAAGAACTAATCAACTTCCTCCTAATGACTTGGCCTCCACAGCCATCTGTGGCAATGAGTTCCACAGTCCAGCTAAATAAATTGCACCTAATTTATTTAATATGTTCTAACGAGACATGTTTTGGAGGCTGTCGCCATTGGTCCTAGATTCGACCACTACAGGAAACATCCTCTCAATGTCCACTCTGTTGAGGAAGTGCTACCCAGTTTCAGTAAATTCATAGGCTCAAACCACTTCCATAATCCACTCAGTATCATCCCTGGAATCAGAGCTTGGCTAAGTATTGATTCTGTAAGATTACACTTTGCAGGCAATTTCCATTTCTCCTTTCTAGTGGCAGAATAATCTTGGAACTACATCAAAAATATTTATTATGAGTAATTATCCTTCCAAATACTGCTATTTCTTCTATCAAAGTCAGAGTTGTCATTACTTAGAGCAGCCAGCTTTGTTATTAAAACCTTTGAGATGCACACCTTTAGGATGTATCTTACCAGCAACAGGTATAAAGTGCTGAAGGAACTTAGCAGGTCAGGCAACATCTATGGAAGGAAATACACCCAGTGGCCTGTCTTTTCAGTACAGGAGTGGAACCCAGCATAGTCTTCTGCCATTGTAGCCCATTGTTTCAAGGATGATATGTTGTGCTTTCAGAGATGCTCTTCTGTGCACCAGTTATTTGAGTCACTGTCCCACCAATCTAAACCAGTCTAGGCATTTTCCTCTGACCTCTCTCATTAACAAGGCATTTTTGCCCAGAGAACTGCTGCTCGTAGGATTTTTTTTTCACTTTTTCCACTCTAGAGACTGTTAAGTGTGAAAATCCCAGGAGATCAGCAATTTCTCAGATAATCCAACCATCCTGTCTGACATCAACAATCATTCCATGGTCAAATTCACTTAGATCACATTTCTTCCCCCATTCTGATGTTTGGTCTGAACAACAACTGATCCTGTTGACCATGCCTACATGCGTTTATGCACTGAGTTGCTGCCACACGATTGGCTGATATGATACTTGCATTAATGAGCAGGTGTACAGGTGTACCTAATAAAATGCTTACTGAGTGTAAATGGTCAACATTTCAGGCTGAGAACCTTCACCTAGACTCTTCAGGAGTACTGAAGGGCCTTAGCCCAGAACGCTGACTACATACTTCCCTCAATTTACGCTGCCTGAGCTTCTGAATTCCTCTAGCATTTTCTGTGTGTTGCTCAAGATGTCTAGAACCTTTTGCATCACTATCAGGCTTTGAACATACTAAAAATTCCAGAGTAACACTGACTCTTCTGTCCCACATTAGGGCCAGTCGTACAATTTTTACTGATGAAACGGCAGGAGCTGCAGTGACAAGTGCTTTGGATTATGAAGATTGCATACGAAGAATATTGATCACAATGTTCATCTAACGAAACAGCCAAATGAATCCACACGTAACCAAATGAATTGTGTTTTCATAACACTGACTCTTTCACATCAAGGTAGATGCCATTTATAAATTGGACCACCACTCAGTTCCCTGAAGATGTATGCATTTTCCATCTATATGGAATGGACCCTATCCAGAATTTGCTTTTGAATGGAGCTGTCTTAAATCTGTATTTATTTGTAGGGCTCTGGCTTTGAAATGGTAAAGTACTACCTTTGTGTTAAAATTTAAGTCAACCCAAGTCACAGTTCGACTAATGCCAGACCCACGGTGTGTGGAGGCTAAATTTCTTGCATGCATCTCGAATATTATACCATAAGCCACCACAAAACTAAACCTGCACTGAATGAATGTTGCTTTACTGCAGTGCAAGGCAATGCATGCTGGAGGTTGGCAATTAATTTACTGGAAGGCAGAATGGTTGGGATACCACTGGGGAGAAATAAAGACAATTAAGTACAAGTATTAAAATGAACTGTTAGAAGGGAGTGTTGAGTTTGTGTACATTGGTGAAAAGTGGAATTTCCTGATTTCATGTTTAATATACCATGATGTTCCAGAACACATTATTTTTACAGAAGCCTGTAACTTTGTCACAAATGGGCTTCTGAGATCATCAGTAGAGCCAGGTTTTCTTAGATGCTTGCTCACAGGTGATATTTATATACAACACTGGCAATGCGGGTTCACTGTTAAACTCACTGCTTTTTCTATGAGACTTAATGATGGACATCTCAGCAACAAAAAAAAAATGAAACTAATATCTTCAGGGACAGGATTGCTAGTATCAATTAGCAACTAGACACAGATTACCTCAAGTGCATGCGTTCTTGCTCTCTCTTGCACTCTAGTTACAGGTCTTAATGAGAAAATTCATTATATGAAACAAAGAAGCTCTTGTAGGAGCATTACCAAATACTCTATCTGCCCTTCCTCCTGTTTCAACTTACTGTACAACAT
The DNA here is from genome assembly GCF_048418815.1 of Hemitrygon akajei. Classification (NCBI taxonomy): domain Eukaryota; kingdom Metazoa; phylum Chordata; class Chondrichthyes; order Myliobatiformes; family Dasyatidae; genus Hemitrygon; species Hemitrygon akajei. The sequence goes on from NC_133144.1 coordinate 23,565,276, forward strand.
ATGTGTAGCAAAAAACAACCTCCAGGATGTCCATCCTGAAACAATATTATGTGAGCCAGCTGCTAAAGAAGTCAGGTTCGGGACACAGGGATACAAAGATTCCCCGTCTACAATGACCCTCTGCAAGAGACTTGGCTTCTGCAGTGAAGAGTTCCAGTGCACGCCACAGCAGAACTTCAAGGCTCAAGTATCCAGAATGGCTGTGCCAATGATACGAGGCATAAACACCACAGTCAATCGTGTTAACCTGCAACACTTAAGAAAGATTGCTCCTATGTTACAATGAATAATTTGTTTATGCTATAGGTGGTACTAACATATAAGAAATTAACTTATGCCTAAGTTTTATTATTTTGTATCTTTCTACTAAGCTACTCTAGCTTAATTGACATTCAGCAACAAGAAGGCTCAATCTAAGATTGTATATAGACATTTGTTCTCAGTGGAAATATATTGCAGGCAGGCCTAACTCTTCTTGGAATGCTTATCTCATTAAGAGTCTGAATCTCATTTTTAATCTTGGAAGGATTCCAGGTTGCATTGATTTGAAATCACTGTGTTTAGGGTTGTAGCTAAATCATAACTTATATTTGTTAGAAAGTAACTTGTAACCAATAGAATATATAAGCTAGTCACCTCCAGTTACAATATTTATACCGATCCTTCATGTTACTAAAGGAGTCTGAAGTTAGCTTTGTGATAGCAAGATATTTGAAGACTCTGAAAAAAAATCTCAATAACCTGCACTTTACAAGATAGATCTTCCGACAGTCACACACAGTTCTCAGGAACAGAACCAGCCTGAGCTGGCTGATAACAGGAGTGTGGCTGAATTGATCTTTGCAGGGCAGGTTAATTCCATCCGGTCACAAGTTTAAGTGTTTAGTTCAAAATCCCTCTGAGAATCCTTGTCAAGGCAAGTAAACTTCAGGTAGCTTCAGTTAAGGTAAATTCCAGCCTGTCACTCACAAGGAAACAATGTGACTACATTTGTACTCTGAATTTGCTGTGGCGTGAATTTTAACCTAACTTTACGCTGAAATGTGAGAATAATGTATTTGTCACATAAATTAAACTCACCTTTTGATGCCAAATTGAATTAAATCAATTTTATTTGATTATATTGCTACTATTCATACTGGTAAGCACTATAAAGAAAAAATATGTGCCAAGTTTTCTTTATAACAACATCAACTAGTTCGTTGGATTGAACATGTCAGTTTGAAAACAAAGATTTATTTTTATGAGCTAGTGTATTTTTGTTGTAAATGTATTGTACTATTGAATAAATATTTCTTACAAATCAGAACCATATTTTAAGTCTATTGTGAATCTTGTATTTTTGCTTTATTTAAATAGAAGTGATTGATTTAAAATAAGATCTCAGACCCAACCTGTTTGTTGACTGCGCATCAATTATCAGATAATAGCTGCTTCTTTTTAGTGTGTCAGGAATATGTCAACTCAAGATGATGAGCAGATATTGTTTACCCTCACCAATTAGTTTGGGTTGGGCCTCCATCATAGCAGTAGATTATGCCTGAATGATAAGGACAAGCCAAACTCCTGGTTCTATTCAAGACTGTACCTTTCATGTTTTGACTCAAGGTATGTTCTAACGATTCTTTCATGAACCATTGTTCTTTCTTCAGCTTCAGGCATCACGTCTTCTCATGACTATCTCCTCTGCCTGTGCCCTTCCTCGTTCCCTTTCTCCTATGGTCCACTCTCTTCTCCTATCAGATTCCTTCCTCTCCAGCCCTTTCCCTTTCCTGCCCACCTGGCTTCACCTATCACCTTCCAGCTGTCCTCATTCCCCTCCTCCTAACTTTTTATTCTGGCATCCTTCCTTTCCAGTCCCAGAGAAGGGTCTCGGCCTGAAACGTCGACTATTTATTCATTTCGTGGATGCTGCCTGACTTGCTGAGCTCCTCCAGCGCTCTGTGTGCAGCTCAAGATTCAAGATTACTTATTTTCATTGTTCAGTTATCATCATTATGTGCCATGTCATATGACGTGGGCAATCATAGCCTTCCATCGGACCTTAATCTGAGAAGTTCTAACAAGCTCCTCAAAACTTTTGGCTGTCCATCCTTTAATGTAGCTGTCAGGCACTGTCGACCACAACTTTTTCTTCCATTGATTGTTCAGTACATGAGTGTAAAGGAGAATAAAATGATTGTTACTCTGGATAAAAAAGACACAATTGGCATAAAGAGCACAATAAAAAAAACTAAAATAAAACACAATAAATATACGGTAAATGTAAAAGCAATCCTATAAACCACAATGTATAAGTAACTGGGAGTGACCATATATACATAGCATTAAAATATATACAGTACATATGCTAATATATATATACATAAAGTGAGGCATGGCACAGGATTATCTGTGCATAATGTGACTAAGCAGAAATTATAAAGTAACTCTTGGCAAGAGCTTCAGGGCATATGAAAGCACAGTAAGACAGTGACTATGAAGTAGCAGTGTTCAGGGGGAGATGAAGGTGCTGAGCGGCTGTGGAGGGGAGTGGTTGATTTGTACGTAGGGTTGTTGGGGTAGGTTCATGGTAGAGGTGTTGATCAGTTTCCAATGGTCAATGGAAAGGAAAGTTTTGACACCATACAGAACACCAACTAATAACTTGAAACTTGAAGCACCTCACCAATTCCTATTGGCAAAACTACAAATCACTGACGTACACTGGAGTGGGCATTCAATTTTGGTTGCTCCATTATAGGAAGGATGTGGAGGCTCTGGACAGGGTGCAGAGGACATTTACCAGGATACTGTGTGGATTAGCATGCATGTGCTTTAAGGAGACATAGGACAAATGTGGGCTGTTTTCTTTGGAGCAGCAGAGGCTGAGAGGAGACATAATAGAAGGCTGCTTTTCTGAGGCAACAAGAAGGGTAGATAGAGTCCATGTTGGTTTCTGTGATGCGCTGAGCTGTGGCCAAAACGCTCTGTAGTTTCTTGCTGTCACACACAGAGTAATGGCCATACCAAACCATGATCCACACACACACACACAATGCTGGAGGAACTCAGGCAGTATCTATGGATTAGAGTACAGTCGACGTTTTGGGCTGAAACCCTTCATCAGGCTTGGAGAAAAAAAGATGAGGAGACAGAGTAAAATGGAGGGGGGAGGGGAGGAAGAAACACAAAGTGATAGGAGAAACCGGGAGGGGGGAAGGGGTGAAGTAAAGAGCTGGGAAGTTGATTGCTGAAAGAGATACAGGGCTGGAGAAGGAGGAATCTAATAGGAGAGGACAGAAGGCCATGGAAGAAAGAAAAGGGGGGAGGAGCACCAGAGGGAGGTGATAGGCAGGCAAGGAGATAAGGTGAGAGAGGGAAATAGAATGGGGAATATGGGGGGTGGGGTGGTGGAGCGCATTACCGGAAGTTCAAGAAATCGATGTTCATGCCATCAGGTTGGAGGCTACCCAAACAGAACATAACGTGTTGCTCCTCCAACCCGAGTGTGGCCTCATCATGATGGACTGACATATCAGAATGGAAATGAGAAGTGCATTTAAAATGGGTGGCCGCTGGACAGTTCCTCTTTTTCTGGTGGATGGAGCGTTAATGCTCAGCAAAGTGGTCTCCCAATCTATGTTGGGTCTCATTGATATACAAGAGGTCACAATGAGCATGTACAGTAGATATGAAGAAAGAGGATGTGCTGGAACTTTTGGAAAGCATCATGTTGGATAAGTCGCCGGGCCCAGATGAGATGTACCCCAGGCTACTGTGGGAGGTGAGGGAGGAGATTGCTGAGCCTCTGGCGATGATCTTTGCATCATCAATGGGGCCAGGAGAGGTTCTGGAGGATGGGAGGGTTGCAGATGTTGTTCCCTTATTCAAGAAAGGGAGTAGAGATAGCCCACGAAATTATAGACCAGTGAGTCTTACTTCAGTGGTTGGTAAGTTGATGGAGAAGATCCTAAGAAGCAGGATTTATGAACATTTGGAGAGGCATAATATGATTAGGAATAGTCAGCATGGCTTTGTCAAAGGCAAGTCGTGCCTTTCAATCCTGATTAAATTTTTTGAGATTGTGACTAAGCACATTGATGAAGGTAGAGCCGTAGATTTAGTGTGTATGGATTTTAGAAAGGCATTTGATAAGGTACCCCATGCAAGGCTTATTGAGAAAATAAGGAGGCATGGGATCCAAGGGGACATTGCTTCATGGATCCAGAACTGGCTTGCCCACAGAAGGCAAAGAATGGTTGCAGATGGGTCGTATTCTGCATGGAGGTTGTTCAGCGGTGGTGTGCCTCAGGGAGCTATTCTGGGATCCTTACTCTTCGTGATTTTTATAAATGACCTGGATGAGGAAGTGGAGGGATGGGTTAGGAAGTTTACTGATGACACAAAAATTGGGGGTGTTGTGAGTAGTGCGGAGGTCTGTCAGAGGTTACAGCAGGACATTGATAGGATGCAGAACTGGGCTGAGAAGTGTCAGATGGAGTTCCACCCAGATAAGTGTGAAGTGGTTCATTTTGGTAGGTCAAATATGATGGCAGAATATAGCATTAATGGTAAGACTCATGGCAGTGTGGAGGATCAGAAGGATCTTGGGGTCTGAGTCCATAGGACGCTTAAAGCAGCTGCGCAGGTTGACTCTGTGGTTAAGAAGACATACCATGTATTGGCAATTTAGGAGCCAAGAAGTAATGTTGCAGCTATATAGGACCCTGGTCAGACCTCGCTTGGAGTACTGTGCTCTGTTCTGTTCGCCTCACTACAGGAACAATACGGAAGCCATAGAAAGGGTGCCGAGGAGATTTACAAGAATGTTGCCTGGATTGGGGAGCATGCCTTATGAAAACAGGTTGAGTGAACTCAGCCTTTTCTCCTTGGAGCAACAGAGAATGAGAGGTGACCTGATCGAGGTGTATAAGATGAGAGGCATGAATCGTGTGGATAGTCAGAGGCTGAAATGGTTGCCACAAAAGGACACAGGGTTAAGGTGCTGGGGAGTAGGTACAGAGGAGATGTCAGGGGTAAGTGTTTTTTTTTTACTCAGAGAGTGGTGAGTGCGAGGAATGGGCTGCTGGCAACGGTGGCGGAGGCGGATACGATAGGCTCTTTTAAGAGACTTTTGGATAGGTACATGGAGCTTAGAAAAACAGAGGGCAATAGGTAAGCCTAGTAATTTCTAAGGTAGGGACATGTTCGGCACAACTTTGTGGGCCGAAGGGCCTATATTGTGTCGTAGGTTTTCTATTTTTCTAACAAGCGATTAGTGATAATGAACACCTATCCAACAACTTCACCCTGGAGAGAATTAATAACAAGTCACCCAGCTGCACTTCAGACTTGAGAGGCAGTGGAAAATACCAACAAGACCTCAGCTGCCCTGGTATAACAAACCTCTCCTAAACTCCTTCCACCTTAACCACATCAAGGAGCACAGGAGGTGTATCCATTTGGGTTATCCGGAGAAACTGGGGCTAGCAGGACATTGCTTTCGCAATGGCTATAGGATTGACTTTGACAGCACAAAACAACTGTGCCATGTCAGTGGCACTAGCTGGTAAAGGAAGACACAGAAATAAAATGAGAGGAAAAGAATTTTAACAAAGGTTTCACTCTCAGTTACAATTGGAATTTGATTCTAAACAAGGTAGGAGCCAGAAACCCGATTGGATGAGGACTAACCAATATGGAGAGACGGAGAACAGGGGTATACATACTACCAAACTAGACATACCCGGGCATTATCCCTGATGAAGATGGCAGAGTTTGAATGTCAGTTATAATCGACATCTATACCCAGCTGGAAGCCCGAGAAGCATTTATTTGCCATATACACCAGGAAAACACCAGCTCATTTTTTAAATAAACACAAATATTCTAAAATCTTTTGAGGACAAAGAGCCAGACACCCAAAATTGATATAGTCACAGCTGTCTATGAGTACACAATATCACAAGTGCACAAAAACTATTGATTGTCAAGACCTACAACCATGTTTGATATGCTAAGTGATAACATCCGTCTGGTCTATTAGCTTGCACTCAAGTTGCCATGGTGCAAATAACAGCCATGTTGCCTGGTTTGATGCAAGCCAATTAACACAACCCCATTGTCTTAATATGCATTCTCCAAGTCTATGGAGCAGCCTGTGCTTTTAACTTCAATTTACTGCTTGCAATTTACAAAAAACTGAAGGCTAAATGCAAGTTTCCTGAATTTAAACACTTCTCAGGCTTCTAGCTGGGTACAGGTATCGATTTTAACTGACGTTTCAAATGACAAGCTCTGCCATCTTGCAGAGTTTGCCATCGAAACGTTGGTTAAAATCGATACCTGCACCTGGCTGGTAGCCCGAGGAGAGTTTATTTGTCAAATACACTGGAAAAGCACGCGATCCTTTATAACTTCCTGAATCTATTTATATTTACAGAACTGAAGACAGATTCTTGTTTGAATTAACATCCATTATATTTACATAACTCTAGATTACATTCGATATCCTAATATTCCCTAACAAAAGTTTAAAAGCAACTGCAGCTAATATGCAAAGCATTGTGTGATGCTTATGTAACTGATAGGGATCCTTGGTAAGTGAAAAAATGAAAAGCTACTATGGAGCATGTTTGCTCTTTCAAAGGTTGGGGCCACCTAACCTGTTTCATCAGTAGAGTGAAGTAGCAATGAATGATGATTCACAAGATTAGACGTCTACAGAAGCAACGAGGGCAATACGGGCATGAAGAATTTGAGGGAGGTAAACCTTGAGTTCCTGAAATGCTGTAAATGTTGCAAATCTGAATCGGAACAAATTCACAACATACTATATGCCAATGATAAACTCGAGAAAGCTTGTAGATTCTGGAAATCCAGAGCAACACATACAAAATGCTGGAGGAACTCAGCAGATCAGGCAGCATCTATAAAAATGAAACAGTCAACGTTCCATGCCGTAAGCCCTCTTCAGGATTTAAAGCACCATGCAGTTTTCAGGCCATGTAAGAATTTCCTGCTGAGCGTAATGGTAGGTCTGTGCAGCCATAAAAAAAAATTTTTAAAAGAGGAAACACTGCTTGAGGCACAAACCAAGTCAAAAGTCCCTTTCATTGTCAATCACTGATAGATATGTCAACCAAACAGTGAAACATTTTTTGAGACAATAGACAGCCCTGTTTACGGAGATGGAACGAAGAGATTTGGGATCTTCACTGAGTGGTGATTTCGAATGCAAGAAGCAATCAGAGCAGGCATGGAAAAACATGCATTGATTTCTATAGGGTTAAAGACTTTGTAGGGAGGCAGGTCAAGCACAGGCAAACCAAAGACAACACCCAAGTCAAAATAAAATTTATGAAAGCACGTATAAGTTCCTATGTACTACTTTGGGGTTCTTTTCCTCACAGGTTTTTTACAGAAAAATAAAGAAAATCATACATAAAAAAACTTACAATCAACTAATGTGCAACAGAGCACAAGTCGTGCAAATTTTAAAAAAACTACTGAGAACATTAAGATATAATGAGTCCTTAAAAGTGAATCTGTAGGTCATAGAATGAGCTCAGCGTTGTGGTGAGTAAAGTTATCCACTCTGGTTCAGTAGCCTGATGGTTATAGGTAATAACTGCTCCTGAAGATCTCCCATACACACCAAGTTCCAGAGGTCAAAGCTTCAGTGCATGCCAACTATTAATTATTAAGCACAGAATCTTGCATCTAACAGATAGACAGCAGAAAAGACTCAAGGATATGCTCCCTGTAGAAATGCAGCACCCCCCTACTTGACTCTGGGAGATCTCTGGCTCATGACAACGCAAAATGGAGAAGGCAAATTCACAGTGGTGATAAGAACTTGAGACAATGCATTGGCAGCACACAGAAGCCCTGTGCAAGGGGTGGATAGAAGGGGCCACCTCACACCCTTTCTGCAATTCCTGCGTTGTCTCAGGAAATCCCAAACCTGGAGTGGCAGGAAGTCATTCTTGTCCAAAATCACCTATTGTTAACTGTAAAACCTTGCACTTAATAAACAGCAAGCAGTTTACACAGATAACTGGGTTCTATTCATCCTGTCTTCCCCAAATATCAGTGACAGCATGGTGTAAATGGCCTCATTTTTTGCTGCAAGTCCATTAGTTTAGCAAACTAAGTTTAGTCATTGTAGCCAATGATACTCAACTGGATTAATGGATTTCTGATTCTTTGCATCATAAATTTGTGGTACTCTCATTTAATAGAAGTGTGGAAATATATTCAAAACTTTTAGATTCTTTATGTTATTTAATTTTGTAATTGACAAAATGGAACCTGTATAACCCAGAAGTACCTTGCTATAAGCGAAGTACGTACGTGGCAGGAGGCACGTAATGTCCTGATAATTGTTCATTTGTAACTAAGGGGAGGGTGATATACTGCGTGGCCTTAAATAAAAGTACTACAGTTGCTCAGTGGAGGAGGTTACCTCCAGGACAGATAACAGCCAAAGAATAGCCAGTAAACTTGTATAAAAACTGAAATTTGTAAGCTGTAAATCAGAAGCTGTCTGCCATCTATGAGGCGTGGAGGTGCTTCTCCTCGCAAGTAATAAAACATGCTCTGATTTCCCAATCTTTTTTCTCCAGTTCTGATGAAGGGTCTCGGCCCGAAACGTTGACTGTTTACTCTGTTCCGTAGATGCTGCCTGGCCTACTGAGTTCCTCCAGCATTTTGCGTGTGATGCTTTTGAACAGATTCACTCTGTTTTTCTCATGGCTCTTTGTTATGTGGTTGGTTGTCATCCATCTGTCTCGGTGGACAATGGGTGATCATCATCACAGGCTTGGGCAGAAGGTATGGAGATCCTGAGATGCCCAGTCATCAAGATCCCACTCTCGGCCTCACCAGTGTAGTCCAAAGGAAAGCTCATGAAGCGATACGTTTGGCACCAGTGTGGCTGCAGGAGCTGCCAGAAGGATGTTCAATGACGTGCAGCCATCGTAGGGGCTCCATTTTGAATTTGCTGTTTGGGTTTACTCCCATAGCCTTCGTTGCTCCAGTGGCTGCCCGTAAGGCAGTGGGACTATTTACCCTTAGCTGGGGATCTCGTTCACAAGCACTAGGGTGTGTCCACACACCCATAAGCCTGCATATTATGTGTGCAGGGGCCAGACCTCCTCCCTGTCCTCTGTAGTTCAGCCTGAGTCTGAAAGAAGTTCAGTTTCCAGCCAGTGTGTTGCCAGCGAGGAGGCATTACATGAGGCTTGCTGTTGGAGAGGCTATGTACTGGCAGGGAGAGACTTACACATTCAGCTCTCCTTTTCATTAGAGTGCTAGCTAGCAGCGGAAGCTGAAAGTGAGAGCGACAAGCACTACCCACTACACTACCACACGAGACGCATCACAACAACCATTTTGATTCCAAAATGGCTCTTTGTTCTGAGATAGGGAAGTGTCAACTTATTGATAAAGGCAGAGTAGTGGATGTTGTATATATAGATTTTAGTAAGGCATTTGACAAGCCTCCCTGTAGGCTCAGTCAGAAAGCCAGGAGGCATGAGAAAACCAGTGAAACTTGGCTGCATGGATTCAGAATTGGCTTTCTGACTGGAGGTCGATGACCAGTGATGTTCTGCGGGATCTGTTGTGGGACTCATGCTCTTTGTGATTTTTCATAAATTATTTGGATAAGAAAGTGAAGGGGGGGTCATAAGTTTGTGGCTGACACACGTTGGTGGATTTGTGGATGGTGTGGAAAGTTGTAGATTGCAATGGGTCATGGACAGGATGCAGAGCTAAGCTGAGGAGTGGTAGACAATGTGGAAATGTGAAATGATTCCTTTTGGAAGGTCAAATTTGAAGGCAAGATACAGGGTTCTTAGCAGTGGAAGGAACGGGGGATCTTGGGGTTCATGTTCATAGATTTCTCAAAGCTGCCACACAAATTGATAGGATTGTTAAGAAGGCATGTTTTGTTTTGGCCTTCATTAGTTGGGAGATTGAGTTCTAGAGCCATGAGGTGATGTTGCAGCTCTATAAAGCTCTGGTTTGACCACGCATGGAATATGGCATTCAGTTCTGGTTGTTTCCTTCTAGGAAGGATGTGGAAGCTTTAGAGAGGGTGCAAACGAGATTTACCAGGATGTTGCCTGGATTAGTGAGTAGGTCTTATGGGAGTGAGCTTAGGAAGTTTCTCATTGAAGCGGAGAAGCTTGAGAGATGACTTGATAGAGAGGTACGAGATGATGAAAGGAAAAGAGTGAGTGGTACCAAAAGACCTTTTCCTACAGGTGGAAATGGCCAATCTCAGGAGGAATCATTTTCAGATGATTGAAGGAAAATATAGGTGGTATTTTTTTTTTTAAACACAGTAGTAGTGTGTGGAATGCCCTGCCAGGGGTGGTGGTAGAGGCAGTAAGGGCATTTAAGTAGCTTGCAGATAAGCACATAGATGAATGAAAAATGGAGGCAAGGATTAAATTGATCTTAGAGTAGGTTAAGGGTCAGCACAAAATTGTAGGCCAAGGGGCCAGTATTGTGCTGCATTGTTCTATTGTATAAAGTTTACTTAGCAAAAGGTTCACAACAGAAGCAAGAGCTTCACTCAAAGAAGATACATTAAAATGATCAACTTTGTTGCGTTCTTTCTTTTTAGAAAAGTACAAGTTATATTTTCAAATCTCCCTCTGAGAATTTGCACTCGATGCTATCACATTGGCCATCATATTTCTAAATGGACAATGAACCCACCAACACTACCTCACTATCTTTTCTCACTTTCTGTACTACTTATAAAATATTATGAATTACAATTTTATATGTATTGCATTGTACTGCTGCTGCAAGACAACAAATTCACAACATACTATATGGCAGTGATTATAAACCTGATTCTGATTTTGATACAAATGCCATCACTGACATTATTTATTTTATTTAGAGACACAGCATGGTAACAAACCCTTTGGACCCAACGAGCTCACGCCGCCCAGTTACACCCAATTGAGCAATTAACTGACTTGTGTCTTTGGACTGTGGGAGGAAACTGGAGCACATGGAGAAAATCAATGCAGCCATGGGGAGAACGTACAAACTCCTTATACAGAGAGCGGCGGAATTTAGCCTGGGTCCCCGGCACTGCAAAGCGTTATGCTAACCCCTCCACAACCATGCTGGCCCGTGTGACCCTGCCACCTCATAACGCAGAACTAACAAACAAAACATTCCTTTCTGAAGGCAAACTGAAGTGTAGTGTCTAGTGGGGAAAAGAAAGTGCTTTGGGAGGTCAAATTTCTTGGTAAATGCTGTTCTTCAATTTACATGTACTGCACATAGTTTTGCCCTTCTTATCTGAGAAAAGATAAAGTGGAATTAGAGGTCATCCAAAACAGCTTTAGCAGGCCAGCTCCTAGATTGAAAGGACTATCCTATCATGAGATGTTATGCAAGTTTTGTCTAGCCTGTTAAGGAGGAACATGCTGCTAGAGGAGGAGGTGGACTCATATATAATCAATACACTTCAGAGGCATTTAGACATACTGAAATAGACAGGGCATAGAAGGACACCATCTTAATGCAGGCAAATAGGATTACTATTTACTATAGGATGGGCAAAATGTAGTGGGACAAAGGACCTGTTTCTGTGCTGTACGTCCCTAATGTTAAGGTATTCTTGGGAGCTTAGAAGAAAGGGGTGGGCGGAGGTTGTACTGAAACATAGAAAATCACTAGCACCCACGGGACACCCTCATAATCTCGTGTCAATGTTCCTTCATTTGAGACTGACTGGTAGAAACAGCTTAACATCTACCCTGTGGTGGTCCCTTCATTCTTCTAAACTCTCAAGAATTGTCTAGGAGTCGCAAAAAAACATTCTTCAGCCCATCACATCCACATCGGCCTTTACGCCCATCTGCACTAATTCTATTTGCCTGCTTTAGGAACTCTTTCTCTGCCTTGCCTTGGGTTTGCGGTGGGGGGGGGGGGGGAGGAATGGTGAATCCCAGGATTCTCTGCCCTGGGGAATCGCAAAGACTGAACCGTTAGAGATACTTAAATTGGAGATGCTATTTTTTTTAAAAAACTTGGGTAGTGGAGTGGAGAAACATCTCTGCCGAAGGAGGTGTAAGGCACTCCATCTCTCCGCTGGCCTGCAGGTCACCCTTGGGCAAGATGTAGTACTTGCTTATTTGCCCCGGATCAGCATCACGTGAACCCACGGGAACAACTGGTGGATGGTCATATAAGCAGCTGATGCATATGTCCTGCTTATGTGACCACTGACACCAGGCAGACAATCTCCAAAGAGTATTGGTAATAGGTGGGGTCACCCATCTTGTAAAGACACTGCCTACAAGAAGGCAATAGCAAACCACTTCTGTAGAGAAAATTGCCAAGGAGAATCATGGCCATGGATAAAACCGTGATTACCCACGTCAGTATGACTTGGCATATAATAATGATGATTGTTTTGATAGATTGCTGAAGTGAGGGATATGTGAACTGATACAGAGGAGGATTCGAGATCAGCAATGATCATATTGAATGACGGAGCCAAGTGGTCTACACCTGCTCCTATTTACTTCTTTTCAATAGAGAATACAATTATGATGGAAGCACACTTCAGAACAGTTGATATTAGTAATGAGCTGAACCTATTGAATTCAACAGCCAGTTCGAAAGGCTGAAAACACGCACTTTCTCTACCCGCCAGGCATTTGCATTGATTTGATTATTAAATGTAAGAAAATATGCAACATCTCACTAATTGGCATAGTTTTACATCTACCTCCACACAGACTTTCCCTTTTACATTACAGAAGTTATATCGGTTCCATTACCTGTCACAATCAGACTGCACTAAGGCCAAACTATCATCCCTTAAGGCAAATAAACTGAGATCCTCTGCTCCAGTCTCATGCAGTTGTGGTTTTGTACAGGATTAATTGCATAACCTTTACTCTTTGTAGCACAGACAACTAATTGTCCACTTAAACGATCTGTGTGCAATATAAACATCTTGCTCAAATGTACAGAAGCTTACTGATATCAGAGGGTTACTTGGTTTCTCTGGCCTTGTTACCCAAGGAAGAACATCTATGTTATGAAGGGAACATTGCAGAAGTTTACCAGACTGGTGTATTTGTGAAACGAGGATAAATGAGTCAAAGTGGAGTTTATTGACATATAAAGACTATAAGGCATGGGAGCAGAGTTAAGCCATTTGGCCCATCGAATCTGCTTTTCCATTTGATCATGGCTGATTTATCATTCCTTTCAACCCCACTCTCCTGTCTCCTCCCCTTAAGCGTTGATGTCTTGACATATCAAGAACCTACCAAGCTCTGCTTTAAACATACTCAATGACTTGGCCTCCACAGCCGTCTGTGGCAATGAACTGTGCGTATTCACCATTCTCTGGCTAAAGAAGGCACAAGTACATATGTGCACAAGTACACACAGGCATCGGTGCAATACAAAACTTAATCGTAGCATCATCACAGGCACATGGCATCAGATAAGTAGCATTGGCAAGAAAATCATAAATTAAACATCAGTTATACTCAATTAATAGAAACAGAAAATAGTTGCAGGAGTAGGCCATTCAGCCCTTCGAGCCTGCACCACCATTCAGTATGATCATGGCTGATCATCCAACTCAGAACCCTGTACCTGCTTTCTCTCCATACCCCCGATCCCTTTAGCCACAAGGGCCATATCTAACTTCCTCTTAAATATAGCCAATGAACCGGCCTCAACTGTTTCCTGTGGCAGAGAATTCCACAGATTCATCACTCTCTGTGATAGTGGTGAATAATTTGATAGAAGGAATGCAACAAAACATGTGGGTAGGCTGGCCGATTTCAAGAATTCAGCGGAAAATCTAAATGAGTATGCCACTGCCCTCATCGGCAAGTATGTACCAAAGAGGTCAATGCAAGTGTTCCCCAGCTGGGAACTCTAGATAAGCTGAGAGGTTCCCTCTCTAATGAAGACTAAGTCAGCAATGTTTAAATAGAACAACCCTGACCTGAAATCAAGATAAAATCTTTGGAAAGCTATCAAGGATGTCAAGAGACAATAGCAGATGAGATTTGAACCCCAGGTGAACTGTCAGTGTGTCAAGGAGGGGGAGTTTTCTAGGTAACAACACACACTCTCCCCAGTGTGCTCAGCGCATTCTATGCCCATTTTGAACTGAAGGTCACTGTAAGGGATTATTCAGGAGTTGAGATGTGAGACATACGATGAAATGTGTTGTTTGCAACAAATTAAATCAGCGAGGATTGGGCAGAGGGCAGTTGCAAGTGTCACCACGCTTCTGGTGCCAATGTAGCATGCCCACAACTCACTCACCCTAATCATACATCTTTGGAATGTGGGAAGAAAGCAGAACACCCGGAGAAAACCCACACAATCATAGGGAGAACATATGAACTCCTTACAAACAACAGTGCAAGATGAAGCCCTTTCATACAGACACTGATGTAAAGCTTCATAAGAACTGCTACATTACTGTGCCACTTGTATTATAAATTAAGTGAGTTATGTGAATATACTGAATCAAACAAGAACCAGTCTTCAGTTCTTAACTTAAACTGGAAGCAGTAATCAGTTTGAAGTTAGAAAGATAGTTTTGCAAATGGACAGAACTGTCTACAGAGCACAGGCCACTGCCTTACATCAGGGAGCTGGTTGCTCAAGAAATATGGTGAGTAAAATGATCATGAGATGGTATTTTATGCATCAGCCAAGCATAAGACAATGGGGTTATACTAACTGGCCTACAATAAACCAAACAGCATGGACTAAATGTTTGCACTATTGTGACCAATTGCAAAGAAACTTGCAGACCAGCCTGATGGCATCACTGAGCACATCAAATATGGTGACGGGCATATTTGATCAATCCATAGTTAGGATGACAACATTAGTTTTTGTGTGTCTGGGATCTCTGTTCTCAGAAGATTTTAGACCATTTGTGTGAACTAGTTTGTGCCAGCAAAGGTGTTTGAACATTCAGCTGTCTCTCACTTCAGTGGAAGCATTAGTAGACTAAAAATATTGAAGTAAACAAATCCATTTTAACTATTGAAATTGTATTGAATCACCTGCTGCTACCTTTGATCTTAAGGGTATAAAACTGTGATGCACTTTGAATTTGAGGAACTTTACCAGAAGGTCTCCAGGATAATGCTTGCTTCAACTCTCCCAGACATCCTCAATTAAATGCAGTTCACCTACCGCTGAAACAATTCCATGGCAGACATCACCCTGGCTCCACACTCATCATTGGAGCATTTAAATAACAAAGACACCTACATTAGATTCCTATTTGTTGATGACAGCTATGTTTTCAAAACAATAATTCTAAACAACTCATCTCCTAACTCCTAGGCCTAGAGGTCTGTACCTACCTGTGCAACTGGATCCTTGGCTTCCTCACCAACAGAGCAATCAACAGAATGGGCAGCAATGCCTTTGTCATGGTTATTCCCACCAGTAGCCCAAGAGGCTGGGTTCTCAGCACTTTCCTCCTCAGATATTCACAACTGTGTGGTCAGACTCTGCTTTGACTCTGCCTACAAGTTGGCAGCTGACATTACTGCAATGGGTCAGATCTTGAACGGTGGGATTGAATACAGGAAAGCGATAGAGAGCCCAGAGACATGATGTCAAGACAGCAACCTCACCATCTCCTTCAGCAAAACACAAGGACTGGTCATCAACTTTAGTGAGTGGGGTAGAGTAAACAGAGAGTCTGTATCAATGGTGCTGAGGTATAAATGTTTGAGAGATTAAAGTTCTGAGATGCAAGTATCAATATGGACTAGCCACGTGGATGCCCTAGCCAAGAAAGCACACCAGACCTCTCCTTCCCTAGAAAGAACATGGAACCATAGAACATTACAGTATGTACCACCAGGCTCAAGTACAGATTATATCTTGCTTTTGTAAGACTCATGTTTGGACCTCTTAGACCAACACGATAAGCTTTTCATCTCCCAGTCTACCTTATCATTGCCCTCACACTTGATTTGTCTGCCTACACCTGCCCATTCTGTAACCATATGTTTTGCTTTTTTTCCCACATTTTGGACTATTTGTGTGGCATGATCTACCAGATGGCTCAGAAGCAAAAGCTTTTCACCGTTTCTAGGGACATATTACAATATTACAGCAATTTCCAAATTATCATTACCAACTTCATTCTGAAATTCCTCCCCCTGGAACAATTCTATTAAACTTTACCTGCACCCTCTCTTCACATCCATCCTAAAGTGGCATGACCAGAACTGAACAACACCTCAGTGTTACCCAGCCATCATTTCATTCTCACTTAAACATGATTTCTCACCAATATGGGTGATCTAAATGACCTGAGCACCCTGATGCCCTCCCAGATCATTGCCAAGGGACTTCAACCAGGCCACCCTGAAGAAGTCACTGACTAACTATCACCTTCATGTCACCTGTAGTATTAGAGGAGCCTACACAATTAATTACCATCAAGAATGCTTACGGTGTCATTCCACGTTCACACTTTGGCAATTTAGATCTCCTAGTTATACTTCCCCTCCCAACTTACAGGCAAAGAATGAGGACCTCAGCATCAGTGGGGAACTCTGCAAATGTATGGTCAAGGGAGACAGAAAAGCATTTATCGGACTGCTTTGAATCAGAGGACTGGCCAATATTCAGGGAAAAACAAGAGAAAATCTGCAGATGCTTCAGATCTGAATGAATGTCCCACAATCATTACTGATTTCAAGGCTTTGCTGGATGAGTGTGTGGCTACAAGAACATACCAAACATACTCAATCCAGAAGCTTTGGATGAACCAAGAGACTTGCAATCTGCTGATGGATTTAGCATTCAAGACCAGTGATCCTGAACCCTACAGGATGTCCAGGTATCACCTAGGATAGACCATTGTGAGGCAGTTCTGTGTGAAATTAGACCAGAATCAGGTGCACACCAGCTACAGCAGATTTTCAGGTGCTTACTGCCTCTAAAGTGAAACCTAACAGCTTCACTCTCTGATGAGCTCAACACCTTTTATGTACACTTCAAAACGGAGAATCGCACTACACCCGTGTGAATTCCTCAGCATCCGCTGACCCCGTGATGCCTGTCTCAAAGGCGAACGTCAGAAAATCCTTCGAGGTTGAACCCATGCAAGGTGAAGGCACTAAAAACCTGTGCCAGCCAACAGGCTAGACTGCTCAAGGACATCTTCAATGTCTCATTGCTGTAGTCAGGCTCTCACCTGCTTTAAATGGGCACCAGTCATACCGCTATCCAATAAGAGCAGGGCAAGGTGCCTCAGCAACTGTCACCCAGAGGCACTCAC
Organism: Hemitrygon akajei; assembly: GCF_048418815.1. NCBI lineage: Eukaryota > Metazoa > Chordata > Chondrichthyes > Myliobatiformes > Dasyatidae > Hemitrygon > Hemitrygon akajei. Next base: position 23,582,593 of record NC_133144.1, read on the forward strand.
ATCCACTCTGATGAAATGCTTTAAGAGGCTGATTAAGGCTAGAATTAATTCCTGCCTAAGTAAGGCCCTGGACCTGTTGCAATTTGCCTATCGTCCCAAAAGGTCAACAGCAGATACAATTTCACTGGCTCTCCACTCAGCTTTGGAGCACCTGGACAACAGCAACACTAGCTGTATGTTAGGCTGCTGTTCCTTGATTACAGCCCAGTGTTCAACACTATCATCCCAGCAGTAGTAATCAACAAGCTCCAAAATTTGGGCCTCTATACCTCCCTCTGTAAATGGATCCTTGACTTCCTCATCAGGAGATCACAGTCAGTGCAGATTGGTAATAAAATCTCCTCCTCACTGATAATCAACACCAGCACATCTCAAGGATGATTTGGTCCGAGAGTCAGCAAGCTTGCAGGTGGAGTTGATAATCACTTATCAGAACTGGTTCAGGAAAGGCACTGATGAGTGGAAATATGGTAGAAATGTAACAAGGAAATAAAACTTGATTCTCTTCTCCAGGGACCTTGCAAGTATTAATATGTTTTGCCTTGGAGCCAATTTTGAGTACAAAGGAAGGACACAATAGTGTTTTGCACAGTCATTCAAATGCACTTCAAGAATTTAATAAAGACTGGATGAGAAACTTGTCTAGTTGGTTTTTTTTTAAAAATCGGTCCAAGAGTGAGGAATGACCCAAGGTTTGGCTAAATTAAGCAGCGGGCCGGATTGAAAAAGTCACGAGGAGAGGGATGGGCTGGTGTCCAGCTCACTGCTCTGTGGGGTTTATTCATCTCTGTGCTGACCTGAGGCTGTGTCCTGCAACTAAATGGTTCCCGGATCGGCTGTGGCTGCCTTCTTGGCTGTGAACTCACTTTGGTGAACTTTAGTTCTGAATGTTATTTATTTACTTTTATTGCTTGTGTGATTGTTTTATTTTCTGCACATTAGGTGTTTGATGGTCTTCTTATTAATGGTTCTATTGGGTTTCTTTGTTTTGTGGCTGCCTGTAAGGAGAGGAATCTTGAGGCTGTATATAGTATACATACTTCGATAATAAATATACATTGAACTTTGAGCTATTCAGGTTAATCATATTCAGCACTGAAACATTGGCATTTCTACATATGCACAGTTCCACAGAAACTCAGAGCATGAAATAGGCCCTTCTGCCCATCTAGTCTGTGCCAAATATTCGACAATGGGCGTGCTTTGTCACACAGAGGTCTAGACTCCACCCTGATCTCACACATCAAGGTCTTTAAATCTCAACCTCAGCATGTCAGGCAGAGGGGCAGGTTGATGTTTCAGGCCAAGAGTCTGCATTAGGACTGAGAGCAAGAGGGAGTGGAGAGCCAGTGTGGAGGTGTGAGGGGGAGAGGCAAGGCAAGAGCTGGAAACTACAGGTGCTGGAAATCCAGAACGACACACACAAAATGCTGCTGAAACTCGGCAGATCAGGCAGCATCCATGGAGGGGAAGAAATAGTCGATGTTTTGAGCCGAGGCCCTTCATTAGGACTGGTTGGTGGATTCAGGCGGGGGAGGGGCTGATGGCCAGGTGGATCCAGGTGAGAGAGAGGTTGATGGGCAGTGGAGACACATGGGGAGGGGCTGATGGGAGGTGCAGTCAGCTGGGGAGGTACTGATGGGCAGGTAGGATCAAGTGGGGAAGGGGTTGATGAGCAGGTGTAAACAGCTGGGGGAGGAGTATGTGGTGATAGTGTGGAGAGGCTGAGAGGTGGTAAGTGTAACCAGGCTTCTTCTTGTTATAGCTGGGGGTGATGATGAGGACAAGCCCCACCACCTATTAAATGCTCCCAAAGGCAAGCGACTCAAACGGCCTCTGACAAGTCCAGCTTCTGGCCTTCACGTGTGGCTTAGCTACTAAGCCTGGTGGAACTGTTCCTACCGACAAGAGAAGGGACAAAGGCGGATTACAGTTGCCTTAAAACCTGTTCCTTCAGGCGGACGGGCTTCATCAGCCATGGTTGGCAGCTCATCTAGGAGAAGGAAAGCTGTGATCTCAAACCTCTGCTGCCTTGAGGCTACACCTACTCATGGGGAAGGCTTTGGGGGTAAACTCCGAGGGAAGAATCCTGAACTGGAGTCCATAAGACGGTGCTCTGTTTATTTCAACACTGCTGGTACCAAACTGTATTGGTCTCCACTGTTCCTTAGGGTTTATCAGCTGCATGGAGAGGTGGAGCTTACTACCCGGGCAACATCATGCTCTCCTTATTGTGCTGCCCAGCCTCGCGTATCTAGACAGCTAGGACACAACATCCATGGTTGACCCTGACTGATGGAAGCCTCACTCAAATGTAACCAGATAAGGTAGCGATTCTGAGTAGCTGGGAAAGATTTAGAGATTTTTTAGAGACTTAAAGCATTGTAACAGGCTCTTCCCCGCCTCTCTGGAATGTGGAAGGAAACTCGTAGAGTCACAGGGCGAATGTGATTCCTCACAGACAGCAGCTGGAAGTGGACCCGTGTTGCTGGAACTGTAATAGCATTTCGCTAAACAGTATGCTACCGTGCTGCCCCAGCGGGAAGAGGGGAGGGAATAGGGGACACACTGGGTTGAGTTGGAAAGAGGTGGGGATGGGTGTTGGAAAGTACGGTGGGGTAAAAGAGAACCCATGTGTTTCAGGAGAGGGTGAGGAACAGAGGAAGAGCAGCCTACCTGAAATCATCATATTCAACGTCCACGCCATTGGGTTATAGATGACCTCTGGCATCACAGGGGCAGAGAAGGGGATTGAGGATGGACAGGTTGTTGTGGGAATAGGCAAAGACAGTTGCTTTTGGGAGCTCAAGATGGGCAGTATGGACACAGCAGGGTGCTTAGCAAAGTGGCCTCACAACAGCAGAGAAGGCCACGCTGAAAGCTTGTAATGTAGCAAGCAAGGTTGGAGGAGGTGGGTGCAAGTCTCTGCCTCAGCTGGAAGGGCTGTTGAATGTATGGTGCTGAGGGAGGATGTGGTCCTACAGGAGCTGCACTTCCTGTAGTTACAGGGGAAAGTGCCAGGAAACAGTTCCAAGAGGATGAATGGGATTATTGTAGACAAACCTGTTGTTAATTATACACAAAAGGTGAGTGAATGGAGTCAATACTGGCTTACTTGGAACTTGGCTTTAAAAGGACAAAGACTGTTTCGCTAGAGAGACATTACCATTTCTAAGGGATAAGCATGCACTCCCAGACTTAGCAGACACTCAACTGTGATTTACTTTACTAGTCTCAACCCCGGGATTCAAAAACTTTCCCCTTTCCTTATATTCTGCCAGGGCAGACTCCAGCCTGATGGGATGAATACCGATTTCTCCTTCTGGTTAAAAAAAACTTCCCACCCCCTCCCCTATTATTCTATTCCCCACTCTGGGCTCTTACCTCTTCTCAACTGCCTATCTTCTCTCCTGGTGGCCCTCTTACTTCCCTTTCTGCTACGGTTCACTCTCCTCTCCTATCAGATTCCTTCCTCTCCGGCCCTTTACCTTTCCTACCCACCTGACTCACCCATCACCTTCTAGCTATCCTCCTTCCCCTCCCCCCACCTTTTTATTCTGGTTTCTTCCCCCATCCTTTCCAGTCCTGAAGAACAGTCTCAGTCTGAAATGCAGAGTTCTGCCAGCATTTTGGAGTCTTGGAATGGTTCAGCATAGAAACAAGCACTTTGGCCCATCTAGTCCATGCCAAAGCCATTTAAACTGCCTACTCCTATCGACCTGCACAGGGGCCATAGTCTTGCATACCCCTACAATCCAAGTGCCTATCCAAACTTCTCTTAAACATTGAAATCGTGCTTGCATACACCGCTTGTGCTGGCAGCTCGTTCCACACTCTCACGACCCTCTGAGTGAAGAAGTTTCCCCTTAAACTTCTCACATTTCACACTTAATCATGTGCTCTGGTTATTGTCCCACCCAACCTTAGTGGAAAAAGCCTGCTTGCACTTACCCTATCTATACCCCTCAATTTTGGATTTGTCTATCAAATCTCCTCAGTCTTCTACATTCAAAGGAATAAAGTCCTTACTCATTCAATCTTTCCTTCTAACTCTGGTCCTCCAGACCCACCAATGGCCTTGTAAATTTTCTCTGTACCCTTTCAACTTTGTTTACATCTTTCCTGTAGGTAGGTGACCAAGACTGCACACACTGCTACAGAGTAGGCCTCACCACAATGTCTTATACAACTTCAACATAACACCCCATCTTCTGTAAAGTACATTGATTTATGAAGGCCAATGTGCCAAAAGCTCTCTTTATGACTGTATCAACGAGTGACACCACTTTCAATGAATTATGGACCTGTATTCTTAGATCCCTTCGTTGCACCACACTCCTTTGTCCCCTACTGCTCACTGTACAAGACCTACCATAGCTGGTCCTACCAAAATGCAAAACCATTAAATTCCATCTGACATTTTTCAGCCTATTTTTCCAGCTGATGCAGATCCTTCTACAAGCCATGATAACCTTCCTTGCTCTCCAATACACCCCCATTTTTGGAGTCATCGATCCATAAATTTGCTGATCCATTTAACCACATTGTCATTCATATCAATGACCTGGATGATAAACAAAGGACCCAGCACCAGTCCTTGCAGCACACCACTAGTCACAGGCGTCCAGTCAGAGAGTCAGCCCTCTACCACCACCCTCTGGCTTCTCCCACAGAGACAAGGTCTAATCCAATTTACTACCTCAGCCTCAATGCCAAGCAACCGAACATTCTTGAGCAACACGAGTGAATCTGCAGATGCTGGAAATAAATAAAAACACAAAATGCTGGCAGAACTCAGCAGGCCAGACAGCATCTATGGGAGGAGGTAATGACGACCTTTCGGGCTGAAGGGTTTCGGCCCGAAACATCGTCACTACCTCCTCCCATAGATGCTGTCTGGCCTGCTGAGTTCTGCCAGCATTTTGTGTTTTTATTTTGAACATTCTTGACTAACCTCCCAAGCGGGACCTTGTCAAACGACTCACTAAAGTGACTCACATAGACAACATCCACTGCCTTGCCTTTATCCACTTTTCTGGTAACGTTCTCGAAAAACTTTACAGAATTGGTTAGATGTGATTTACCATGCACAAAGCTTTGCTGACTATCCTTAATCAGCCCGTGTCTATCCAAATTCTTATATATCCAGTCCCTTAGAATAACTTCCAGTAACTTTCCCACAACTGATGTCTATAAACGGCCTATAATTTCCTGGTTTATGTTTGGAGCCTTTTTTTAAAAACAGTGTAACAACATTGGCTATCCTCCAATGCTCTGGTATTGGATTGAATAGACTATTACATACATCCCTCACATACATGAGTAAAAATCTTTATGTTACCCCTCCATCTAAATGTGCAATTTATAATAATTTGTAGTAAGTAGTATGTACAATAGGACAGTCAATATAACAAATACAATTGTATCAGAGTGAATTAATCAGTCTGATGGCCTGGTGGAAGAAGCTGTCCCGGAAACTGTTGATCCAGGCTTTTATGCTGTGGTACTATTTCCCGGATGGTAGCAGTCGGTACAGTTTGTGGTTGGGGTGACTTGGGTCCCCAATGATCCTTCGGGCTCTTTTTACGCACCTGTCTTTGTAAATATCCTGAATCGTGGGAAGTTCACATCTACAGATGCGCTGGGCTGTCCGTACCATTCTCTGCTGAGACTTGCGAATGAGGGAAGTACAGTTTTCATACCAGGTAGTGATGCAGCCAGTCAGGATGCTCTCAATCACGTCCCTGTAGAATGTTCTTAGGATTTGGGGGCTCCATACCAAACTTCTTCAACTGTCTGAGGTGAAAGAGCTGCTGTTGTGCTTTTTTTTTTAAAAACCACACAGCCTGTATGTACAGACCACACGAGATCCCCAGTGATGTGTATGCTGAGGAAGATGTTCACCCGCTCAACCCCAGATCCATTGATGTCAATCGGGGTTAGTCCATCTCCATTCCTCCTGTAGTCCACAGCCAGCTCCTTTGTGTTTGCGACATTGGGGAGAGGTTATTTTCTTGACACCACTGTGTCAGGGTGATGACTTCTTCTCTGAGGCTGCCTCGTTATTATTTGAGATTAGGCCAATCAAAGTAGTGTCATCAGCAAATGTAATTAGCAGATTGGAGCAGTGGGTGGTGACACTGTCATGGGTATACAGAGAGTAAAGGAGTGGGCTTAGGACACAGCCCTGAGGGGCACCTGTGTTGAGGGTCAGAGGGCAGTTACCACCCCTGTTGCTAAGTATGATGCAAATATCTCTACTAGGGTCTTGATTGCTGCTCAGACCACGCCCTCATGCCCTGGCAACAACTTGCTACAGCGACTCAGGGAAGGAGGAGGTGCCAGAGGCTGTGTGTGAAAGAACAGAGGCACAGTAGTAAAGTTGGAATCCACACTGGGTTGGGGGCTGTCTGCTGCAGACCAGCTCTATCATTGGTGCTGCTCTCCAGATAAACTGGATGAGGAACTGCTGTGCGCTTGTTCTTAGTGAGATGGCTCAGGACAACATCCCGTGCACCACCAATCTTCAGGCTATGCTACTTAGGGATTAGTGTTAATATTATTTTCGAGAGTGAATGCTTTGTAATTATATGTGCGGTTTTTTGCTTCATGGCCCTAAAGAACACTCTGGTTGAGCTGTATAACTGTGTATGGTTGAATGACAAATAAACTTGAACTTGAAGCTGTTCCTAAGTATTGAGTATGTGTTTAGGTTCCTATACCTCTTCCTTGGTAGCAATGAGAAGAGGACATGTCCTGGGTGATGGGGTCCTTAATGATGGACACTACCTTCTTGAGGCACCATTTTTGAAGATGTACTCAATAATGGGTTAGAGAGAGCCCATAGTGGAACTGTGAGTCTTACCAGGAGTATTCGTGATCATTAGTTCTCACTGCTGGCTTGTGGGTTCACAGCTGCTGGTGATTACACATTATTGCATTAAACAATTAGTTTTCATCATCAGGGCGGACGCTTTATAATCATTTGTACATTTCATTTAGTACCAGTCGCAGAAAAGAATTTCAATCAATGTTTGAATCTGCCTTCCATTAGAACACCAAGTAGTACTGTCGTTTTACACCAGCTCCTTGCGTACTGTAAATAACAAACCCACCTTCAACTACAGCTGCACCAGGACTGGAGTTATCTAGCAAACATGAGGAAATCTGCAGATGCTGGAAATTCAAACAACAACACACACAGAATGCTGGTGGAACACAGCAGGCCAGGCAGCATCTATAAGGAGAAGCACTGTCGACGTTTCGGGCCGAGACCCTTCGTCAGGACTCCTCTGCTGGAGTTATCTATCCATGTAGCTTGAGAAACCAGGGAAAACTGGGCAAGAGGAGAATAGATCCTCCGCGGCTTTGTTCGAGCTGCCATAGCAGGCAGTGATGCATCCAGTCAGAATGCTTACGCCAATACATCTGTAGAAATTTACCTGGGTTTGGTGGCATCAAACTGCCCATGAATTACTGCCACTGGTGTACCTTCTGAGTGCACCATTATGTTGAGCTCAGGATAGATCCTCTGAGATGCTGACACCTAGGAACTTGAAGCCGCTCACTCTTTCTACCACTGAAAACTGATGTGTTCTCCTGACTTCCCCTTCCTGAATCTACTATCAATGTCATTAAGACAAAGGAATTGTGTGCAAAGTTGTTGCTGTCAAACCCACTCAACCAGCTGATCTATCTCACTCCTGTACACCCATTTGAGATTCTGCCAACAACAGTATCACCAGCAAATTTATAAATGAGATCCAAAGGAACAATCTTTTACAGAAAATGAACCAAGGGAATAATGGAACAGGCTGAAAGATATCCCCATTATTCAAAACAACAGGAACAAAAATCCAGTGTTTGTCAGTTTAGGAAGTTGTTGAATAATGGTGGCAATTTCAAAAGCTACAATGTAAAGTCTCTGGTTACCTTTGACCTTCTGGCTATGAGACAGACCCCTGAAGCCCATGTGGTACCTGATGTGCACCCACCACTCTGTGTCCATAAATAAAATAAATAATTAAATCACTTGCCAGGCCACAAGCCAGTCCTCAGCAAATTAAAGGTGGGGAGAGTAAACGGCTTCAAATCCCTGGAGTTAACATCTGGAATAAACTGTCCTAGACCCAGTACATAGATACAGTTCCAAAGCAGGCACACCTGCACCTTAAATTTCTAATGAAGAAAACATTTGGCATGTGAGCAAATACTCAAACTGACAAATGCGCTGTTGAAAGTAACTTGACTGGTTTTCACCATGATTTGATACAGCAATTCCAAACATACAAGAATGCAAGAGCTGGAGAGAGTAAAGGACACAGCCCAGTCTGTGTAGGGCACAGCCTTCCCCACCACTGATATCTTCAGGAGGTGCTACCTCAGGAAAGTTGTATCCATCAATGTTCCCCAGAGTCATGTGCTTTCTTGTTGCTACCATTGAGCAGGAGGTATAGAAGCCTGAAATCCACCACAAGATTTAGTAACAGCTGCTGCCCGACCACCATCAGGTTCTTGAACTGACCTGAAGAACCCCAATGTTGCCTGCGCAGTAAAACACTATGCAGCACCTCTTGCGCCACCATGACTTATCCCTGACTGTCTTTTTTCTCTTTTGCATTGACGTCTTGATTTGCAGTTTTATTTCCTCTTTACTGTCTTGTATTTTGTACAATTTATGATTTGTTATGCTGTTGGCAGTAACCTTTTCATTGGACTGTACCTCACCACATCTGTGCACGTGACAATAAACTTCACTGGACATCCACGCCGCAATACAAACGTGGGACCTGGAATGTCAGAACCTCTGGACAATCTCAGCGACAGACCTAAGTGGTGCTCTGATCTTACAGCTCAGGAGTGCAGGCACTGCAATTTCAATCAGATGGCCAGTTTAAAACAACAAGGCAGCGAGTGCATCTTGTGGACTCCTCCAGCCTCGTGGGTGAGCTGCACCACCTACTTCAGCATTTTCCACCGGGGAAAATCAGCTATTGCCTCATTCAGTTTTGGATCACCAACACAGAACTAGCATGCCACAATGACTGCACACACATCAACCAAAAGCTTCAGATAAGACAGAGGACATTAAGAAACATGGTGTACGTACCAAAGGTAGGAGATGCAGCTTCCTGGGAGACTACAACATCACAGTTTAATGGACAGCCAAATGGGAGAGCATAAATGGCAAGGGTGGACCAGAAAGCTAAAGTCAACAGGTCTTGCCTCTTCACAAAATGCCTTCTTTTAGAGATGGATGGTGGTTACAGACCCTTCCAGCCCACACTGCCCAGTTGCACCCATGTGACGAATTAACCTACTAACACGCATGTCTTTGTATTGTGGGAGGAAGACCAAAGCACTCAGAGGAAACCCACGCAGTCACGGGGGGAAACGCACAAACTCCTCACAGACAGCGGTGGGAATGCAACCCCCATTGCTGGTGCCGTTACAGCGTTATGCTAACCAATATGATACCAGGCCACCCCCAACTTGTGCATGGTCTTGTAATAATTGTGTTAGTAGGAAGAACTCAAGACAATGGCAATCACTCAAACTTATTGTGGTGAACTACATATACCTGTCTGGACTGCTCCTGTGGCTCCTCCCACAGACCCCTGCTGACTGCTTCTGTGGCTCCTCCCACAGACCCCTGCTGACTGCTCCTGTGGCTCCTCCCACAGACCCCTGCTGACTGCTCCTGTGGCTCCTCCCACAGACCCCTGTATAAAGGTGATTGAGGCCTGATGCCCGGCCTCATTCTCCAGGATGTAGTGTTGTTCATTCTTCCAGTCAATAAAAGCCGATATCTCGCTTCTTACGTCTCAGAGTGAGTTATTGATGGTGCATCACTTATTGCATCAGCATACCTGTGGTTCTTGCACAGAAAGTATTTGCATTTTAACTTCATGACAAGTACAGACAATCCCTGAACCACTGCCTAAATTATCCTATTATTCACAACCCAAATCAGAAGTTATTGCAAGAGGACTGATGCTGCAGTTTGTGAAGCCAACAGAAGCAGCCCATCTCGGGTTAGCTGAAGCACCGTCTAGCAACTCCCAATCAACAGAACAAAGCATTCTATCAGAAGAGCTGCATTGTTCTGAAGCAAGTCTCCGCATCTAAAATCCACCTGGACTGGTTTGACGAGAAAAGAGGAGTCAATCAACCACAAAAATAATGTATCGATTGGAAAAGGCCCACCTTCATTCAAGGAAAAACCAGCAGTTCCACTCACACTCGAATGCAGTCTCACTCCAATATATGCTGCCCTTGAGATGGCTGCAAGGAGAACAAGGTAACAGGCCAACACACACAAAATGCTGGAGGAGCGCAGCAGGTCAGGCAGCATCCATGGAGTAGAAGTTACAGTTGATGTAACAGGCAGAAACCTGCCACTAGTTTATTTACCTCCACAGATGACCCAATGAGTTCTTTCAGCATTTTGTGTTGTTGCTCATGAGTGCCCACATGTGCACTATCTTTAGTGTTTAAGGTAAACGGCCACACTTCATGGAGAGTGTACAGAGAAAGTGCAGAACGGGATCAAGGGTCCTTTGCCGTGGATTGCCCCAAGAAGCTTTTTAAACAGATCTCTGATCTACAGGATGTTCCCAGAGATACTCCCCTGATCTATGGGTTGCTTGCAGACACACTCCAGGCTGAAGTAGCACATGCTAAAGGACATGAACACAGGCACGGCACAGGCTTTCTGGGCGAGGACTACCATTTATGGTCATGCCAACCTGCACATCAAAAGGGACAAAGCCCTGTGTAAGTGCACCCAAACATTAAGTGTTCTGTCCAGAAAGGGCAGTTTTGTCTACAGAATGTGTTAACTTGATAACTTTAAAAAAAGTTTCAATTAATAACACTGTGATAGAAGTCATGCATTATATTTGAGACGAGTGACTGCAGAAAAAGGAAACAACATGAAAAGGAACTCAGCACGTTAAGCAGCATCTGTAGGAGTAAAGGATTTGTCAACATTTAGGATTGAATGCAAGGTTTCAATCTGGAGCAACAATTCCATAAGATAGAGGAGCAGAATTAGGCCTTTTGACCCATCGAGTCTGCTCTGCAATTCTATCATGGCTGATCCAGTTTTCCTCTCAGCTCCAATCTCCTGCCTTCTCCCCATATCTCTTCATGCCCTGATCAATCAAGAATCTATCAACTTCTGCCTCAAATATACATAAAGACTTTGCCACAGGCAGCTGTGGAGGCCAAGAATTCCACAGATTCACCATTCTGGCTAAAGAAATTCCTCCTCATCTCCATTCTAAAAGGACACCTCTCTATTCTGAGGTCTTAGACTCTCACCATAGGAAATATCCTCTCCACATCCAATCTATCAAGACCTTTTACCATTTGATGGGTTTCAATGAGATCACCACTCATTCTTCTGAATTCTGGTGAATATGGGCCCAGAGCCATCAAGCACTCTTCATACGACAAGCCATTCAATCCTGGAATCATTTTCATGAACCTCCTTTGAACCCTTTCCAGTTACAGCATATTCTTTCTAAGATAGGGGCCTGAACCTGCTCACAGTACTCCAAATGAGGCCTCACCAACCAGTGCTTTATAACATTACATTTTCAACATTACATCCTTGCTTTTATATTCTAGTCTTCTTGAAATGAATGCCAACATTGCATTTTCCTTCCTCACCACAGACTCGACCTGAAAACCAACCCTGAGGCAATCCTGCACAAGGACTCTCAAGTCCCTTTGTGCCCCGTTTCTTTTGTATTTTCTCTCCATTTAGAAAATAGTCGACCCTTTCATTTCATCTACCAAAGTGCATGACCATACACTTCCTGACACTGTATTCCATCTGCCATTTCTGGCCATTCTCCTAACCTGTCCAAGTCCTTCTGTAGTCCCTCTACTTCCTCATAACTACCTGCCCTTCCACTTATTGTCTGTCAGCTTTTCAACAAAGCCATCAATTCCATCATCCAAATCATTGACATACAATGTAAACAGAATCAGTGCCAACATTTGCCTGTGGAACACCACTAGTCATCGGCAGCCAGCCAGAAAAGGCTCCCTTTATTCCCACTCTGCCTCCTGTCAATCAGCCACTGCTTTCTCACGCTAGAATCTTTCCAACAATACCACAGGCTTGTAACTTGTTAGGCAGCCTCACGTGTGGCACCTTGTCAAAGGCCTCCTGAAAATCCAAGTACACAACATCAACCGACTCTCATTTGTCTACCCTGCTTGTTATTTCTTCAAAAAATTTCAACAAATTTGTCAGGCAAGATTTTTCCTTGAGGAAACCATCCTGACTGACCCATTTTATCATGTGCCTCCAAGTACCCCGAGACCTCATCCTTAATAATCAACTTCAACAGATTCCCAACCACTGAGGTCGGACTAACTGGCCTATAGATTTCCTTTCTTCTACCTCTTTCTCTTCTTGAAGAGTGGAGAGACATCTGCCATTTTTCAGTCTCCCAGAACCATTCTAGAATCTAGCAATTCTTGAAAGATTACTAATAGATGAGGGTAGTGCAGTGGATGTGATCTACATGGATTTTAGTAAGGCATTTGACAAGGTTCCACACGGTAGGCTTAATCAGAAAGTCAGAAGGCATGGGATCCAGGGAAGTTTGGCCAGGTGGATTCAGAATTGGCTTGCTTGCAGAAGGCAGAGGGTTGTGGTGGAGGGAGTACATTCAGATTGGAGGGTTGTGACTAGTGGTGTCCCACAAGGATCTGTTCTGGGACCTCTACTTTTCGTGATTTTTATTAACGACCTGGATGTGGGGATAGAAGGGTGGGTTGGCAAGTTTGCAGACGACACAAAGGTTGGTGGTGTTGTAGATGGTGTAGAGGATTGTCGAACATTGCAGAGAGACATTGATAGGATGCAGAAGTGGGCTGAACAGTGGGAGATGGAGTTCAACCCAGAGAAGTGTGAGGTGGTACACTTTGGAAGGACAAACTCCAAGGCAGAGTACAAAGCAAATGGCAGGATACTTGTTAGTGTGGAGGAGCAGAGGGATCTGGGGGTACATGTCCATAGATCCCTGAAAGTTGCCTCACAGGTAGATAGGGTAGTTAAGAAAGTTTATGGGGTGTTAGCATTCATAAGTCGAGGGATAGAGTTTAAGAGACACGAGAACTAGAGCTCTATAAAACTCTAGTTAGGCCACACTTGGAGTACTGTGTCCAGTTCTGGTCGCCTCACTATAGGAAAGATGTAGAAGCATTGGAAAGGGTACAGAGGAGATTTACCAGGATGCTGCCTGGTTTAGAGAGTATGGATTATGATCAGAGATTAAGGGAGCTAGGGCTTTACTCTTTGGAGAGAAGGAGGATGAGAGAAGACATGATAGAGGTGTACAAGATATTAAGAGGAATAGACAGAGTGGACAGCCAGTGCCTCTTCCCCAGGGCACCACTGGTCAGTACAAGAGGACATGGCTTTAAGTTAAGGGGAGGGAAGTTCAAGGGGGATATTAGAGGAAGGTTTTTCACTCAGAGAGTGGCTGGTGCATGGAATGCACTGCCTGAGTCAGTAGTGGAGGCAGACACACTAGTGAAGTTTAAGAGACTACTAGACAAGTATATGGAGGAATTTAAGGTGGGGGGTTATATGGGAGGCAGGGTTTGAGGGTCGGCACGACATTGTGGGCCAAAGGGCCTGTAATGTGCTGTACTATTCTATGTTCTATGCCTCCATAGTTTCTTCAGCCACCTCTTTTAGAACCCTGGGGTTTACACCATCTGGTCCAAATGACTTATCTACATTCAGACGTTTTAAGTTTCCCCAAGAGCCTTCTCACTAGTTATAGCACATTCAGCCACTTCATGACCCCTGACACCTGGAACTTCCACCATACTGCTAGCGTCTTCTACAGTGAAGACTGATGCAAAATACTTAGTCAGTTCACCTGCCATTTCGTAGTGCCCCATTACTACCTCTCCAGCATCGTTTTCCAGTGGGCTGATATCCACTCTCACCTCTCTTTTACACTATGTATCTGAAGAAACTTTTGGTATTCTTTATTATTGGCTAGGTTAATGACTTTTTTTTAAGTTACTTTGTAAGTTTTTAGAAAGCTTTCCAGTCCTACTAATTTTCAATTAACTTCCTACTAATTTTTTGCTCTATTATATGCCCTCTCTTTGGCTTTTATATTGTCTTTGACTTCTCTTGTTAGCCACAGTTGTATCACCTTCCCTTCAGAATACTTCCTCCTCTTTGGAATGTATATATGCCTTCCAAATTGTTTTCTGAAATTCCAGTCATTGCTGCTCTGTCATCATCCCTGCCAGTGCTCATTTCCAATTAATTCTGACCAACTCTCTCACGCCTCTGCAATTCCCCTTTCTCCGCTATAACACTGATACACCTGACTTAAACTTCTTCTCAAATCTCAAGGTGAATTTGATCATATTATGATCACTTGCTGCAAGGGTTCTTTTATTTTGAGCTCTCTAATGAATTCTGGTTTATTCCACGACAGAATAATTGATCATCTATTGAGCTCAACCATGAGCTGCTCTAAAAAAAACCCATTTCATAGGCTCTCCAGAAATTCCCCCTCCTGTAATCCAGCACAACCTGATTTTCCCCTAGCTACCTGCATATTGAAGCCCCCATGACTATTATAACACAAACACGAGGACATTTTATAACATTGCCCTTCTGGCATGCATTTTCTATCTCCCATTGTAATTTGTAGGCCACATCCTTACTACTGTTTGGGTGTCTGTATACAACTCCCATCAGGGTCTTTTTACTTGCAGTTCCTTAGCTCTATCCACAATGATTCAACACCTTCTGACCCCATGTCACCCCTTTCTAATGATTTGATTCCATTTCAATGGATCAATGCCACCCCCTCTGCCTGTCCTTTCAATACAATGTGTATCTTTGGATGTTAAGCTCCCAGCTACAATTTTTCAGCCATGGTTCAGTAATGCCTACAAAATGCCTGCCAATCTGCAACTGTGCTGCTAGTTCATCTACCTTATTCCACATACTGTGCAGATTCAGATACGACACCTTCAGTCCTGTATTCACCCTTTTCAATTTTGTTCCTTCTTCCAATGGATGCTGCTCGAGCTGCCAAGTTCCTTCAACAGGTTGTTAGATGCACTCTTTTTGCCTTTCTTAATATGTATATACTCACGTTTTTAAATGGAAAAAAAAAAGCTGTGATCTGAAAATCAAAATGATAGTTAGAGCGCAGTAAATTCAACAACTAATTGACAACAATGGATTCTTCAGCACTGTTAGAGATGGTCCACACACCAAGAGCCAAAGATTGGAGGTGAATTCACCAGCGACAGAAGCAGTCAGCAGGAATGAACACTCTGAAGACCTCGTCTATGACTCTTTCTGGGACACGAGCCCCTTTAGCTCTATCTGAATTGAATTGACCATTTCTTAAATTCTTCACATACACAAGGACTAAAAATCTTTATGTTACGTCTCCATCTAAATGTACAATGTGCAATCATAGAAGTTTACAATAAATAGAACAGTCAGTGTAATATAGAGTACACTCAAGTCAGCATGAGTTCATCAATCTGATGGCCTGGTGGAAGAAACTGTCCTAGAGACTGCTGGTCCTGGCTTTTATGCTGCAGTATTGTTTCCCGGATGGTAGCAGCTGGAATAGATTGTGGTTGGGATGACTTGGGTCCCCAACGACCCTAGAGGCCCTTTTTAAAAAAAAAACAAACACATGGTGAGGCCAGCTTTGCTGCCACTTCAGACTATGAGATGGAGAAGGTCAAATCTGCACTCAAACTCTTCAAGGCCTCAGGCTTTGACTGTATTCTCACAAAACTCAAATTCAGGGAAGAGCTTCAGTCATAATCCACAATTTGATTGTTCACATCATAGGGAAGAGGAATTTCAGGGGACCCAAGTGCTACCTGGTACTATCATCCAATAGCCCTCTTGTCTACGGTGATGAAATGGGTTGGTCATGGCTAGAATCAACAGCTGTCTCAGGAAGGCCCTGGACCCACTGCAATTTGCCCATCACCACAATTGGTCTACAGTAGATGCAATCCCAATGGCTCTCTAGGCAGCTTTGGATCACCTGGACAATACAAATACCCATGTCAGGATGCTGTTCATTGACAATAACTCAACGTCTAAAATCTGCAGAACTTAGGCCTCTGTACCTCCCTCGCAACTGGATCCTCAACTTCCTAACCGGAAGACCAGAATCTGTGCAGATTGAACGTCACATCTCCACCTCGCTGACAATCAACACTGGCACTCCATGAGTGTGTGCTTAGCTCACTGCTCCACTCCCTCTATACCCATGACTGTGTGGCTAGGCACAGCTCAAATGCCATCAATAAGTTTTCTGATGAAAGCTTGAATTTCAGATGGTGACAAGAGGGTATACAGGATTAAGATATACCAAACACGAGGAAATCTACAGATGCTGGATTTATTTTTTTTTTGCGGCAGAGACAGAGGAATTGTGAGAAGGGGATAGCATTTTTGCAAGAGACAGGGTGGGAAGAGGAATACTCCAGGTAGCTGTGAGAGTCTGTAGGCTTATAGTAGATATCAGTAGATAAGCCATCTTTTTTTAAGCCTCTTAGTATCTTACTCTTCAGTTAGTCCTGACGAAGGGTCCCGGCCCGAAATGTTGACAGCACTTCTCTTTATAGACGCTGCCTGGCCTGCTGTGTTCCACCAGCATTTTGTGTGTGTTGTTAAGATATACCAGTTAGTTGAATGGTGTCACAACAACAACCTTGCACTCAATGTCAGCAAGACCAAAGAGCTGATTGTGGACTTCAGAAAAGACAAGACAAGGGAACACAAACCATCAGAAGTGGAGAGAATGAGCAATTTCAAGTTCCTGGGTATCAATATCTTAACCACGTGACATCTTCTGAGCAGCACTAGCCACAACGTGGTCTTATGTGAAATAGAGTACTTCATAGGCTCTTCGGCCCACAATGTTGTGCCAATCTTTTAACCTACTCTACGCTCAATGTAACCCTTACATCCTACATTGTCCATAACCCTCCATTGTTCTTACATCCAAGATGCCAAGTCTCTTAAATGTCCCCAATGAATCAGTGTCTACCCCCATTCCCAGCAGTGTTCCTCACACACACTAAAAAAAAGCTACATCTTCCCTAAACTTTCCTTCATTCATAATAAAAAGCTACTACAAAATGTTAAAGGAACAGGTCAGACAGCACCTATGGAGAGGAATAAACAGTCAATGTTTCAGAGGGAGACCTTTCATCCGGTATTGACTACTGCCACCCTGTAAAATCTTTGCTGGCTGTTCATTCTATAATTCTTATAATCTTATACAGCTTTTATCAAGTCACCTCTCATCCCCTTTCACTCAAAAGTGAAAATCCCCATCTTGCTCAGCTTTTCTTCTTTGACCTCGGAGTCATAGACACCGTTAGGAGAAACTAAATTTAGTTGCCCTACTGAAATTCATTTGTCTGACAATGGGTCTTGGTAGCCACAGAAATCTCCATCGATTCCCAGCGTCTTGAATTTCCCCTCAACATGATCATGACAGGAAGCAGAGCTAGGCTGAGCAGTAGTATGTGGAGGTCAAACCAGAAGTGTGACTCTTTGGATCAACTCATCGAGCCAGAATACAAGGAGGAAATGTCACCACACCTCCGGTTTCATAACTGTGACAAATCACTTCCAGAGAAGTCCCAGACTGACTATAAAGAGTGTTTGTTAAATACTAGCAGTCCAGGTGGTGTTGATGCTCAAAAGGACTCATTATAATCATATAATGTCATTATATGATACATATCCTTCCATTATAGAAAGGATGTGGAATCTATGGAGAGGGTGCAGAGGAGATTTACCAGGATGTTGCCTGGATTGGAGAACAAGTCATATGAAGCAAGGTTAGCAGAGCTGGGACTTTTCTCTTTGGAGCGTAGAAGAATGAGGGGACTTGATAGAGGTCTACAAGATTATGAGAGGCATAGATAGGGTGGATAGTCAGTACCTGTTTCCCAGGGCACCAATAGCAAACACCAGAGGGCATATGTACAAAATTAAGGGAGGGAAGTTTAGGGGAGACATCAGGGGTAAGTTTTTTTACACAGAGGTTTGTGAGTGCCTGGAATGATGGTGGTGGAGACTAAAACATTAGGGGTATTTAAGAGCCTCTTGGACAGGCACATGGATGAAAGAAAGAGGGTTGTGGGGTAGTGTAGGTTTAGAACTTTTTTTTAAAAAAAAGGATTATATGGGTCAGCACAACATGGAGGGCTGAAGGGCCTGTACTGTGCTGTAGTATTCTATGATACATGTGAGGCATGGGATCCAAGGGGACATTGCTTTGTGGATCCAGAACTGGCTTGCCCACAGAAGGCAAAGAATGGTTGTAGACAGGTCATATTCTGTATCGAGGTTAGTGACCAGTGGTGTGCCTCAGGGATCTGTTCTGGGACCCTTGCTGTTCATGATTTTTATAAATGAACTGGATGAGGAAGTGGAGGGATGGGTTAGTAAGTTTGCTGATAACACAACGGTTGGAGGTGTTGTGGATAGTGTGGAGGGCTGTCAGAGGTTACAGAGGGACATTGATAGGATGCAAAACTGGGCTGAGAAGTGGCAGATGGAGTTCAACCTAGATAAACGTGAGGTGGTTCATTTTGGTAGGTCAAATATGATGGCAGAATATAGTATTAATGGTAAGACTCCTGGCAGTGTGGAGGATCAGAGGGACCTTGGGGTCTGAGTCCATAGGACGCTCAAAGCAGCTGTGCAGGTTGACTCTGTAGTTAAGGCATATGGTGTATTGGCCTTCATCAATCGTGGAATTGAATTTAGGAGCCGAGGTAATGTTGCAGCTATATAGGACCTTGGTCAGACCCCACTTGGAGTACTGTGCTCAGTTTTGGTCACCTCACTACAGGAAGGATGTGGAAACCATAGAAAGGGTGCAGAGGAGATTTACAAGGATGTTGCCTGGATTGGGTAGCATGCCTTATGAGAATAGGTTGAGTGAACTCAGCCTTTTCTCCTTGGAGTGACAGAGGGTGAGAGGTGACCTAATAGAGGTGTACAAGATATGAGAGGCATTGATCATGTGGATAGTCAGGCTTTTTCCCCCTGGGCTGAAATGGCTGCCACAAGAGGACACAGGTTTAAGGTGCTGGGGAGTGGGTACAGAAGATGTCAGGGGCAAGTCTTTTTTTAAACTCAGTGGTGAATGCACGTAGTGGGCTGCTGGCAATGGTGGTAGAGGTGGATGCGATAGAGTCTTTTAAGAGACTTTTGAATAGGTACATGGAGCTTAGAGAAAGAGGGCTATAGGTAAGCCTAGTAATTTCTAAGGTAGGGACATGTTCAGCACAGCTTTGTGGGCTGAAGGGCCTGTACTGTGTTGTAGGTTTTCTATGTTTCTATAACATTGAAGGGACCAGCACAGGAACAGGCCAGTTGGACCAGAATGTTGTGCCAAAGCAGCTAAAAAGCAAATCAAAAATACCCAAACACCAATCCCTCCTATCTACACATTGTCCATATTCCTCCATCTTCCTCACATCCACATGCCAATCCAGACATCTGAAAAGCCTCTAATGTATTTGCTTCTACCACACCAGGCAACTCATTCCAGGCATCCACAACTCTGAGCAAAAAAAACTTACTCCACCCCTTTTCAGCTCTGGTATTAGAATTTCAACCCCAGGAAAAAGATACTCCCCATCTTCTCTATGCCTCTCATAATCTTATAAACCTCCATCAGATCTCCCCTCAGCCTCTGATACTCCAGAGAAGCCAAACCAACTTTATCCAGCCTCTCCCGATAGCACAAACCCTCTCAACTAGGCAGCATCCTGGTAAACCTCTTCTGCACTCTCTCCAAAGTCTCAACATCCTTCCAATAGTGGGGTGACCAGAACTGTATGCAATACTCCAGCCCTGGCCTAACCAGAGTTTTATAAAGTTGCAACATAACCTCTTGACTTTTGAACTCCTTGCCTCAACTAATAAAAGCAAGGATTTCAAAAGCCTTCTTAACCACCTTACTGACCTGTGTAGTCACTTTTGTGGGGTTATGAACTTGGATCTCAGATCTCCCTGCACAGCAGCAGTTAAGGATCTTGCCCTTGACTGTGTACTGTCTCCTTGCATTTGCCCGACCAAGGTGCAACACCTTATATTACTCTGGGTTAAACCCCATCTGCCATTCTCTACCCATATCTACAAGTGTTTGTATATTGCTCTATTCTTTACCAGTCTTCTACATTATCCACAATCCCATCGATCTTGGTACTATCTGCGAGCTTACTAACTCACCCGTCTGCATTTTTATCTAGGTCAGTTATACACAAAGAGGACCCAGCACTGATCCCTGCAGACCACCACTAATTACAGAGCTCCAGCTCGAACAAGTTCCTTCAACCTCTACCCAATCTTTTATGCACAAGCCATTTCTGAATCCAAACAGCCAATTCACTACCGACCCCATGCATCTTAATCTTCTAGATCATCCTTCCATGAGGGACTTTTTCCCAAACATCTGACTAAAATCCATGGAAACAACATCCATTGCCCTACCCTCAATCTCTCTCACCACCTTGTCAAAAAATTCAATCAAGTTAGTAAGACACAACCTGCTCCACACAAAACATGTTGGCTCCCCCTAATTAGGCCACAAGTTTCCAAATAATTATATAATCTATCCCTAAGAATTTTCTTCAGCAAATTCCCTACAACTGATGTGAGACTCACTGGTCTATACGTCCCAGGATTTTCCCTTGTTCTGGTCTTAAATAGAGGTACAGCAATAGCCACTCACCAGTCCCCTGGGATCTGGCCTGTGGCTAGAGAGGATGTGAAGATACTGGTTAAGGGCCCCAACAATATCATCTCTTGTTTTCTTCAATAACCAGAGATAAACCTCATTAGGCCCTGGGGACTTATCCACCATAATACTCATTAGGAGCCCCAACACTTCTTCCTCCTTGACCCCTAAACACCCCAACATATTTACAGACTCACTGATCTCCCAGTCCTCCATATCTTTTTCCTTGGTAGATAACAAAGCAAAATACTCTAAGTACCTCACTCACATTCTCCACATCCAAGCAGATGTTCCCCCTTTATCCTTGAGTGATCCTACCCTCTTCCTAGTTATCCTCTTGCTCTTCATGCATATATAGAATGCCTTAGAATTCACCTTAATCCTGCTTGCCAAGGACTTTTCATGGCCCCTCCTGGCTTTCCTAATTCCCCTCTAGTTCTTTACTGGTTTCTTTATACTTGTGCTTTACTTGATCTGAACTTCTGAAGCTTTACATACTTTTTTTCCTTCTTGACTAAATTCGCCACCTCTGTGAACATTCAAGGTTCTCTCATCTTTCCATCCCCATTCTTACTTCTAAAAGGAAGAGACCCTTCCCAAACTCTGCGCAATTGATCTTTAAACACCCTCCATATGTCTGATGTGGACTTTTCCGAGTCCAAATTAACACTTAGTTCCTGCTTAATACCCTCATGATTTGCCCAACGCCAATTTAAAACTCTGGCAAAGACCACATCCATCCTTATCTATGGCTATCCTGAAATTTAAGAGTTCAGTCACCTGGCCAGGTTTATTACCCAACTCCAGGTCCAGTATGGCCCTCCTCTCATTGGACAATCCACATATTGATTTAAGAAACCTTTGTGAATACACTTAAATTCTGCCCCGTCTAAACCCTTTACACTAAGGTCCCCATTTATATTAGGTGTTACGAATGTGCCACAGCTCTGAGGGGCCAAAGGGTGCGGGGTAGCCCCCTCCTTTGGGAGAATCGCAAGATCACTATTAAGTCAGTTCAGGGGACACAGAAAATGAGAGAAAGACATGCAGAATCCACAAAATGGTTGGAATGTGTCCTGGCCTCCGAAAGGCGGACCCATTGATACCGGCTATTGTCTCTTGGAGACGGACTTGTGTATTGCATCCTGCACGATGCATCGAAGCCCCTCCCACCCCCCAGGCAATGAACCGAGGGTGAGGTTGGTGGAGGGATTGCATCATCCCAACCTGATCGACATCTGCGACCCTGTGAGTCAGGATAAAAAGAGGGTCTGGGGGAACAGCCCCTCAGACGCACCAGAAGAAATGCTAGCGATCCCGTAATAGCGAAAGCCAGTGGAAGGCCACGTGCGTCCGCTTCCATTTGCCCCGGAATCGGTGGCCTTTGCCACGGAAAAACGGTTTTTAGCTAACAACGGGGAACTCAACTCCCAACGACTCGAAGGATTGACATCATAAAAGGAATGGGCAAGTTTAACCCGTCTCTCTCTCCAACCAAAGGCTGCAGCCTACAGCTTGACTGAACTAAAGTGACTTTTATATTTCCATCGGACAATACATTATCCCCTAGACAACGATAGAGCTATTTCTTATTATTATTATACCCGCGCTTTTAGATTTAGTATTGACGACGTATATTATCTGTGTGTTTGCATTGATATTATTTTTGTGTATTTCTATCAATAAATACTGTTAAAAATAGTACCATCAGACTTCAACGGACCTCTCTATCTTTGCTGGTAAGTGACCCAGTTACGGGGTACGTAACAATTGGGGTTCTCGTCTCAGGATTTGACACCAAATTGGGAGGCCAGTGAATCGGGCTTGTAAGTCCAAACTTGGATCTGGTTATGCGGGTAGCCAGATGGGAAACCAGCAAAAATGGACGTGGGTGAATTTATAGAAAACCCGACTCTGGAGGCGGCCACCAAATCAGACTTGATAAATTTGGGGAAGGGGTTAAACCTCGCAGAGGTGAGGTTGTCAATGAAAAAGCGGGAGGTGCGAAGGGCAATAACTCAGTATTATGTTGGGAAGAATGTGTTTACAGCTGAGGTATTGGAAAATATCCCTGAAAAGGTACCAGCTAGCGGGACGGCTCAGTTAGAGTTGGAGAAATTAAGGTTGGAACATGCAATTAGGTTAAAGCAGCTGGAAGCAGCTGAGAAGGAGAAAGAAAGAGCCGAGAGAGAGAGAGAAAAAGAGAAAGAAAGGGCCAACAAACAAAGGGAGCATGTGCTCCAGCTAAAGGAGTTAGAGCAGGACAGAGCTGAGAAGCAAAGAGAGCATGAACTTCAGTTAAAACAGCTGGAAGCAGCTGAGAAGGAGAAAGAAAGAGACAGGAAAAGGGAAAGCAGCAGTCCCTATCGGATGTGCCGTGGTAATCAGTAAATCGACAAGAGAGCCCCGGGTAGACAGAGTACGAGAAGGGTCTGAGACTTGTATGTCAAACGGAACCGTGTCTGTGAGGGAGGGAGGCAGGCACCCCAATTCCAGTACGGATCTAGAGAGACACAGGGGCTGAACTATCATTGATCAGCAGTAAGGTACTAGATTTTGGTCGCAAGACGGGAATGGTAGCTGTGAAAGGAATAGGCAAAGGGACGGAAATGGTGCCCTTGCATAGGGTCATTATGAATTGTGAGCTAGTCTCTGGACCATTTGAAATGGAGGTGCGATCAGAATTCCCGAGAACTGACGCGGACGTCCTTCTGGGTAACGATTTAGCCGGTGGTAAGGTTTGGTCAGCAATGACGCTGACGAGCCAGCTGGTGAGCGTTGCAGCCCCGCCCCTAGCGTCCAAGATCTATCCCGCATGCTCGGTTACTCGCAGCATGTCGAGAAAGGCAGCTGAGAATGAGAGCAGTTTAAATCTGGCCAGTGTCGATTTGGCCGAGACGTTTTTACCGACCCTGTACCACGAGGGTTTAGAGGGTGGTAAAACGAATAGTAAAGTGAAAGAGAGTAAGGGAGAGGAGGTAGACCTGCCCTTAGCGAGGAGAAAAGTTCTAGAGGCAGGAGATAAAGATGAGAAACAGATAGAGCTGTTAAAAGGTCCAGAGTTGGACATGGATGATCTGTCGGGTTTGGCAGAACTGTTTGAAGAAGTTGAAAATTCTAAAGGTGTTCCCGATAATGAAATGAGGGCAGTCCTAGATGAAAAGAGTGCCCTTATGTTGAAGAAGTCTGCTGGGTTGGCAGATGAGGTTGTTTCAGCCCGCGGGGTTGAGTTTATTCCAGAAGGGAGTTGCCCAGAGAGTAGCTGGGAGAATCAGGGGAATTTAGAGTTTGGACCGTGTACGGGTATTGAAAACCTGGAAGAGGCAAATGTCCTGTTGGAGTGTGTCCAAGATGTGGATGCACGAGGTACTGAACCTAGTAATGAAGCTCAGAAAAAGTCTGAGGTATTTGATTCAGTTGACAAGGAAGGCAGTCCTTGTGGGTCAGATAGACTTGGTTCAGCGAAGAAAGGGTTAACCTTGGTAATAGTGGGAAGTGAGAGTTCCCAGGTGTTTGTGCTCGAAGGTGTGTTAAAAGTTAATGCGGAGATCAAAAGTGGGGAGATGAATATTATCATTGAAGAAAACCGGAAATATGTAGTTCCCAAATCGAATGAAGAAAATTTAAAACCTGCGGATCACTTACAGGTTGAGTTGGAAGATGATGGGGCCCCCCAGGCTATTGTTATCCCAGAGTGTGGTGTGAAAAGACAGAATTTGAAATGCTGCTTGAACAAAGAGTTCGAATTGAAAACTAATAGCCTGAAGGGTCCTGAAGAGAAAGCTAGCAACTTGCGTAAAATTAAAGAATTGGGTGGAAATTCAGAAGATGGTCCAAGTTTGGGACACAGTGTTGATAAAATAACTCCTATGAAAGAAGCGGGCAAAAGCCTATTTCGCCAGGGTACCCAAGCTCCCCACGTGGGAACTAACCGGAAAAGAGGCGAGAGTTAATGGGGACGCCATTTTTAAATAGCAGAAACCGGTTTTAAGGGATTTCGACAAAGCCTGTGAACAATAAAAGACAACCCCCATGGAAGCCTGCCTGTTGAGTTTGAAAGCAACATAAAGATTAGTATTTGCATGAACTGTTCTAGTATACCTGTATGCTAAGATCAGAACTCTTTAGTTTTGTTGGCTAAAGAAAAATATGAAAAATAAAAACAGGAGGTTATTGAGTTGGAGTCTGATGCTGCAAGAGTTCGATATTAAGATACAGCATATTAAAGGAAGTGATAATGTGCTCGCGGACTGTTTATCTAGATGTTGAATTGAATGTATAACTGTATTACTCTGTAGTGAAAAGAAAAGTTTTTGTATTGTGTTAGATTCTAAAATCCTATAAGACTCTGTACTACTTCGTTTTCACCGCTGGTGAAAACGCTTTGAAGAAAGGGGGTATTACGACTGTGCCACAGCTCTGAGGGGCCGAAGGGTGCGGGGTAGCCCCCTCCTTTGTGAGAATCGCAAGATCACTATTAAGTCAGTCCAGGGGACACAGGAAATGAGAGAAAGACATGCAGAATCCACAAAAGGGTGGAATGTGTCCTGGCCTCCGAAAGGCGGACCAATTGATACTGGCTACTGTCTCTTGGAGACGGACTTGTGTATTGCATCCTGCACGATGCATCGAAGCCCCCCCCCCCGCCCCCCAGGCAATGAACCGAGGGGGAGGTTGGTGGAGGGATTGCATCATCCCAACCTGATCAACATCTGCGACCCTGTGAGTCAGGATAAAAAGAGGGTCTGGGGGAACAGCCCCTCAGACGCACCAGAAGAAACGCTAGCGATCCCGCAATAGCGAAAGCCAGTGGAAGGCCACGTGCGTCCGCTTCCATTTGCCCCGGAATCGGTGGGCCTTTACCACGAAAAAACGGTTTTTAGCCAACAACGGGGAACTCAACTCCCAACGACTCTCGAACGATTGACATCATAAAAGGAATGGGCAAGTTTAACCCGTCTTTCTCTCCAACCAAAGGCTGCAGCCTACAGCTTGACTGAACTAAAGTGACTTTTATATTTCCATCGGACAATACATTATCCCCTAGACAACGATAGAGCTATTTCTTATTGATTATTATTATACCCGCACTTTTAGATTTAGTATTGATGACGTATATTATCTGTGTGTTTGCATTGATATTATTTTTGTATATTTCTATCAATAAATACTGTTTAAAAATAGTACCATCAGACTTCAACGGACCTCTCTATCTTTGCTGGTAAGTGACCCAGTTACGGGGTACGTAACATAGGGAAGTTGAAATCCCCATTTATTTAAATAACACATTCCTTAATCTGATTACATATCAGTTTCTCAATGTCCCGGTGGCTATTAGGGGGTCTGTAGTACAATCCCACCAATGTTTGCATCTTTCCTTTTCCTGAGTTTCAGCCAATTGCTCTCTGATAATCCTTTCATTATGTCTCCGAGTGCAGCTTGATATTGTCCCCGATTAGTAGAACAACTCTTCTCTCTCTCTCCACCCCCCCCCCCCCCCTACTTTTACCTCAGTCTCAAGCTTTTCTAAAACCTGGTACATTAATCATCCATTCCTGCCCCTCTATCAACCAAGTTTCAGTAATGACCACAACATCATAGTTCCATGTACTGATTCATGCTTCAAATTAATCACCCTTATCCATAATACTCCTACCATTAAAATATACACACATCAAGGTATCGGACCCAATATATCTGTTACTTTGATTTTGCCTTTCAATAGTTTCCCCGACATCTACCTTCCAGTCTGATCCTTCACTTACTGACCTGGTGCTCCAATTCTCAGCCCACTGCAAAACTAATTTAAACTCTCCTAAGTAGCATTTGCAAACTTCCTGGCCAGGATATTGGTTCCCCTTCATTTCAGATGCACCCCTTCACCAGAAAAATTTCCAACAATCCCAGAACTTGAAACACTGCCCCCCACACCATCTCCTCAGCCATTCATTCATCTATGCTATCACCTCATTCCTACCCTCACTAGCCCACAGCACAGTGAGCAATCTGGAGATTCCCACCTTGGAGGTCATTCTCTTCAACCTCTTTCCTAACTCTATATACTCAATGCCTAGGACCTCTTCCCCTTTTCTGCTCACGTCATTGGTGCCAATATGCATCATGACCTCAGGCCATTACATACTTGTGTTCTTTCCAATTTAATGGCATCATTCATTTATCACCCTACTGGGAAAGACAAAAATATCAGAGGACATTGCCAAGACTTGAGGGCTGAATTTATAGAGAGGCTGAACAGGCTAGGACTTGATTCATTGGAAACAGAAGTGATTCTGTAAAGGGTGTATAGAACCATGGAAGGCAGAATAGGGTGAATGCACAGTCATTTTGGGTTGGGGATTCAAAAAACTAGGTATAGGTTTAAGGTGAAAGGGAGAGAACACGAGGGGCATTTTGTTATTATCCAGAGGATGGTCTGTATGTGGAATGCACTGCTAGACAAGGTAGATGCAGTACATTAATACTTAAAGGTACAGTACTTGGGCAGGTATGTGGATAGGAAAGGTATAAAGCAGGGGTTTCCAAACTTTATGCCATAGATGCCTACCATGAACCAGGGTATAGGCGAAACAGGTGGTGCAAATAAAAAGGAAGACAGGTATGGATATCATCCGTGCAGGAGGTGCCAAGGGCAATGTGCCAGTTACCTGCTTCATTACCCACTCTCCTTCCATGACAAGGTCAGAGTTGGTGATGTTCACTACTGATGTGTTCATTCTCATTCACAGCTCTTTAGAAAATGAGAAGTCCATGCCCAATGCAGCAGGATAAATCATTCATGTTGATGCAACAAGCATTCATGCAGTGAGCAAAGTTTAATGTCTCTCTTGAAATACAATGCACTTTTAGCACCAACACCCATACTTTAATACCAGTCACTTCGGCAGATGGGGCGCGTCAGCTGTGGTTGGCGGCTCATCTGTCAGGAAACTGATCTCAAACCTCCGCTGCCCTGCAGCCATACGCATCACAGGAAAGGCTTCTGGAGTAAACCCCAAGAGAAAAATCCAGAGCGAGTCCCTGAGGCAGTCCTACATCGAGTTCCGTGCTGAGTGGCAACTCCTGCCATGCGGCTGGTACCAAACTGTATTGGTCTGCTGTTCCTTCGAGTTCATCAGAGGGGGAGCTTACTCTCCTTGTGCTGCCCAGGCTTGCGCATCTAGACAGCTAGGACACAATATCCATGGCCAACTCCAACCAGAGGCCTCAGACAGACCCACACCTTCAATACATTGACCTGAAACTTACGGACCAGTTATGTAATTACTTTGGTTACAAGAACTGAGCAGAGGCTTGACAACTAACAAATGGCTATTCCTACCTGCCATCACCATCTTCTGAACACAAGGAGTCTGTGTCAAAGCTCAGCATAACATTGTGGGCCAAAGGGCCTGTACTGTGCCATAAAGTTCTATGCTCTATCGAGTACTCAACACCACACAGGATAAACTGCAAATCAAATGGAACTCCATCAATTCAGTGTGTCTGCAGCTACTCTGACAGCACATTTGGTGCCAAGGAACCTAGAATGAGATGTCAGCAGTGACAGAAGCAGCGCAAATGCTTTTGACAATGTGCATCTTCACAATCTCTTCCTCCTTCCTAGCCCACCCCACTTAAATATTTTCCACACGTACAAACAAGCTGGATGAACTCAGCAGGTCAAGCAGCATCTGTTGAAACGAGCAGTCAACGTTTCAGACCAAGACCCTTCGTCAGGACTGAAGAAGGGTCTCAGCCTGAAACTTTGACTGCTCATTTCAACGGATGCTGCTCAACCTGCTGAGTTCATCCAGCTTGTTTGTACATGTTGATTTGACCACAGCATCTGCAGGGTACTTTGTGTTAAATATTGTCCAAGTGTTTCCTTAGTCTTCCTAAGAAAGCAGTCCACTGAGCAGGAATCACCATGTACCGAGCTTCAGAAAGAATTCCAAGGGCAGAAACTACAAATGTAGAAACTAGAACAAATACTGGAAATGCTGTTGATGACATTCCGATGAAAGGTTGGTAACAATCAACTGTCTTGTCAGAGACAGTAGTCTGACGAGCTTTACCCCATAGGTGTTTATTACAGATTGAAACATAGCATGTCTCATACATGCCAATATATTTCTTAATTCCAATTCTAACTTGTTGTTGAGAGCAACTTGTTCCTGCCAACACCTGATGAAAAATGCAAGCATTGGAATATATAGGCAGGGTTTGACTTAATACTCAAATGCAGTCGCACAATTTGTTGTTTGGAAGATGCAATAAAAAGTGGCTGAAGTATTCAAGGTATGCACAGCAAGATTCCATATCTACAGAACTGCTGAAGGGTGAAATTGTGTTAAATTGTCAATAGCATTACATTTGGCCACAGTGATTTAAAAAAATTCAAAACTAAAAAAGCTAAAACAGCTCAGCCTTAAAAAAAATATTGTACAAGATGAGGCAATGAAATTTAGGACTCCTAATAGGGGGAATCAGAATCAGACAGAGAAAATCTGCCAATACTGGAAATCCTGCTGAAGGGTCTCAGCCCAAAACATCGACTGTACTCTTTTCCATAGATGCTGCCTGACCTACTGAGTTCCTCCAGCATTTTCTGTGTTGCTCGAATCAGAGTCAGATTTAATATCATTGACAATTTGTTTTGCAGAAGCAGTACAGTGAAATACAAGAAATTGCTCTTCTGCCGCTGGAAGAAGCTGTTCCCAAAATGTTGAGTGTATGCCTTCGGGTTTCTGTATCTCCGTACCTCATCCCTGATGGTAACAATGAAATGAGGGCATGTCCTACGTGATGAGGGCCCTTAATGATGGATGATGCCCTTTTGAGGCATCGCCTTGTGAAGGTGTCCTTGATGAGGAGGTTTGTGCCTATGCTAGAGATGGCAGAGTCTGCAACCCACTGCAAACAGAAATCCAAACAGCAAGACATTGACACGCAGGGGCAAGAGAAAGAGATGGAGAGATTTTGAACATTGTGGAGGGCTTAGCATGAATGCCCACCATTAAATCCAGAAGATAAAGTGAAAGTGTTGACCCAAATTCAGATGAAAACTGGTCATCTCATTTGGACAATGGAATTCAGTGATCAGTAGGTAATACTGGAGGAGAGATCACCAGTGGTAACAGTACCAAGGTAACAAACCTTATTGACGATTTCATGAATGGTATGAGAATGGGTTGAGGAGGCTATGGTGACAAAAACCTGACACTAGATAAATGAACATAGAAACCTACAGCACATTACAGGCCCTTCGGCCCACAATGTTGTGCCAACCATGTAACCTACTCTAGAAACTGCCTAGAATTTCCCTACTGCATAGCCTTCATTTTTCCAAGCTCCATGTGCCCAAGAATCTCTTAAACTGCCTTATTGGATCTGCCTTTACCACCTTCGCTGGCAGTACATGCCATGTACCAACTACTGTGTGGAAAAACTTACCTCTGACATCACCCTGTACCTACTTCCAAGCACCTTAAAACTATGCCCCCTCATGTTAGCCATTTCCCCCCTGGGGAGAAAAGCCTCTGGCTATCCACACGATCAATGCCCCTCAACTTATACACCTCCATCAGGTCACCTCTCATCCTTGCTCCACAGTAGAGGGGTGACCAGAAATGATCACAGTACTCCAAGTGGGGTCTAACTGAAGTCTTATTAACCTCATCAAGAACTAGATGAGTTAATCAACAAGAGTAGTTCAAGGCAATAAGGCCAGGACAATGAAGCAGTGTTACTGACAGTCAAAGGCCTATAAAGGCCACAAGAATCAGAATTAGCACATGAAGTTTTAACATTCCAGTAATACCCATGTCAGGCTGCTGTTTATTGATTAAAGCTCAGGTTTCAACACCAGCAGCCCCTCTGTACTAATCAACAAGCTTCAATACCTAGACCTCTATACCTCTCTGCGACTGGGGTCTTAACATCCTTATTGGTAGACCATATAGTCAGTGGGGATTGGAAATAACATCTCCTTGCTGACAATCAACACTGGCACAGCTCAAGGATGCGTGCTCAGCACACTTTGCCCACGTTTTTGACTGCGACTACGCACAGCTTGAAGACCACCTACAAATTCTCCAATGACACAACTGTCAACAGAATCCGAGATGGTGACGAGGAGGCTTACAAGAGTGAGAGAGATTGGCTAGCTGAGTGGTGACACAACAACCACCTTGAGCCCAACATCAGCAAGGCCAGGAATTGATTGTGGACTTCAGGAAGAAGCTGGAGAACACAAACCAGTCTTCAAGGGGTTAGCCATGGAAAAGTTGAGCAGCCTCAGGTTCCTGGGCAACAACATCTTAGAGAATCTATCCTGAACCCAACATATTGATGCAATCATGAAGGCAGCATGCTGACAGCCATATTTCATAGGGAGTTTGAGGAGATTAGTACCAAAGATTCTAGAAAATTTCTATAGATGTAGCGTGGAGAGCATTGTCTAGTTGTGTCACTGCCTCTTCTGGGGGTTCTTATCCACAGAATTGAACAAATGTGGCAGACAGTTGTATACTCACCCAGGTCCATCATCAGACAACCTCCCCAGTATTGAGGGCATCTTGATAAACCATTACCTCAGGAGGGCAAATCCATCATTAAAGACTCACCATTCAGAACATGCCCTCCTTCACATTACCACCATCAAGGAGAATGTACAGGAGCCAAAAGATCCACACTCAATGTTTTAGGGGCAGCTTTGCCCCCTCTGCCTTCAAATTTCTGAACAGTTCATGAACACTTCACGTTTTGCTCTTTTTGCAGTTTTTAAATTATATTCCTTACTGTAACTTATTGCAATTTTGTTGCATTGCACTGTAATGCTCCAAAACATATTACATTTGTAAATGATAATAAACCCAATTCTGATATTTGAATTTCAAGAGAAATCTTTAAACAAGTGAGGTAATTGTACATTTCTGAATGCACTGAAAGGTATAATATCTCATCTTTCAAGTGATCTGTAAAGTCCAAAAATATCCATCAAGTTTTATAGGTATAAAAATTGGGAACACCTACAATTGGGGAAATTACCTTCATTTCAGTTTACAACTCAACTGAAACCTGGCCTGTAAGAAAGCAGAATACAAAGTTCTACCACTTTGAAGCAATTTTTCCAAGACTCTAGGCAATTTATGACATCCAAAGCACAGTGGATTATTTTCTGAAACTGAAAATCATTTGCCACATTCCTTCATTAGTAATAGTTTCATGAGCAGAATTTGCTTGAGCTAAAAGATTTTAAACTTATTGCGTTAGTCACCATCCATAGCTTCCTCTTCAACAGTGACTCAGGAACAGATTTGACAACCACACCCAGCTGCAGGAACAGTATTAGTTTATATCCAGTCTTAGTATTTCAGTGAAGCAACCCGTGGTATGAACTTCTATTGGCTGTTTGAGAGAGGCATGCAGTTTTAATATTGGACTACAAGACCATAAAGACCTAGGAGCAGAATTAGACCAGTTGGACCATCGTGTCTGCTCCACCATTCCATCATAGTTGATTTATCACACCTTTCAACCCCATTCTCTTGTTTTCTCCCCACTGGCTTTGATGCCTTTACTCATTAAGAACCTATCAATCTATTAATGCCTTGGCCTCCACAGCCACCTGTGATAATGAATTCCACAGGTTCAACAGCCTCTGGCTAAAGTCCTCCTCACCACTGTTCTAAAGGGAATGTCCTTATATTATGAGGCTCTGCCTTCTGGTCCTAGACCCCAACCCACCGTAGGAAACATCCTCACCACATCCACTATCCAGCCCTTTCACTATTCAATAGGTTTCAATGAGATCCCCCCTCATTCTTCTAAACTCCAGAGACGACAGGCCAAGAGCCATCAATCTATCCACTTTGGTAAAATTTCCTGGGACACTATGGCCTCGTATCTTGTTTAGCAGTCCCTCATGAGTCGGATGTTTTGAACAATTACACTGTTGAAGTCATTGTTTTAAATTCTGGGATTTGTAGGCATATCAAAATCATCACCGACTTAAACATGAACTATTGTGTCAGCAGAACAGTGTAATGATAAAATTACTACAAGTGTTCATAAACCATTCAGACTTTGAGGGGTAAAAAGGAAGCTGGTGTTTCTGAATCAGTGTGGTTTGCCAGGCTCCTGTACCTCTTCCTTGGTGGTGGCATTGAAGAGGACATATACGAGATGGTGAGGATCCTTGGTGATGGATGCTTCTTCCTTGAGACATTGCTTCTCGAAGACGTCCACAGTGGGAAGGGTTGTATCTGATGCAACAGACTCAGTTTACAATCCCCAATGTTAGAGTATCGCTAATTTGATTAGAGCTTACAAACAATTGACACTTAACTTACACAGATAAGGCCTGGCCAACTACAGGGGAGAAAATCCTACAACCCATTTCCCTTAGCTTGTGCCCCAATTGCGATAATCTAAAAAGACCATCATGTGCCATGGTAATTCTGATCAGAAATAATTATTAACAATTATGGGGACTTTTATAGATGAGTCCTGTTACAATAAAAAACATTGAAAATTCTGTCCAACGTTATTACTTTAAAAGACAATTGAACACAAACATTTCTAAATATTAGATTTCAAAACAAGTTCTCACAACTGTCTAGCTGATGTGACACATTACCTGTGAAAATGTCACTCCTCTTGTTACAAAATCATTCACTAGTTCATTTGGCAATAAAGATTATTATGTTTTTTTTAAACTGAGTGTTGTGTAAAGAATCATGAACCACAAATTTTATGTGCCATCTTGGGCAATGTGTTCACAGTTCACCACAATCGCCTTGGCCTCACATTCCACCTACTCTGCTCTAGATTCTTATTGGTCTACACTAGTAATTTATAATAATGAATGTTTGAACATGGGAGAAAGCAGAGCGCCCGGAGGAACCACAGTCATTAAGTACATGCAAATTCCAGGCTGCTTTATGTGGGTTCCTGGAATTAACTGCTGTTTCATAGCACTCAACTCTGCTGCCTTGTAGCTGAATCTCAATCTTGGGTACTGCCTGGGTAGTTTATACCCTACCCCAACCATGGAATTTGCCTTGTGTTCTAATTATCATCCAGGAGATGAGGTCCAGGGGATTGTTTGGGCAAGGAATAAAAGCCCGTCAAGGGAAATACTCCAGGAGTTACAACCACTCTTCCTGCTGTGCAAATACAATGTGATATTTGTAGAATCTGCGATAAAGTTACATGCTTGTGTAGAGTACAAGGTAACAGCAGGTTTCCCAGTACATTGTGCAGATCACTTTCTAGCCTACAGTGACTACACAAGGAGCACACATGCAAAAGAAACTGAAGAGCTCAAACTTCATGTTTATTTTATTAAAAGCTTAAAATGTATCTGATGAGTAACCTCACTATGCCCTGCACATGGGCAAACAAATTTAGAACCACAGATAAGCTTATGAAATTGCTACTATCAACACCAGTGATCAGTACAGCTGATAAGGAACAATGTAACAATATTTGTCAAAGTAGCAACACATGCAGTAACTTTAAGCAATGATTACATCCCTTCATTTCTACACCTTGCTCAAGATTAAGATGAGTCACCATGTAGTCAATTTGAATCCCATTAGATTCACATCTGCCCAAGTTCAGGTTTTAAAACTGGCCGACACTGGGCTGCGGTGCAGTGGTGCTATGTGAGATGGGTGCACTAGAATTAGATCAGTGCACACATCTATATTAGGAAAGGATTCCCATTAATAACTGGGTGGTTGAATGGTCCAAGCCCAGACCCAAATAATGTTTGGCACCATTCTAGCCTGTTACCTCATTGCTCAGAAATTATCTGGAATACAGGGGATTTCACCAGTGTCGCTTAATTTGCTCTAAGCATTTTTAAAGTGCAACCAAGTTAACTCCAACCTCTCTGAAAAACTGTTAGCAATATGGGCAACACTTCCATCCAGTGCAACAACTTTGAAGAGCGAGTGCACCATGCTGATACCTGAATGATAAGCATGTCTGTCAAATGTTCAGACCACAGGATGTGGACCAGTTCATCTATATGGATGCACACAAGTAATTGACGCATCATTCACGGGGATTGTTAACACCAAATAGATTCATTTGATTTGACTTTGACAACAAATCTGGAATAGTACCACTTATTTCAACTATAATTACTTTAATAACTGCTGGCAAATACAACACCCTCTTATTTGGAAATAACCTGAAGGCTCAAAAAAAATTCCCTTCTCATTCAACTATCAGTGACAGTATTCTTTTTTCAAGCCAGTTATAATCAGCTCTGAATACTGACTGAAACCCAAACAAAATTGGTAGAGCCCAGAAATCTAATTAAACCCATATTAAAATTCAGTCCACTGTATATTGATTCACCCCAAACACCAATTTCAGAACGAAACCACAGGAAGTGGGGGGTGCGGGGGGGGGGGGGGGGGGGGGGGAGGAGAAGAAGAATGATGCAATTTTCAATTCATTGCAACAATAAAACTAAATCAATTCAAACTGCAACAGCCAAGCCTTCCTTTTCATTACATGGCAACTATTCAAAAAATGGGACACTACAAGGTTTATGGAAAACTCCCAGATTCTGAGACCAGAATTCACACTGATGGATCAGATAGATACCAGGGAACTTTGACAGACTTGGGTTTAACCAGGATACCGTTTCCAGTTCATCAAATTCTCTTCCGGGGGGGGGGGGGGGGGGGGGTAGAAATCAGGTGTAGTTCCATCTTCGCCATCCGGATTTTTGCTGAAGTAATTCAAGACTCAAATGAATAATTGGCATGCACTTCATGGAGTCTGTAACTTTCGCGATTCATCTGTTTTAAAGAAAAGCACTCATTGGTGAAGACTAAACAGGTTCTAGTTCCTATAATCAGTGAGTATACATTTATAATCAGTCTTCAATCACAGCCAAGAATCCCCAGCTTGCTCAGTACTAATACACACTATAATATTACTAACAGGTGTTGATGTGATGAAGTTCGCAGTTTGCTGGATTTCACCAGTGTGTGAAAGTCTATCCATCACCACATATAGTCTACGTGGGATCAGATGACAATTAACTACATCCTTGGTTGAGTAACATCTTTCTTCCCTTGTTCAATAAATGGGAGTCCGAGTTTCAGCTGCTCAACTCAGTTTAAAACAGAACTGCATTTGGAAGGAAAGTGAGTGAAGGCGGCTGTGGTGAAAGGTCAGAGCTCAGCCAAACAATGCGGGATGTTGGTTGGCACTGATGAAGTTTACAGGTGTAGGCCCGGAAACACCCATTGGGCATACAAGTGATAGACACTAGGGCACAAATGTAGTGGTTATTTGTCCAAAGTAGTACTTCAAAGACATGAAGATTTCTTTAAGAACTAATCATGGCTGAAGTATTTGGAACAACTCAAGCAGGATCTGAACAGAGAAAACACATTAACATTTGAGAATTAGTTCTGAGGGATTAATAATGTGAATAGTTTCTTTCCTCATCTTTCACAACTTACTAGCCATTTCCAGTTTTATTTATATTTCAGTAGCATTGCTTTTGAATGACGGCTGGAGATAAAGTATATGGTCTTAAGTGGCAGCAATCTTGTGCTGAAGAGAAATGGGAATATCAGAATGGCTGCAGAAGGAGAGGGTGGAAATCCAAGGGTAGTTATTACAATGTCACTTGCACTGTTGGTCGAGTATGTGGGATGGAAATCCTGAAGTATGGGATTATTTGGAATGGTAGAACCCACCACCAGATGTGGGTGGTAAAATGCCAAATATCACTTTGAATTGGGTGCCAAGTTCATTCAACTACCCCACAGAACAAGGGGGCTACTATGATCTTGAAGATAAAGTACCTGCTGTGGTTATCAACTTTAGAAGACATCTGAAGTTTGGAAGACTGACAAAACCTCCAAAGTTGTATATTGCATAAACTGTCAATTGATAATGCAAATTAAATTACTTTTCAATCTGCACTGACATCTAGTGGCAGGAGCTGCACAGTCCCTCTCCAGGTTTGCACCTTGTTGATCGAAATTTCCACTTCTGGTCAAGTTCACCTATCAATTAGCACATCAGTAACCACATACACCAGGAGTTGGATTGTGCCCAGTGAGTGGCAGTATGACAAGATACATTTTCACTTGGGTTTGCAGCTAAAGATTAAAAAGGCAGCACTTCCCAAAAGTTTTTTTGGAGTTGCACTGCACCCAACAAACAGAATTCATTAGAAAAGGCAAATAAAAATAAGTCGGGGGCAAGTGGAGTGGCCATTGTGCAAGTGGGCTAGCGTTGGAGTAGCTTTGGCTCATCAGGTTTGGGAGAAGAATCTAGCAAGTTTCTTCATTTCTCCATTTCTCATCTGCTAAGGAATAAGAGTTAAGAGTAGTGAGAATGGCTCCCCAGGCAGTGTTTTGTTCTGTGTGCAAGATGTGGGAATTCTGGAAGACCACCAGCCTCCCCAAGAGGCACATCTGAACCAGGTGCACCAAGCTGCAGCTCCTCTAAGAATGTGTTAAGGAACTGGAGCTGCAGCTCGATGACCTTCAGCTCATAGGGGAAATTGAGGAAGAGACGGATAGGAGCTACCTCCCAAGTTGCTGGATGCATGCCAGAAGGAAGAGGAATTGCAGCCAGTGCAGAGTACCCCTGCGGCCCTTCCCTTCAGTAAGTATACCACTAAATACAGTTGGGGGAAGCCTGCGGCCTACTGGGGGAATCACAGCAACCAGGTCTCTGGCACTGCAACTCAGAAGGGAACAGGGTAAAGGGGATTGCAGAGGTAATGGGACATTCCATAGCCAGAGGAATAGGCACAAGGTTCTGCAGATGCAATAGAGACACCTGGATAGTTTGTTGTATCCTAGGTGCTGGGTCAGGGATCAGGTCCATAGCATTCTAAAGGGGGACGGTGAACAACCAGAAGTCTTGGTACATACTGGCACCAATGACATGGGTAGGAAAGGCAAAGATGTCCTGGAGGGAGATTTTAAGGAGCTAGGCAGAAAGCTGAAAAAAACAGGACCTACGTGGTTGTAATCTTTGGATTGCTGCCTGTGCAACATGCCAGTGAGGGCAAGAATGGGATCATTCAGCAGATGAATGCATGGCCGAGAAACTGGAACTCTGCCCTCTGCACCAGATTTATGGATCATTGGGATCTCTTCTGGTGAATGTATGACCTGAACAGGAGGGATAGGTTATGCCTGGACCCAAGGAGAACCAGGTAGGTTTGCTAGTGCCACTCAGGAGGGTTTGGATGGAAACTGGAGTGATAGTGCTTAGGGTGGGGCAATTGGTTTACAAACAAAAGCAATGTGTAGTGAGACTGCTAGCAAGGAGAGGCTGATGATAGTGCAAAATTTCAGTCGAAAGGATGAGTTGCAATGTAAAAGGTAGACAAATCAAAAAGGTGAATGGAGTACTGAAGGCGTTATATTTGAATGCATGCAGTATAAGGTAGATGAACTTGAAGTACAGTTACAGAATGGCATGCATGACCGTGGGCATCACCAAATTATGGCTGAAAGATTTTAGCTAGGAGCATAACATCCAAGGATACATACTGCATCGAATGGACAGGCAGGAAAGGCCAAGGGGGCAGAGTGACTATTGGCAAAAAAGAAATCAAATCCTTAGAAAGAGGTGATAAAGGATTAGCAGCTGTAGAATCGTTCTGGGTAGAGCCAAGAAACTAAGGGTGAAAAGACTCCAATGGAAGTTATATTCAGACCTCCAAACAGTAGCAAAGATGCGGTCAACACTTACAAGATCTAGAAAATGCAAGTCAAAAGGGTAATGTTATGATAGCCATGGGGGGGGGGGGGGGTTCAATATGCAGGTACCAGAGAGAAAAATCAGGTTGGTGCTGGATCCCTAGAGGGGGAATTTCTAGAATTCCTATGAGAAGGCATTTTAGAGCAGCTCATGGTTGAGCCCACTCAGGGAAAGGCTATTCTGGATTGGGTGCTATGTAATGAACTGGAATTGATTAGAGAGCTTAAGGTAAAGAAATCCTAATGTGACAGTGATCATGATAGAATTCACCCTGCAATTTGAGAAGATAAAGTCAGATGCATCAGGATTATGACAAGATACAAGAAGAGAATTAGTCCATTTGCTCCATGGAGTCAGCTCTGCCATTTTATCACAGCTGATCCAATAATCTGCTCAGCCCCAAACTCATGCCTTCTCTCATATCCCTTCATGCCCTGACCAGTCAAGAATCCAACATCCTTGGCATTAAATATACACAAAGACTTGGCCTTCACAGCTGCCTGTGGCAAAGAATTCCATATATTTCCCACATTTTAGCTAAAGAAATTCCTCCTCACCTCAGCCTCTCCTCACTACACATTGCCTCTGTTGGTAAGCCACCTACCTCATCTTCTGCACTATTATCTGCCTTTCCCGTGACACAGTGGAGTAGTGTTATAGTGGAGCAAGGGGAATTACAGAGGAATGAATGAGGGGGGAACTGGCCAGAATTGATTGGAAAGGAACATTGGCAGGGATCAAGATGTACAAACAAGTTGGATGAACTCAGCAGGTCGGGCAGCATCTGTTGAAATGAGCAGTCAACATTTCAGGCTGACGAAGGGTCTCGGCCCGAAACGTTGACTGCTCATTTCAACGGATGCTGCCCGACCTGCTGAGTTCATCCAGCTTGTTTGTACGTCTTGATTTGACCACAGCATCTGCAGTGTACTTTGTGTTTACTATTGGCAGGGATAAATGGCAGAGCAGCAATGCCTGGAATTTCTGGGAGCAACTTGTAAGGCGCAGGGTAAGTACATCCCGAAGCAGTATTCCAAAGGCAGAATGATGCAACAGTGGTTGACGAAAAGTCAACATAGAAGTCAATGAGGGCATATAATAATGCAAAAATTAGTGGGAAGTTAGAAGATTGGGAAGCTTTTAAGAGCCAACAAAAGATTGAAGTCATAAAAAGATAGAACATGAAGGTAAGCTAGCCAATAATATTCAAGATGATATCAAAAGTTTCTTCAGATACATAAAGTGGAAAAGAGGCATGAGTAGATAACGGACTGCTGGAAAAAATCACTCTGGAATGGAGGAAAGGGTGACAAGGAAATGAAAGACAAACTGAATAAATATTTTGCATGTCTTCAGTGAGGAAGGCATTGTCACATAACCAAAAGTCGAGAGTGTCGGGGGACAGAAATGTGCGAAGTCGTCATTAGATGTGAGGACATTCTTGGGCAACTGAAAGGTCTGAAGATGGACAAGTCACCTGGACCAGATGGTGTACACCCCAGGGTTTTGAAAGAGGTGTCTGAAGAGATCATGGAGGGAATCACTGGATTCTAGAATGGTTCCAGAGACTGGAAAATTGCAAATGTCACTCCTCTTGAAGGGGTGTGGGGGGGGGGGGGGAGGGGGAAGAAGAGAAGCAGAAGAAAGGAAACTATTGGTCAGTTAGTCTGACATCTGTGGTTGGGAAGATGTTGGAGTTGATTATTAAGGATAATGTCTCAGGGTATGGAGGCACATGATAAAATAGGATGTAGTCAGGATTGTTTCCTCAAGGAAAAAATCTTACCTGCAATCTGCTGGAATTCTTTGAAGAAATAACAAGTAAAATAGACAAAGGAGTATCGGTTAATGTTGTGTACTTGGATTTTCAGAAGGCCTTTGAGACAAGGTGTCACACCCAAGTCTGCTTAACAAGTTAGTAGCCCTTGCTATTTCACAAAGGATTCTAGCATGAATAAATCAGTGGCTGATTGCAGGTGGTGAAGAGTGTAAATAAGGGAACCTTTTCTGGTTGGCTGCCAGTGACCGTCTTCCACAGGGATTTCTGCTGGGACCGCTTCTTTATGTTACATGTCAATGATTTGGATGACAGAATTGATGACTTTGAGGCCAGGTTTGCAAATAATACAAAGACAGGTGGCTTTGAGTTAGCAGAGAGGCTAAATGAGGACTCTGATTAGGAAAATGAGCAAAGTGGCAGATGGAATATAGTGCAAGTATATGGCCATGCACTTTGGTAGAAGCTGCAAAATCAGACTATTGTTCTAAACTGAGAGCAAATTCAAAAATCTGAGGTGCAAAGGAACTGAAGAGACCTTGTGTAGGATACCCCAAAGGTTAACTTGCAGGTTGAATCAGTGGCAAGAAATGCA
Source organism: Hemitrygon akajei (assembly GCF_048418815.1). Lineage (NCBI taxonomy): Eukaryota > Metazoa > Chordata > Chondrichthyes > Myliobatiformes > Dasyatidae > Hemitrygon > Hemitrygon akajei. Next base: position 23,623,532 of record NC_133144.1, read on the forward strand.
AATGCAATGTTAGCATTCACTGAGAGAACTAGAATACAAAAGCATGTAATATTGTACATCAAGCAGAAGTAAACCAGGCAAATGGACTTGCTGGGTTGTCCAGAAGACTATTCGCCACTCATCCAAGTGAATATTCTTCAGTTCTAATCCATGGTGGGCAGTTGTCTGGCTTATAAATAGTAGTTTAAAGGTAAAGCAACCATATGAATGTTTTAAGAGTCATGGGGATAATGAGGGGGTCATCAGTCTCATCTTTACCTGGATGAACCGTTGGAGTTGCTGGGGTAGAGATGTTAGGACTGCACTGTAAGTAGCTGATAAGTAGTGTCATACCCTACCCCCCCCCCCCCCATTTAGGGATGTGTTTTCCAGTTTGACAAAGATGGCTTCTTTAACCCCTCTTTCAAACCACCCATCCCTCCCTGTCTAAAATGTGAACATTGTTATCAAAGGAGTGTCCCTTGTCCTTTATGGGTAGATGTACAGCAGAGCCTTGACCCGAGGTATTAGCCATCCTATGTTGGGCCAACCATTTGGGAAGCAGTTTTGTCTCGCTGATATACAGATCTGTGCAGTTCCAATTGTACTGAACAGCATATACAATATTGCTCTGTTTATGTTTGGGTGTAGGATCCTTGGGTGGATGAGTTTGTCTGACTGCTTGTAGATTATATATTTAAATAAACAGGAAACTAGTGTTTGGTCAGGGTAGCCACAAGATTAAGGCTACTCTTAAATACTTGCACCCCTCGTCTTCAGTTGTAACATTGGTGGGCACATTCTCAGCATGGTGATGTGGTGTTCTGATAACCCCCAACTTGTGTTCTAATGGGCAATGAGAGTCAAACCATAGGTGATCTGTGTGGGTTTGTTTCCTGTAAACTTCAGTATCTAGATGTCCATTTTCTTTGACAAGTACTGCCCAGTCTATTGTTCGACGTCTTCGAGCAAGTTTTATGTTATTAGCCAATGAGTTAATGTATTCTGTGAAGGCTTGCACCTCATGGATGTTGATCTTGACCCAGGTGTCATCCACAGACCTCAACCAATGAGTTGAGGGTTATCAGAACACTGTCACAGCACAAAGAATGTTCCCACCAATATTACAACTAAAGAGACGGAGCACATTTAAGAAAGAGAAGCCTTGAAAGCTTGCAGCTACCTTGACTGGGCCTTCATCAAGACAGCAACAAAAACCAGCAGGGACATCAGCCTAACAGATAGAGGCAAGGAGCAGACAGGAAAGTAGTCATTCCATATGTAGCTGGAGTTTCAGAGAAACTCGGGAATTTCAGCAACAAATTCATTTTTTCCCCCAAACCTACAAACACAAACGCATCCATCCCAAGGATTTACACCCAAACAAACGGAATAATGTTGTACATGCTATCCAATGCAGTGAGAACGGCACAGATCTGTATATTGGCAATAAAAAACAACCACTTCACAAACAGATGGCCCAACATAGGAGGGATAACACCCCAGATCAAGACTCTACCGTATCTCTACATCTAAAGGACAAGGTAAACATTTGATGATAACAATATGCACATTTTGGACAGGGAGGACAGGTGGTTTGAAGGGGAGGGGTTAAAGAAGCCATCTTTGTTAAACTGGAAAACCCATCTCTGAACAGAGGGGTGGGGTACAACACTTATCAGTTACTTACAATGCTAACATCTTAAGCTGGCATCTCCACAACAGTTCACAGCTCCATTTATGCAAAGATAAAAACAATGACCCTCATATTACTTCTATGACTCACTCATGTGATTGGTATACCTTTAAACAAACTAGTTTAAAAACTAGAAAACTACCCACCATGGATTTGAACTGAAGAAGCCTCTTGGATGAGCGGCAAAACTTCTTTGACAAAACAGCAAGTCCAGTTGGCTTGATATACAATGACCATTGTGAGCAGTGTTGGGCCCTTTGAACCCCCTCCAACATCAACACATCCTTTCTTGGTTAAAGGCAGTTCACCAAAATGACTCCAGGATTGAATGGCTCGTCACATAAGTGCTTACTTGCTCTGGGCCTCTACTCACTGGAATTAAGAAGAATGAGGGGTGACCTCATTAAAACCTATTGAATGTTGAAAGGACCCAATGGAGATGTGGAGAGGGTGTTTCCCATGATGGCAGATGGGGATCCAAGACCAAAGGACATCCTCAGTATAGAGGGGCATCCTTTTAAAATGAAGGGGAATGCCTTTAGCTAGATAATGGGGAATCTGTGGAATTCATTGCTAAAAGCAGTTGTGGAGTCCAAGTCATTGGGCATGTTGCCTGGATTGGGGGAGCATGCCTTATGAGAATAGGTGAAGGAACTCAGCCTTTTCTCCTTGGAGCAACGGAGGATGAGGTGACCTAATAGAGGTGAAGATGATGATGAGAGGCATTGATTGTGTGGATAGTCAGAGGTTCTCCCCCCCCCCCCCCCCCCCCACCCCTTCCACAGGGCTGAAATGGTTACCACAAGAGGACACAAGTTTAAGGTGCTGGGGTGCAAGTACAGAGGAGATGTCAGGGGTAAGTTTTCTTACTCAGAGAGTGGTGAGTGTGTGGAATGGGCTGCCAGCAACGGTGGTGGAGGTGGATACGATAGGGTCTTTTAAGAGACTTTTGGATAGGTACATGGAGCTTAGAAAAATAGAGGGCTATATGTAAGCCTGGTAATTTTAAGGCAGGGACAGGTTTGGCACAACTTTGTGGGCTGAAGGGCCTGTATTGTGCTGTAGGTTTGCGATGTTCTATGTATATTTAAGATGGCTGATAAATTCTTGATTAGTCCGGAGCTGAAAGGATATGGGGAAAAGGCAGGGGATTAGAGCTGGGGAGAGAGAGAAGATGATTCATCAGCCATGATGAAATGGTGGCGCAAACTCAATGGGCCAAATGGCCTAATTCTACTCCTGTATCTTAATCACCCAGTGAACAGGTTGAAGACATCTATCCAAGTTTTCCCAAAGAGACATTTATACAGCAGTCCACAACTTGATGCCCCAAATCATCTATAGCCGAGTAGCTTTGGAAGTTTGGTATTCTGATGAGAGAACATTGCAAGTGGACAACAAGACCCCAGTATTAAAAAAGTTACTGAAACAGTAGTTAAGGCATTAAATTTTGGCCAATGGTCCAGGAAAAATCCTTTTCCAAAATAAATGCCTTTAAAAATACAAAAGCCACAGCTTCAGTTGAAAGACTTCTAATTTGATGTAACCACCTAAATTTTAGTGCATCACTTTCAGAAATCCCACATCTTCTTGACTTGGCTGGGCTATCTTTGGATCGAAGCCAACAAATATCACCTGGAGGCATGTTAAGTCTGATCACTGCATCCAGCTACCATTCTGAAAACTGTTTACACAAAAGAGGAGAACCCGAGCAAACGAACAGAAAGGAAACTGCACTTGACCAACCACAGAAAAAGTCTCAACCCAAAGTTTCAACCTCATTGCCCTCCATCGATGTCACCCAACCCAAGTTCCTTCCGCTTTTTGTTCCAAATTCCAATCGCAATCTCTCATCTCTATAGTATCCCAGGCATCAAGTTTGTGAAAACATCCCAGAGCACCATTATCCAAATAAATGCAGTGTTTATGCTAACATTCATGACCATGCCAGCTACAGGGTTGACTTCAGCATTTTAAATGAGAAGCAGGCAACCCGGGGAGAAAGAATGAGAGGATTCAGTCCTTGCAAGGAAGTAGTACTGCTCAGCCCAGGGCTGTACCTTAGTGCCAATGACACCACATTTCCAAGCTAGGTGGACAGACATGGAGGGAAGCACCAAGAAGTGGCATTTCCATGTTGCCCTCATCCTGTCAATGGTGGATTTGGTTATTTGTTGGTGATGATAGTAGACCCTTGGGGATTCAAAACCCAATGCTTCAGGCACACTTCATCCTAGCACTCTTGCCATTTGACAATTTACAAATGAACATAAAGGTATGAAAGATTAAATGACAGTGCCAGTTAGCCACCCTTAATTTACCTCAGAACAATGAAGCCAAATTAGATAAAGTTTTCTTTATACCTACTCATTTGTCCCTCCCCACAGGAAGTTCCCCGAATCTCACCTCTGGCAGTGGTAGCTGCGGACTCGCATTCTCCTGCTCCACATCCCAGTTATGGCATACAAAACCTTCTCGGCAGGCAGTACATAAACTGTATTTCCAACACTAAAGCAAAACCAACATTTCGTCAATCTCAAGTCAAATTTTGTCAAAACACAGATATCAATTGGTGAAAACTACCTCCAAATTTCCTTCCTGTTCTACCTTTCATCTGACAATTCTTCAATCCAAATACATTTCTGGAAACTGACCTTCCATTCCCTCTGGCCACACCTCAACGGGATCAGTTTACATTTCTAATGACTACAGAAATACAGCAAATTTATGACAGGGGTAAATTCCAGTAGCTGTTTTAATTTGGGTACACACCAAGATTTAGAGAAGTGAAAAAGCCTCATTACACAGCTTGCTCAGCAAGCCAGCAATTTGAGATGCCACCTGTTCTGAAGCACAACGTGGAACATAAAGACTCCACCCCAGCCATTCTCTTCTTCCCCACCCCCTCCCATTGGACAGAAGATGCAAAGCATGTACCAGACTCCAGGACAGCTTCTATCCCACTATTGAATGGTCTGTTACAATAGGATGGACTAGACTGCAAACCACCTTTGCTTTTGCCTACCTGCACTCTCTGTAGCTGAAATACTAATTCCAATTGTACTGTATAGTTTAACCTCAATATACTAATGATTTATCTGTGAGCTACAAAGGTGGCTCAATGGTGCCCTGAATTTTAGAACTTAGTTTCAGATGACAAGCCAAATCTACATACACTTCTACACTGAGAGCATCCTGACTGGTTGCTACACGGCCTGGTGTGGAAACTGAGTAGAACTGGATGGGGGACGGGGGAATACTACACACAGCCTTGCAGTGCATCTATACCGGTGGTGTCTGTGGAGCGGACGTTGCCAATCCATACGGACTTGGCTGCAAGTGAGGAATGAGTTCCACAATGAAGAACAGAGTCAGAGCACTAAAACAGGCCTTTCAGCCCATCTAATCCATACTAAACTATTAATCTGCCTAGTCCCATCAACCTGCATCCAGACCATAACTCTCCTATCCAGCTCATTCCATACTCACCACCCTCCGAGTGAGGTTCTCCCTCTTACACTCCCTGAACATTTCACCTTTCACCCTTAACCCATGAGCTCCAGTTTTGGTCTCCCCCAACCTCCAATGGGAAAAAGTCTGCTTTCATTTATCCTTCTGTACCAGTTTTGTATACCTCTATCAAATCTCTCCTCAATCTTCTACATTCTAGGGAATAAAGTCCTAACCTATTCAACCTTTCCCTGTAACTCAGATGCACAAGTCCTGGCAACATCCGTGTAAATTTTCTCTGCACCTTCTCCATCTTATTGATACCCTTCCTGTAGGTAGCTGACCAAAACTGCACACGCAACACTCCAAACCAGGCTTCGCAATGTCTTACATAATTTCAACATGAAGTCCCAAATCTGTACTTCATAATTTACTGAATACGATGTAGAAACAAACAGAAAACCTACAGCGCAATACAGGCCCTTTGGCCCACAAGGGTGTGCCGAACATGTCCTTACCTTAGAAATTTCCTAGGGTTACCCATAGCCCTCTTTTTCAGAGCTCCATGTACCTGTCCAGAAGTCTCTTAAAAGACCCTATCGTCTGTGCCTCCACCACCATTGCCGGCAGCCCATTCCACACACTCACCACTCTGCATAAAAACTCAGCCCTGAAATTCCCTCTGTACCCGCTTCCAAGCACCTTAAAACTGTGCCCTCTCCTGATAGACATACCAGCCCTGGGAAAAAGCCTCTGACTATCCACACGATCAATGCCTCTCAATCTTATACACCTCTCATCCTCTGACGCTTCAAGGAGGAAAGGCCAAGTTCACTCAACCTATTCTCATAAGACATGTTTCCCACTCCAGGCAACATCCTTGTAAATCTCCTCTGCACCCTTTCTATGGTTTCCACATCCTTCCTGTAGTGAGGTGACCAGAACTGAGCACAGTTTCTCCAAGTGGGGTCTGACTAGGGTCCTATATAGTTGCAACATTACCTCAGCTCCTAAACTCAATCCCACGGTTGATGAAGGCCAATACACCATATGCCTTCTTAACCACAGAGTCAACCTGCGCAGCAGCTTTGAGTGTCCTATGGACTCAGACCCCAAGATCCCTCTGATCCTCCACACTGCCAAGAGTCTTACCATTAATACTATATTCTGCCATCCTATTTGACCTACCAAAATGAACCATCTCACATTTATCTGGTTTGAACTCCATCTGCTACTTCAGAGCCCAGTTTTGCATCCTATCAATGTCCTGCTGTAACCTCTAACAGCCCTCCGCACTATCCACAACACCCCCAACCTTTGTGTCATCAGCAAATTTACTAACACATCCCTCCACTTCCTCATCCAGGTCATTTATAAAAATCACAGAGAATAAGGGTCCCAGAACAGATCCCTGACGCACATCACTGGTCAGTGACCTCCATGCAGAATATGACCCATCTACAACCACACTTTGCCTTCTGTGGGCAAGCCAATTTCTGGATCCACAAAGCAATGTCCCCTTGGATCCCATGCCTCCTTACTTTCTCAATAAGCCTTGCATGGGGTACCTCATCAAGTGCCTTGCTGAAATCCATGTACACTACATCTACTGCTCTACCTCCAATGTGTTTAGTCACATCCTCAAAAAATTCAATCAGGCTCGAAAGGCATGACGTGCCTTTGACAAAGCCATGCTGACTATTCCTAATCATATTATGCTTCTTCAAATGCTCATAAATCCTGCCTCTCAGGATCTTTTCCATCAACTTAATAACCCCTGAAATAAGACTCACTGGTCTATAATTTCCTGGGCTATCTCTACTCCTTTTTTTGAATAAGGCAACATCTGCAACCTCCAATCCTCCAGAACCTCTCCCGTCCCCATTGATGATGCAAAGATCATCACCACAGGCTCTGTAATCTCCTCCCTTGCCTCCCACAGTAGCCTGGGATACACCTCATCTAGTCCTGGTGACTTATCCAACTTGATGCTTTCCAAAAGCTCCTGCACATCCTCTTAATATCTATATGCTCAAGCTTTCAGTCCACTGCAAGTCATCCCTACAATCACCAAGATGCTTTTCTGTAGTGCATAGCACCTCTGCTATCTCCTCCAGTTCCATACACACTTCCATACATCCACTGTCACACTTGATTGGTCCTATTCTCTCAAACCTCATCCTTTTCACATACTTGCAGAATGCCTTGGGGTTTTCCTTAATCCTGTCTGCCAAGGCCGTCGATTTGGCCCCTTCTGACTCCTCTAATTTCATTCTTAACCTCCTTTCTGCTAGCCTTATAATCTTCTAGATCTATCATTGCCTATTTTATTTGAACCTTTCATAAGCTCTTTTCTTCTTGACTAGATTTAAAAACAGCCTTTGTACACCACGGTTCCTGTACCTTAATATCCTTTTCGTCTCATTGGAACGTACCAATGCAGAACTCCACGCAAATTTTCACTGAACATTTGCCACATTTCTTCCGTACTTTTCCCCAAGAATATCTGTTTCCAACTTATGCTTCCAAGTTCCTGCCTGATAGCCTCAGTTCCCCTTACTCCAATTAAATGCTTTAACTTATCTGTTCCTATCCCTCTCCAATGCTATGATAAAGGAGATAGAATTGTGATCACCATCTCCAAAATGCTCTCCCACTGAGAGATCTGACACCTGACCAGGTTCATTTCTCAATACCAGATCAAGTACAGTCTTTCCTTTTGTAGGTTTATCTACATACTGTGTCAAGAAACCTTCTTGAACACACTTAAATTCCACCCCATCTAAACCCCTCACTCTAGCGAGCTGCCAATTGATATTTGGGAAATTAAAATCTCCCACCACAACCCTATTATTACACCTCTCCAGAATCTGTCTCCCTATTTATTCCTTGACATCCCTGTTACTAATAGCTGTATAAAAAACACCCAGTAGAGTTATTGACCCCTTCCTGTTTCTAACTTCCACCCACAGACAATCCCTCCATGACTTCCTACTTTTCTGTAGCCATGACACAATCTCTGATCAACAATGCCACACCCCCACCTCTTGCCTCCCTCCGTCCTTTTGGAAACATCTTAAGCCCAGCACTCGAAGTAACCATTCCTGCCCGAGCCATTCAAGTCTCTGTAATGGCCACAACATCATAGCTCCAAGTACTGATCCATGCTCATCGGCTTTGTTCATAAGACTCCTTGCATTAAAATAGACATCAAACCATTGGTCTGAGTGCGTCTGTTCTCAATCACTTGCCTATTCTCCCTCTCACATTGTCTCCAAGCTTTCTCTATTTGTGAGCCAACCAACTCTTCCTCCGTCTCTTCAGTTCAGTTCCCACCCCGCAACAATTCTAGATTAAACTCTTCCCCAATAGCCTTAGCAAACCTCCCTGCCAGGATATTGGTCCCCCTGGGATTCAAGTGCAACCTGTCCTTTTTGTACAGGTCACACCCACCCCAGAAGAGGTCCCAATGATCCAGAAATCTGAATCCCTGACCCTTGCTCCAATCCCTCAGCCCTGCATTTATCCTCCACATCATTCTATTCCTATTCTCACTGTCGCATGGCACAGGCAGTAATCCTGAGATTACTACCTTTGAGTTCCTGCTTCTCAACTTCTTTCCTAAATAGTCAAAAACTATTTACCTATGTTGCCACTTACAAAGAATTACGGATCTGCATTTCCAGATCCTCTTGTTCTACTGCACACCTCAGTATCCTACCACACACCCAGACTTACACTGGTTGGCCCTCCCAAATGAGAACACCTCACACACGTACACCTGCATTAAAGTTCATCCGCCAGTTCTCAGCCCATTTCACCACCTGGTCCAGATCCCGCTGCAAGCTTTGACAGACTTCACTCACCGTCCCACTACACCCGAATCTTGGTTTCATCTGCAAACTTGATCTAGTTTACCACATTGACATAGATGACCAATAACAGACCCAGCACTGATCCCTGTGGCATTCCACTAGTCACAGGTCTCAAATCAGGGAGACAGCCATCCACAACCAACCTCATGAAGCCAATGTCTAATCCAATTCACTACCTCATCTTGAAAGTCAAGCAACTGAACCTTCTTGAGAAATCTCTCCCATGTGGGCCTTGTCAAATTCCACACAGACAACACCCACTGCCTAACCTTGAACTTGACTGGTAACTTCCTCAAACTACAGGACTGGTAAGACATGACTTAGCACACACAAATCCCTTGCACAATATTCCTGACTTTTTTCCCAGCCTAATTAAGGGATTTATTAAGGGATTGGACAAGATAGAGGCAGGAAATATGTTCCAGATGCTGGGAGAGTCCAGTACCAGAGGGCATGGTTTGAGAATAAGGGGTAGGTCATTTAGGACAGAGTTAAGGAAAAACTTCTTCTCCCAGAGAGTTGTGGGGGTCTGGAATGCACTGCCTCAGAAGGCAGTGGAGGCCAATTCTCTGGATGCTTTCAAGAAGGAGCTAGATAGGTATGTTATGGATAGGGGAATCAAGGGATATGGGGACAAGGCAGGAACCGGGTATTGATAGTAGATGATCAGCCATGATCTCAGAATGGCGGTGCAGGCTCGAAGGGCCGAATGGTCTACTTCTGCACCTATTGTCTATTGTCTAATCCTTGGACCAAGTATGTCTTTGCTTAGAGGGCAGTTTGCAAGATTTCTTCCAGTTCTCATCTTTGAACATAGACAGCAAATACACACACACCCTTGGCCTACTGTGGCGGCCCTGACAAAGCATCCATTTGCAGAAATCCTAGCCTAACCCACTTCATACTCTCTGCATCCACTCCACAATCCCCCAGCTTCCACCACAGAATTGACATTCACAGCCAAGCTTCACTAAGGAGCTAATCTGAATTGCAGTGAATACAGCAGGGGGCAGCATGAACAAGCATTTCATATTATTGCGGCCCATTGCCGAAGGAAGTCAGATGTACCATTTTGCAAATAAAACACTTACGTTAAACGCTTGCAGAGTGGTACTTGTAGCACTGGGTAAACCGAGGATAGTTTTAGGTAATATTACCTGCACCAGTAAATGACATAGGGACCCAAATTAATTGTCGACTCACCAGAAAAGCCATGACTGGAAGGAGGATGACTGCCAGGCCAAGCAACACTGTCAGTGCGATCGCAAAATCAGAGAAGTGAGTGGGTTTATATGGTCTGTCCAGTCTTGCATCTGAAAATCAAATTTTTCCTACTTTAGTCTGTCGCCTTCAGGCATTCTCCCCCCCCCTCCCCCCCACCATAAACAATGAATGTTGACAAAAATGCTAGAGATAGCAGTGAGACCACGGTACTGTGACACAAACACCACGATCCCACGCCCTTCTGAAAAGAGTCTGCTTCCAGCCCGTTTTCCAGCTCCGCACATTACTGCGCTGAAGGGGCACTGCTCAACGAGACTTTATGGAATCTAAACCCACACCCAGCTCAACTCAACTAGCACAGTCCCAAGTACAGCAACTCAAAGTCATGAGGGATTTTACCAAGTTCCTTGGCGAGCAAAACCAGTTTCTTCAGCACTCTGTCGCTCAACATTCTCAGCATCTGCAGAAACTCGTGCTTAGTATAGTAACACTGATCGCTTCGCACTACAATGGATTTTCTAATTCTGTTACTTAGAATGTACACAATTTATTTATTTTTTACCTTGTATTGCTTACATACCGTCCCCGAGATGCAGCTACTGCACACGCTTTGTAGCGAATGACTGACATTCTCAGAAACCCCACCACCAAGTTCAGGAACGGTTACTACCCCTCAACCATCAGGTTCTTGAATGAAAGTGGATAACTACGCATTCTATTTCTGGTATTCCCACAACCAATGATCTCACTTTAAGGACTCCAGCTTGTTGTTTCATGCTCTCGATGTTTACATTTGGATTTGCACAGTTCATTGATCCTGTTTACAGTTGCTGTTCTATAGATTTGCTCAGCGTGCTGGCAGGAAAAAGAATCTCTGGATTTGTGGTGACACGTAGATATTCTGGTAATGAGGTTTACTTTGAACTTAGCGATGCTTGCATGTCTAAAGAGAAGGCAGCCTTTTGGCCTATTGTGGCCAGAGCCATCCATTGTTTCTCTTTAACACCCCCTACCACCTTCACACCCACACTGGAGGCAACAGTAGCTAGCTCACATGGGGATGGGAGCTGAATCCAAGGCAGTCACAGGGAGAACATACCAACTCTGTACAGAGGCCATGAATGAACTTGTGTTGCAGGAGCTAAAACTGCACACCCAGCATATTTGACTTGTTCATTATCTGTCATCCATAGATTTAAATTAAATTGACTATTTCTTGCATATTTCACATACATGAATAAAAATATTAACATTCCATCTCCATCTGAATGTGAAAACTATAGTAATTTGTAATAAAATGTACAGTAGGATATACAACAGTCAATATAGCTTAGAAATACAATCGCATCAGCATGAATTAATCAGTCTGATGGCCTGGTGGAAGAAGCTGTCCTGGAGCCCGTTGGTCCTGGTTTTAATGCTGCAATACTGTTTCCCTGATAGTAGCAGCTAGAACAGTTTGTGATTGGGGTGAATCTAGTCCCCAGTGATTCCTCGGGCCCTTTTTACACACCTGTCACTGCAAGTATCCTGAATAGTGGGAAGTTCACATCCACAGATGCATTGGGCTGTCCACACCACTCTCTGCAGAGTCCTGCAATTGAGGGAGGTCAATTCCCCTCAAATGGCTCCCATACCAGATAGCGACACAGCCAGTCAGGATGCTCTCAATTGTGCCCCTGTAGAAAGTCCTTAGGATTTGGGGATTCATGCTGAACTTCAGCTGTCTGAGGTGAAAGAGGCACTGCGCCTTTTTTTTTTTTGAGTCCCTGTTAAAATGAGAATACTTTCTATTCCTCTATCCTGAGAAACTGGACCTGTGTTCCGAGAGGGAGGTGTACAAGTGTCAACTGCAAAATATACTCTGCCTCATCGGTTCTCAGCCTCCCCACTCTGCTTGGCAGAGGTCGTCACAGAGGCACTTCAATCTGATGGTTTTTAATGCACAGACTGACAGCAAACTTGATAGCTGGTGGTTCCCAGTGGAAACATCAACCACAGGCCAAGGTACTGAAACCAAAACTTGCTATTAATAAACTTACTGTTTGAAAGCAAGTTGCAAAATAGATGAACAAACCTGGGGCTGCAAAATGAAGTCAATAGATGTGCCAATGATAATGAGTGGGGGGGGGGGGGGGTGGTGGTGAAAGAGGCGGCTTGTGGGCAGCATCAACTAGCAAACCCACTGCCTCATCGCTCCAGTAACCCAGGTTCAACCAACCCTCTGGCACAAAATACAAACCTCTGTGTGGTATATGGAAAGAAACTAAATCCCACGAGAGATTCCCAGACAAAGACATGCTGGTTAGCAGGTGAATTGGCTGCTGTAAAGTCACAGCTGTGGAAGAAACAGTGGAGTTAATTGCTGGGAAAGATTAGGTTGCGGGGGAGTCACACTCAAGTTTGAGAGCCAGTACACGGCATTCAATCTGCAACCAAGTAGCCACAGAACAACAGTTGCCAGAAATCCCAAATCTGAGAATCTTGCAGGGCAATTTGAACATGGGTGCTCATTCCAAGCAATGAACATTTCGGGAAAACATTTGATTAAAGTTTCAATTCTGAGTGCAAGCATTATTTAAGTATCAAAATTCTGCCCAAGTGCATGCCACTAGGAAAGGAGGCTATTGACCCATCACCTACATTGGTTCTCAAATTTTATTATCTAAACCCCCCCCCCCCCAAAACTCCCACAATCCTTACCATCACTCCAGCATTAACTAATTGTTCCCCCCATCTGCACTTCAATCCATGCGCTGAGGCCTGGACAGCAAACCTTCAAAAAAGTCAATTTCACTCAATCCAGAATTCAATCCATCAATTAAAAGCTGATTTAGATTTACTTTCAGGCTGCCCTTTAGTTAGAAACAGGTTCAGGTTTTTTTTTTGCCCACAAGTACTAGACAAACTCTCTCAATGTAGTATAAATAACCTTTCAATGAGTGGCAGAAAAAGTACACAAGACCAGCAAGTTATTAAAGCAGACGGGAAAACTAGTTTTGCTTGTTGGAATGTTGGACTTTTGAATTTGTGATGGGACCATAGGGGTGTCTGCAATTCAGGTATCACACAAGCTAGGGAGAATCTAGGTAGCAAAGGACAAACAATTTAGTCAAGCAGGAAAAATGGCTGGAGGTACACCCCGAGGTTATCCCAGCCACTTAACTTCCCGAAAGGCCATACAGTAACGATGGGGACAGGTATGAAAAAGGCTCTCCTGCTACAAGAATCATACCCTCACACTTATTCTTGGCAAATTACAAAAATCAGAAAGTCTGGTGTTCTTAACCAAGGGATTCATGAAAAATAGCAGCAGCTGATGCACCTACAGTCCACCAGGAGGCAGTAAAGGACTGCTGATGGGTTCTCAAAATCTGAAGCTTGCATCTTGCACGGACACTTCTTGTTACACAGCTGTCTGGAAAATCCAGTTGGAGGACATGACAAGCTGGCATATCACCTGAAGACAGCAGAGAACACTAGTGCAACCAGATTTTTCCAAAATGATCCAATGTAGTACATAGGTTACAGACTTTCTATCCACCACCTGCCCCTCACCTATCACCTGCCAGCTTAAACTCCTTTTCCTCCCACATTTTACTGATCTTTCCTTCCCAGTCCTAATGAGAGTCAATATTTCAGGCAAAGATCTATCTATTACCCACCATAGATGTCCAACTAGTTCCTCCTGAACTGTATATTATCCACTCTAGTTTCTTTGCACTCCTGAGAAATTCCATTTGAAACTGCCAACCCCAATTTAGAATGCAGACAAGGTATCCAAAGTTAAAGTCTGTCCCGAGCCTTATAGGCTCCTCAGGCTGGTGCTTATACCAGTTTCCATGGCGTGAAGTGATGATTGAGAGCACAAGACCTCCCCCCGCCGGATAGGACCCCAGCATTTTCAGCTGGGTGGACTGGAGCAATGTGTGGTTAAGTGCCTCGCTCAAGGACAACACGCTGCCTCAAACTGACGACCTTCAGATTGCTAGTCCAACGCCTTAACCACACGCCACACAAGGTAGCCAAAGTTATATAATAAAGGTTAACATCTGGAATGCCTTTTCCATAATTAGAATCCCAACAGTCCATTGCATCGAGTTACATGTTCACCCATTGGTTAAATTTGCTTCATGGTCAGTAACTTTCATTGAAAACGGTATTGTTCGCAAAGCCTTCCAATACACCTCACACACCAATCCATGGCTAAAGCAAATACAATGATCAGCTTCAACGGATTGTTTACATCCTGGCATGAACAAGATGAGAATGGTGTGCATAGGGCAGGTGAAAACAGTGGCTCTGGTTATATTCCAGACAGCCAAGAGATGCACAAACTCCTGGGGATCTTTTGAGAGGTAGCCTAGATTACAGAGATGTCATTGTCAATTGACTTTCAATCACACCCGTGCAAAGGGAGAGCACCACAGCCCACACAACACTGTTCTGAAGTCTGAAGACAAATCCCTTTTTAAAAAAAAAATATACAGAAATGACTAGCCGTTATGGATATTGGCCATTTGGTAAACTATGTTCAAATTCTTTAATTGCAAGGGTAATCACTATTGACATTTGTTGTTAAAAGTCAATAGTAAAAAGCTACCAATAATACTGTTAGTAAAGTAATTGTTCCCTAGTTGATGTGTAGCTTGCATCCTCATCTTTTCTTGGTAGGTTAAATGGCTCCAGTCCCGTTGTACCATTATGGGTAGCTATGTTTTTCAAAGACATTTCTTGTCTGGCCTGACTGAGCACTGCAAGCTACCCTGGGCTGGACATCTTAACCCTTGCCTTGCTGCAACTCCCACAGAGAGAAGTGCCATGCTGCAATAGCTACGTTCCTAGAACCTCATTATAGAAAGTGCTGTATAGCAAAACAAACTGCCGTTGCTTTCAACACCCTTGGCTCAAAGCAGCAAGCTGCTGAGTACTAGACTCGGCCCAGTACATCGCACCGTCAGATCTACAGGCTGCGCTGCAACGTAACACCCCAATCAACATTCCCTCCAATCTGTGATGACCAGTGTGCACAAAAATCTTGTGCAGTGCAATTTCTTGCCAAGTGACAACAACTGAGTGCACTGAAATTTTATATATAGGTACTTATTTTAACAGCTAGCAAAACAGTCAATAAGAACTTTGGGTTTGATTGAGTGCAGATGAAGGAGAGTGAAAACAAAATGTAGCAGGCCTGCAGTGGGTCATGAACAATTTTCTCAGAGCTTTTGCACACCAGCCATGTGATTTACTTGCTAACTGATGCTTTAAAAAGTTTCCAAATATCACTCCACTTCTTCCCACTTGCAAACTTTAGCGTCGTGACAACACACGCAGGTAAAACCAGTTTGTATTGTACATAAATATTTCTCACAGCTGCATATTCCTGACCTCATGAGCTCTCAATGGAGCAGTTTTATTAAGCCATTCCGTTTTAAATTAACTCGTTCTTTTGCATTTCACACCCTTTGCTTCTTTGGAATTTGACATCATGAATCAATGATTTCTTCAATTAAAGCACTCTTAATAAGCCAGTGCTAAAAATCTGCAGACAAATCACCACAAACTCCACCATGTCAAAGCCATCCTCAGAAACCGGAAACAGAAATGTGACTGTGTATGATTGTCAAAGATAGTTAGCATGCCAGCGAGGTAGAGGTGACAACATTTTGTGTACATTTTAAATCCCTTTGCGCACTAGTAGCGGAAGGTGTGCGTGTGCACACACCTTTGAGGGAACATTGATCCCAGCAACCCAACATTCAATTCACATAATCTTCTTGCAGCTGCTTTTCAACACAAATGAATCAGAAGTACATATACATCAGTACTGCTTGCGTAATTGTTCCATTGTCATAACAGTTTCATGTTATAATGCCAAAATCACCTACGTAAGGTTTGAACCCATAGAAACCAAGGCTGGTATGAAATTTAGAATTCATGGCTGTTAATTGTACACTCTAGACACTAAATTCAGATACCATTTCAAGAACAAGGTTTGCAATTTCATTAAAAGGGACTAATTAGTTTTATTTTAAATTCTGGGACATGTCAGCACAAGCAAGGCTGCCTCTTCTCAGAAGTCAGTATATTGTTATTGAGGCAACCAGCCAATCAGAAAGCTCCACATCTTCCTTGTACCGGGTGACTACAGTGGCTGTTCTGAGACAGCCGATTTCAGCCGCCACCATGGCCCCTTGAGAAAGGAGAGACTAGCAACTCCCAACTGCTGAAGCAGCAAGCCAAAATAGCCCACAATTATCATGTGGCAACATTAATAGTCAACTGTTGTTCAGTTAATTAGCAAGGGAAAGGCACAGGGGTGGTGGGGAGGTGCCAGTCTGTAGGAGAGAAGAGCTTTTGCATCTAGTCCATTTTGGATGAGGAGCGTTTTACTCCCTAGAGCAGGGGTTCCCAGCCTGGGGTCCAGGTACCCCTCAGTTAATGGCAAGGCTGCATGGCATAAAGGTTGGGAACCCCTGCCCTAGAGTGGAGAGGGTAAAGGGTAACCCTTTAAAGGGTATAAACCCACAAGAAGCATAGATAACAGGATAGTACACAGGAACAGGTGCTTCAGTCCATAATGGTTTTCTCAACCCCATTGGCCTTTTGTTAAAGAGTCAGTGATACAGCTGAATCAGACCCTTCCAGTCCACACGTACCATCAAACACCAATCTATAAACATACCCCGCATTCTATTCTTTATTCTCAATTCCACTTCCCTGCACCCTCAAGCTTCTACCGCTTGCAGTTAACCACTTTTCGGATGTGGGAAGAAACCCATGTAGGCAAGGGAGGATGTGCAACCTCCAGAGTGGAGGGGTCGGGACTGAAACCTGGTAACTGGGGCTACAGGAGAGCAGCACCAGTTGTAGCATTGTGTAAAACCATGGACCAACAGATTTTATCTTCAATAGATCCATCAGCCTAGTCTGCAGATATTTCACAATACTCAGTGATTAACCAAAACTTTGGAATGTGAATACAAAGAATGTTACTAGAATGTTACCTGGGCTTCAGCACCAAAGTTACAGAGAAAGGTTGAACAAGTTAGGTCTTTATTCTTTGGAGCATAGAAGGCTGAAGGGGGGACTCGATAGAGGTATTTAAAATTATGAGGGGATAGATAGAGTTGACGTGGATAGGCTTTTTCCATTGAGAGTAGGGGAGATTCAAACAAGAGGACACGAGTTGAGAGTTAGGGGGCAAAAGTTTAGGGGTAGGTAACACAAAGGGAAATTTCTTTACTCAGAGTGGTAGCTGTGTGGAATGAGCTTCCAGTAGAAGTGGTGGAAGCAGGTTCGATATTGTCATTTAAAGTAAAATTGGATAGGTATATGGACAGGAAAGGAATGGAGGGTTATGGGCTGACTGCAGGTCGGTGGGACTAGGCAAGAGTAAGCGTTCGGCACGGACTAGAAGGGCCGAGATGGCCTGTTTCCATGCTGCAATTGTTATATGGTTATCTGTTAGGCTTGTTTCTCAGTGAAACAGTTTTCAAGGTGACCACAGTTCAAGGGCAGTGGCTGTCCCAAGCACTTTAGTCATTCCCACCAACAAGATAAAGCTGACCTATTGCAGATGACTATTAAAATGCTTGAGACAACTTTTAAGTTAGTAAAGCACGCACATTACCATGTACCATGTACTGTCTCAAAATCCATTTTCTTGTAGGCATTCACAGAGCAAAGAAATACGATATAGTCAATAAACTACACAGAACAATTGACAAACCACTAACGTGCAAAAGATTAGCTTTGCAAATGCAGATCAATAGTAAGTACTGGGAAGATGAGTTGTAGAGTTCTTGAAAGAGAGTCCGTAGATTGTGGAATCAGTTTGGAGTCAAGGTTATTCACATTGGTTCAGGAACCTGATGGTTGAAGAACAACTGGTTCCTGAACCTGGTGGTGTGGGACCCCAGGCTCCTGGACTTCCGCCCCAATGGCAACAGCAAGAACAGAGCATGGCCAGACAGCATTGCGGTACCGTGGATCAGAAACGCAACAAGCATTCTAACCACTTCCACATTTGCAGATTGCACACATCCAACACCAGCTTAGCTCCACAGCACTTCTGTCTTGCACCCTTACAGATAGGTCCTCAGGCTCAAAGCACACTGCAAATCAGCACCGCAGGACAATTCAGGTGCTGCAAATGGCTGCTGTGAAAATTTCAGGAATGGACGATGGCAGCAAGAGATACAAGGCCTCAAAATAAAATCCACACGGAATCTTAAAGGATCATCAGTAGTAAAAGTTAATGACCCAAACAGTGAAAGGATGGAGGGACAAAGGAGCTATCTACATACAATGTTTATGGATTTGTCAGGCCCATAGCTTTGGATATAACCCTACGGTTAAAAGGGGAACACCTATGCAATAGTAACCATACTATAGTGTCTTCTTGCAAATTTAAAGACGTGGGGACAAGATGCCAATAACACAATAAATATTCAAGAATGTAATATATTCCACTAACACTAAAGAACACAGCATAATGTTAACACAATTAAACAGTTCTAAACTTGTACAGAGGAGCAAGAAATGCAAACATAAAAGATGCAGAAGGATGCACTGCTGAGGTTTGAAAGGCATTAGTCGGAGTACACTTGAAGTAATGCAAAACAGTTTTTGGCCCCCTAAGAAGGGATGTTTGCATTGCATAGAGGATCCAGAGGAGGTTCATGAGAATGGGTGCAGAAATGCAAGAGTTAACAGCGTTTGGTGGCTCTGGACGTGTATTCACCAGAGTTTAGAATGGGGTAGGAGGGGTTCACAATGAAAGCTGGAATACTGAAAGCCCTAAATAGAGTCTGTGGAAAGGATGTTTCCTATAGTGAGGGAGAGAGCACAGCCTCAGAATAGACAGTCCTTTTAGAACATTAGGAAGAACTGGTTTAGCCAGAGGCTAGTGACTCTTTGCCACAAACAGCAGTGGAGGCAAGTCAGAGTGTACTTAATAGGTTCTTGATTAGTCAGGGTGTCAAAGTTTATAATATTGGGGAAATTTTGTTACAGCAGCTCTTAAAAGCACTCAGTGTGCAAACTTAAATATACACAATAATTTACCAATATGCAATCATTTTCAATAATGTATGAAATAATAAAACAGACCATTGTACAATGTGTGTTCCCTTGTCACAGTGATGATCTGTTGTATATGCTTATCGAATTTGGTGGGAAAGATTTTTAACGATCCTTGTGACAGTGGAGTTTGAAGAGTGTATTATTCAGTAGGTCACAGAGAGGATGTGCCAAATTGTCCATAAATGGATAACAGTTTGTTTAGTGACCACCTCCTCTACCATGAACTCAAAAGTCTAGGTTGCAAAGATGGATCAGGCTTTTTGAGTTTATTTAGTCTTTTTTACATCACCAGCACTGATGCTGCTCCCCCAACACAAAGCCACAAAGGCGGCTGCACTCACTACAGACTGGTAAAAGATCTCCAACACCCGGCTGCACACATTGAAGGATCTCAGCTTCCTCAGAAACTAGTCTGCTCGTCCCCTTGTGATCGGCCTTGGTGTTGGCTTTCCAGTCAAGTCCGTCGGCGAGGCGAACAGCCAAGTATCTGTACTCCTCCACAACTGCAACTTCTCTGCCGAGTCCTCTTCCATCCAAGACCAATCACCATCTCCCTGGCTTTTGCCTCATTCGGGAGGCAGGCAATTCCTCCCGCACCACTCCGCAAACTTGTCCACCAGTTCTATGTACTCCAACTCCTGCCCATCTCTGATACAGCCAACCACCAGAACTTCCGCAAGTGACTCAGACCTACACTGAAAGTCGGAGGTGTACACAGTGTGAACAGAAACTGGTGCCACTCACCACCATCTCAAACAGAACCACCCAGCTGTACAAACCGGGGTCTGTCAGGTAATCCAGGAGAGGAGACAAATCCGCTACGCCCATCCTTTGCAGCTTCTCACTCAGAAGTGATGGGATTGTACTGAAGGCAACAGAGAACTCAAAAAAAGAGTGATTCTCAGCGCCACCAGCGTCATCCAAGTGGGAGTGAGCTCTCTGCAACAAGCAGATGGCATCGTCCACTCGCAGGAGGTAGGCAAACTGTAGAGGTACAACAAAGATCTCACCTACGGTCCGAGGCAAGTCAGGACCAGACTCTCCAGCACCTTCACCACACGAGATGTGAGAGCAATTGATCTGTAGATGGAGTCACCTTCTAGGGTACAGGAACCAAGCAGGAAGTCTTCTATAGCACCAATATCTTTTCCTGACTCCGACTGTAAAGATGCTGCAAAATACCAGACAGCTGGCTCACACAGGACTTCAGGACCCTGGGGCCGATACCATCCGGTCCAGCTTTGTCGTCTCTTAACCTGACCTGCAGACACGGGCAGGTGGGGGAGGGTGGTCAACCCCATGGAGGCAGGATACTCCAAAGTTGGGAGGTTTGGAACTCAGGGAGGGATGGGAGTGTGGAGTTTGGGCAAGCAGGGGAGAAAACAAGAGATCAGGATTGAGAGATAATAGACCAGCCATGATGGAATGGCAGAGCACACTCAGTGGGCCAAATGGCCTAATTCTGCTATGTCTTACTGCCATTGGAACAAATGACAGGGTAGTAAAATGGATTAGAACAGACCCTTCAATACATGTCAACTGTGCTGACCATGCTAATTTAATTAATTTCAGCTGCCTACATATGGTCCATACCCTGCCTGTCCATGTGCTTGCTTAAATCGATTAACCATTGCAATGTCAGCTTCCAACTTTGACACCACATTCCAGGCAACTACAACTGCACAAACATGCTTAGTAAGTCTCCAAACTCTTATCCCCTCACCTTAAATCCAAGTCCTCCAGTATTTGACCTTTTCTTCCCCCCAAGACCAACTAACTATGCCTTAAATTATAGAGAAATCCAAGTGCATTATTAAATGTGCAATGAGAAATACTTGGAGAATGTGCACAGCAACATACAAGCAGCATTCACAAGGAATTCTATTCAGGTCTCCACTCAGCCCGATACTCCACAGAAAATAACCGAAATTAGTCTAACTTCTCCTTATATACACCAATCCAAGAAACATCTTGGCAAATGTCTTTTGCACCTTCTCCAAAGTTTCCACATCCTTCCTGTAATGTAGTACAACATGTACAATACTCCAATGTTGCCTAACCCTAACTTACAGTTTCAATACAACTTCAACTTTTTTTACTCTGCAAATGCAAGTTTGCGCATCTTGGTCGGAAAAACTGAGGTCACTTCACCTGCAAAGCTCATTAGAGGAACCAAAACAAGACAAAATACACTAATCATCTTGCTAACCCTCGCAAATAAGCAAATCTAGCAGCTGCATTTATTTGAGGGACGGAAAAGTGTAGATGATGCACTTGCACAAAACCCTAGTTTGGCAAAATTGAGCCCAGAATTCAAGTCAGAAAGAATAGAGCTGCTGAACAGTGTAAAGACTTAATGATACCAAAAATACAAAGGTGAATAGATCAAATTGAGGGGAAAGATTTATTTTTATTTTTTTTTTTTTAAATGAAAGGATTTTAGTACATGGATATGGAGAAGTCATTTCCATTTGTGAGATTTAGTTGAAAATAGAAGTTGGTTCAAATGGGGCATAAGCCATCATAATTTGATTGCAGTCAGTGTCCTTCTGTAATCCAACTGGCTCACAAGTCAATGAAACTCTGGCAGCTTCCATTACTATTCCCCATCACCATTTCAAATTTAAAGTCACTTAATTTTAAATTTATATAATCCTGATGAAAGGCATCAAAAATCTAAATAGCTGAGAAACTCTCTTCCGCAAAGTCACTAACTGGTATCAGGGAGGCAGTGGCTTTCATTCCAGTAAGCAAGCCCAAGCTGAGGAAGTTTTTAAAAAGATGCAACAGCTGTCTACTGAGGGCAGTTCAATCCCCAGAGTAGCACCACATGGAACTTTAATCCTCATGAGTACTGCTTTAACAAAAATACTTTCCATAACCCAAGAAAGCAAGTGGAAAAGTTTTACACTGGAGATGATTAATTGGGCAGGTTATTTGATAGAAGGCGGCGCAGCAAGTACAGATGTAAATACTAATGCCCAAGAGTTAGAAAGTCAAAGCCCCAGAGGCTGCCTTGTACAAGGCCCAAAGGTTTATTAAATTTATGTCATCAGCAATCACTTAGTTGAGTACAATTCATCTTCTGGTGGTTGATCCGGTGTGTCTTGAGATGACTGAAGGGGCTGATCTGTGCTCCACATGTCCCACTGCAGTGTTGGCAGGTGTAGGTCACTGAAGTGGTGGTGAATGTAGCTTGTTGGGCCTTTCCCCATCTCTCCTTACATTGAAACCACTTAGGTGGAGGTATTCTTCGAGACGTGCAGTTCCCTCAGACAGTCCTTCTCCAGCTTTACCTATCCTGTGCTAATTTCTCCCATTCATTCAGGTTGGTGTGGCACTTTTTCTGCCCTCCAGGACTGTACTTTGCATCCTTGAGTTGGCCAAATGAGTCGTTTGGGGAGCTGGGAGTCAGGCCAATTGGTGTTAGTCACGATTGTGGCTATGGAGTTGATGTTAACTTTCTCCAGTAGTATGCCTGCTCTTCCAGCTAACTCTCAGAATCTTGGAGGCATCTTTGATAGCAAGTTTCTATGGATTTCATGTTATATGTTGTCCTTGACTCTGCTCCATATAGCAAGAGGGAGGACTGTTGCTTTATAGACCGGAAGCTTAGTGTTGGTCTTGATAACCCGATCTTCAAAACCATCTCTACCTTTGCAATAGCTCCACTTGCACAGCCCATTCTGCAATTCATTTACAAGTCAATGTTGGCTCTTGAAGAAAGAAAGTGCCAAGATGTGGGAAAAAGGTGTTTGCCAGAGGGATGTTGTCAACTTGGGTGATGAGGTTTAGGAGATTGATCTGCTGCAGGACTTGATTTTCTCTATGTTTAGATCAAGTCCCAGGAGCTTAGATGGTCTAGTAAAAGCATCCATTATGCACTGTAAATCCCCAAACTGAGCTACCATGGTGTTGTCTGCATATTGGAGCTCCATGATGGAAGTAGTTAACACCTTGCTCTTTGCTGTGAACCTATTAAGGTTGGAGACCCCCATCTGTCCTACAGAGAATCTGGACTCCTCATGGGAGGTTTTGGCCTGTGGGGTGTAGAATGTTTACAATGAAAACAGCAAAAAGTTGGGGCATTGATGCACATATTTGATCCCACTCTCAACCTTAGAAGGTGCCATTTCTGAGCAACTGTTGCACTCATTTGATTGTCGAAGAGCTGCAGGATCTTGAGGTATTTCTCTGGGCACCCGACTTTAGATAGTACCTGCTAAAGGGCAGGATGATTTACAAAGTCAAATACTTTTGTAAAGTATATGAAGGTCATAGAGTGGGGAGATTTTGCTCTGCAATTGATGTACTGTAAAAAAAAAAATCATGTCATATGTTTCTCCGGCTGGACAGAAGCCATGGACTCAGGCAGGAAAACTTCTGCCAGAGCTGAAAACCAGTCACAAAATTTGGGTGAGTACCTTTCCTGTTGGAGAGGACAGAGAGCCCTCTAATTTTCACAGTTAGCTTTATGCAGAATTTGTCTCCACTACCCAAAATACCAAATACAGTTGATTCTGGCTAAATGGGACACCTCAAACAGTATATTTTGGCCAAGTTAAGTGGTTGGCACAATTAGCCAAAGTTTAATGGAAATATAAAAAGTATAGAAATATAAGCTACTGCTTAACCAAGTAACAAATTCTGTATTTATACAAAAATAGACAACATTGTCAACATAGACAATCAACATTTTACTCCTCCCTTTCTCTTAATTTTGTCAATCTTCCTTCAGTCTTGATGCAGGGTCTCAACCGGAAACCTGATCATTCCTTTGCTGCCCCAGATACCACCCAACTTGGACTCAACCAGCATTTTGTCTCATCCACTGTTTGTCTCAGCTTTCACGGTGAGATCATTCAATTTTAGCTGATAATTGACAATACTGCAAAATTACTGATTTGTAATCCTGAGAACTTTTCAAAACACAAGATGGCCATTCTACCACAAATTAAAAGTTCAAGGTAAATATGTGTCACTACATATCACCGAGATTCATTTTCCTGCAAGCACTCAAATCGTTAATAACTATAATAGAATCAATGAAAGACTGCACCAACTTGGGCATTCAACCAGTGTGCAAATTCAAGAAATAACAAGTAATAAATAAAGAACACAAGTTGAGTCCTTGAAAGCAAGTCCATTGGTTGTGGGAACATTTCAGTGATGGGACAGGTGAATTTGAGTGAAATTATTCACTTTGGTTCAAAAGCCTGACAGTTGAGTAATAACTGTCCATCAGCCTGGTGGTGAGAGTCCTGAGACTCCTGTACTTTTTCCTCAAAGCCACAGCGACAGGAGCATGCCCCGAGTGGTGAGGGGGTGCCTGATGGATGTTTCCTTCTTCAACAATGCCTCGTGTAGATGAGCTCAGTGATGGGGAGGGCTTTACCCATGCTGGACTGAGTGTACCAGTTATTGATCTACACAATTTTAGCCTTGCAATTGAGTAATCTTTTACCCCATTTGATAAAATATTTAAGATTTGTAATGCATTAATCTTAAATGTAAACTTCAATCTGTAAAAGGACAGTGCAAAACAAAGAATTTTAATTTGCACCATTCATTTTCATAGATGGAATATGCAGACAAGATTCCTTCATGTTGTAAAATTAACTCGGGATCATAGCAACACGATTTGCCTGCACTACTCCCATGAGTCAGTCTAGTCAACAGGGAAAGGTGTCTAAACAATGTGAATCAAGTTAGCTGCAATGTCCAGTGGGACCCATTATCTTTTGCAATGCTACCTTCAACAGCCAGTAACAGAACCATCCATAATTGTTAATGCAACAAGCAAATAATTCCACATCCCATTCCCAGTCTGATATGTCTATCTATGGCCTCCTCTACTGTCAAGATGAAGCCACACTCAGGTTGGAGGAACAACACCTTATATACCGGCTGGGTAGCCTCCAACCTGATGGCATGAACATTGACTTCTCTAACTTCCGTTAATGCCCCTCCTCCCCTTCTTACCCCATCCCTGACATATTTAGTTGTTTGTCTGTTCTCCATCTCCCTCTGGTGCTCCCCCACCCTTTCTTTCTCCTGAGGCCTCCTGTCCCATGATCCTTTCCCTTCTCCAGCTCTATCACTTTCGCCAATCACCTATCCAGCTCTTAGCTTCATCTCACCCCCTCCGGTCTTCTCCTATCATTTCGCATTTCCCCCTCCCCCCACTACTTTCAAATCTCTTACTATCTTTCCTTTCAGTTAGTCCTGATGAAGGGTCTCGGCCCAAAATGTCGACAGTGCTTCTCCTTATAGATGCTGCCTGGCCTGCTGTGTTCCACCAGCATTTTGTGTGTGTTGTAAGCAAATAAGCCACTAAAGTTATCTTCCCCCACCCAGATTATGGGTGCTGAATGGGAAAACATTTATGTTAAGAGGGCAATGTGAAAAATTTGGTACTCCAATAACAGGAATCGGTTTCCAATTAGACAGTCACCCACCCTGGGATCTGGTTCATTCAGCATACCTTCAGAAGGAAATCTGGTCAGGAAAGCCACAGAATTTGGGTCCTCCATCTCCTAATCAAACAAAATAGAAATTTGCACCAGCAAATTTAGGACTGGTGCAGAAAAAATAGCTTTTCAGTGTGGAGGGGGCATTTACCAATTGCAAGCAAATATCATTTTAGACAAAAGATCCACAAAGTTACATTTAATTAATAACTAGCACATGCAATTTATCAAACCAAAAGACAATACAGCCAAGATACAAGCCCACAACAGTCTCCCATTCATACCCATGAGATGAGTGGCAATTTATAGAAAATGTTCATTGCTATTTGATCCAAACTCTTACTCCTGCAACTCCGTTACACCTCCTGCAAATGAACACAGGCAGCACTTTCACCACAATTATCCACAAAGCTACATCCTCAACCCTCTACTTTACAACTGTGGCCAGGTTCTGCTCTTCATCTACAAGCTAGTGAGGAGAGCCATAGTGTGTCAATGAGACAGTACAGGAAGGACAAAATGCTTAGTGGCATGGTGCCAAAATGTCAGCAAAATTAGTTTTAGAAAGAGGGCTGAAGTAAATGCTCATGTATCAATAGTGCAGAGTTGGAGATGATTGAGAGCTTAGTGTTTAGAGGTACAAATATCACCAGCCATCCAGGTCCAACTATGTAAACACTATAATCAAGAAAACACACTGGCTTCAGAAGGCCGGGAGATACAAGATGCCTAAGGACCATCAATTTGTATAGATACCCCATTGAGAACATTCTGTCCAGATTCATAAGCTTGGTAATGGCAAATGTTTTGACCCACGAGTGTAAGAAAGGGCAGAAAGTAGTGAATAAAGCTATGATCATCAAGAAATCAATCACCCCTACACCCATTGATTGGTTGATGGTCTCCACTTTCCATTCCCTTGGAAAAGCCACCACTACCATCTTGGACACACCCCCCCCCTCCAACCCTCGTCATTCTCTTTCATCAGGAACCTCAAAGCTTGAAAACACCAGCCCGAGGAACAGCCAATCTACACATCTCCTGATCTCTCAATACTTGCCGCATGGGTTGCATGTTATTTTGATTGCATTGTTTTTTGGTTTTCCTTAGTACCTGAATGTACTTACGTTTGGAATAATTGTCTGCATGGCATATTGCACCATTCCCACCACCAAAATGCATCTCACAAGTGAGAACTGTTGTTCCTCTTTGTGCCCTGAGCCGCATCAGACAGCAATCTTACTTCTTCTTTAGCATTTGTCAGTTTTTAATAAAAAAAAGAGGCCAAGTTGCTAGCTTGACGCTCAAACCCAGCGGAGATAGAAAGTGCGGAAGTGAATTCAGGCCCAGGACCACCTGCCTCGAGGTGCTGTCTGGATGCCACTACACCACCAGCTGGTGATACGACAACAAATCACCTTAAATTTCCAAGATGCACATTGAAAATTGATTTTAGGTTTCACTGGAAAGTTGTGAATTCCATTTTACGCCCAGATGCTCTTCTCATTGCTGCCATCAGGGAGGTGGCACAGGAGCCTTAGGACTCTCAGCACCAAGTTTGGGAATATATTACCACTGAATCATCAGGCTCTTGAACCAAAGGGGATAACTTCACTCAACCCCACTTGCCTCATCATTGAAATGCTCCAACATATTTATTGCCTATTTACTTCATTTTTTTTTTTTGTATTTGCATAGTTTGTTGCCTCTTGCACCCTTGCTGTAGTCTTTTTGATTCTGTCATGGGTTTATTGAGCATGCCCACAAAAGGAATCTCAGAGTTTTATATGGTAATATTATGTACTTCGGTAATAAGTTTACTTTGAACTTTCAGATCCTACTCAAAAACAGCATGTACAGGATTCGAGATTCTTGAACAGTTTGCATAGCCCCCCAAGCTTACTGATAACCAATCTGTTAGAAAATAATGGGACAATTGCATATTACATAGCAGTGACATAAGCTTTTCCTTTTAAGATTTCACATGTCAAACCTGATACTGGATACAGG
Organism: Hemitrygon akajei; assembly: GCF_048418815.1. Lineage (NCBI taxonomy): Eukaryota > Metazoa > Chordata > Chondrichthyes > Myliobatiformes > Dasyatidae > Hemitrygon > Hemitrygon akajei. The sequence continues at coordinate 23,651,323 of NC_133144.1, forward strand.
ACTTGAGTGGGGATGGCTCAAGACTGAAGTGTTGAATAGACAGACTTGGAATGGGAAAATAAAAGTTCAGTATTGGACAAAAAAATGGTTCAAAGCCTGTTCCATATAATAGGCACCAAAATATATTCAGTCCTGATGAAGTGTCTCAGTCAGAAATGCCCAAAGATGCTGTCTGACTTGGAGTTCCTCCAGCATTTTGTGCACGTTGCTCTAGATTTCTAGCATTTATAGAACCTTGTGTTACTAAACTAACTGCTCTGATCTAAAATTGGAATTAAATGGCAAAGGATTCCTTTGCCATGACTATTTCAGGTTACCCTGGTCTAGAGAAGCAATCACAAAGGGACCATAAGATTAGCTTTACCAGATGTACATTGAAACATGCAGAGAAAGACATTGTTTGATTGTGCTAGAGGATGCCTGCAAGCATCACTACTCTTCTGACACCAGAACATGCCCGGAGCTTACTAACCCTAACCGTATATCTTTGGAATCTGGGAGGCAACAGCCAGAAGAAACCATTGCAGTCGCGGGGAGAATGACAGACAGTGGCAGGAATTGAACCCTGATCTAAGAACACAAGAAATAGGAGTGGGAGTAGGCCATCTGGCCTATCAAGTCTGCTTCACCATTCAATATAGTCATGGCTGATCTGGCCATGGACTTGTCTCCATCTATCTGCCCTCACCCATAACCTTTAATTCCCCCTACTATACAAAAATCTATCCAACCTCATCTTAAATATATCTACTGAGGTAACCTCCACTGCTTCATTGGGCAGAGTTCCAGATTCACTCTGGGAAAAGCAGTTACTCCTCATCTCCATCCTAAATCTACTCCCCCGAATCTTGAAGGTATCTCTCCTAGTTCAAGACTCAACTACCAGTGGAAACAACTTTCCTGCTTCTCTTATCTATCCTTTTCATAATTTTATATATTTCTACAAGATCTCCTCTCATCCTTCTGAATTTCAGTGAGTATAGTATCAGACAACTCTCCCCAGTCCAACCCCCTCATCTCCAGAATCAACCTGGTGAATTTCCTCTGCACTGCCTCCAAATCCAGTTACGTCCTTCCTCAAAGGAAACTAGAACTGCATGCTGTACTCCAGATGTGGTCTCCCCAGTACCCTATACAGCTGCAGCATTACCACTGGCACTATAAAGCTAACCACTAACCACTGTTGTGCCCTCTCGTGCCATGCAACCATAGGTGACTGCATTTTAAAAACAGAACCGGGGAAATTCAAATCCAAATTGCAAGCAGAAATTAAGCAAAAGGAACCAGAGATTCCTCAAAAAAAAAACAAAAAAAAAACAAAACCCTTTTTCCATTGGCCTATCACCACCCACCGACTCCCCGGCAGGCTTAATCAGCCCTACAAGACTTGGTATTTAGTGATCCCTCAACTCAATCATTAGCTGTTCATCAATTTACAATAAGGGCTTCAAGTGAAGGTGCGACCTCAGCATTGGAGTCAGGATTGAACCAGTCAGTGGAGCTCCACAGGCTCTGCATGGTTTCCTTTGATAGTCCAAGTCTTAGAACAACTTGCCATTAAATTGAGCAAGGGATAGAATGTTGAGAACAAAGTTAATGCAACAGGTATCTTCTGATCAGTGCAGACCTGTAGGTCAAGCAGCTAATTTTTGTGCTACCTTGACTACAACATGGCCTTTCACCAGTCTTAGACCAACTCCTTCATATCTTGTCTAATCTGTGTTTGGCAACATTCCCTTCAAAAACCTTGGGACATTTTAAACTTGTGTACAAAGCTTCAATGGATAGATGCCTGGCTGGCTGCCAGTGACTAGTGGTGTTCCACAGGGATCCCTGTTGGGACAGATTCTTTTTACATTACATGTCAAGGATTTGGATGATGGAATTGATGGAACTGTTGAGAAGTTTGCAGATGATACCGAGGTGAGTGAGAAGGTGGTTTTGAGAAAGTAGAGAGGCTACAGAAGGACTTAGACAGGTTAGGAGAATGTGCAAATAAATGGCAGATGGAATATTGTATTGGGAAGTGTATGGTCATGTATTTTGAGAAGAAATAAAAGAGTTAACAACTTCTAAGTGGAGCGAAATATCAAAAATGGAGGAGCAAAGGGACTTGGGAGTTTAATTTGCAGGTTGAATCTGTGGTGAAGGCAGCAAATACAATGTTATCATTCATTTCATGAGGGCTAGAATATAAAAGGACATAATGTTGAGATTTTACAAATCACTGAGGCCTCACGGAGCACTGTTAGCAGTTTTGGGCCCATCTTGGAAGGACATGCTGAAACTGGAGAGGGTTTAGAGGCGGTTCACGAAAAGGATTCCAGGATTGAATGGCTTGTCATTTGAAGAGTTTTTGATGGCTCTGGGTCTGTATTCACCAGAATTCAGAAGGATGAGGGGTGACTTCATTGAAACCTATTGAATGTTGAAAGGCCCCGATAGAGTGGATGTGAAGATGTTTCTTATGGTAGGAGTCTAAGACCAGAGGACAGAGCCTCAGAATAGAGGGGTATCCTTTTCGAATGGAGATGAGAAATTCTTTAGCCAGAGTGGTGAATCTATGGAATTCTTGCCACAGGCAGCTGTGGAGACCTAGTCTTTAAGTACTTTTAAGGCAGAGGTTGACAGATTCTTGATTGGGCAGGGCATGAAAAGTTATGGGGAGAAGGCAGGAGATTGGGGCTGAAGGGAGAATTTGATCAGTCATGACAAAATGGTGGATCAGGCTCAATGGACCAAGTGGCCTAATTCTGCTCCTATATTTTAGGGTCTTCTGATTCACCCCTTCAGTGATCAAAGTTCAAGTTCAAATTATCAAGTACAAACATTTCATCATATAGAAGCCCGATATTCATTTTCTTGAGGGCATACTCAGATCCATAATAGAATAACTATACTACAATTAATGAAAGACAAACAAGCTGTGAAAATATAATAAATAAATATCAAATCTGAGATGAAGAGTCCTTGAACGTGCATCCATAAGTCGTAGGGAACACTTCAATGATGGAGGAAGTGAAGTTATCTCCTGTTCCTCAACCTGGTGGTTGAGTCCACAGGCTCCTGTAGCTTCTTCCTTATGGCAGCAGCACGAAGAGAGATGAGGGTCCCTGATGATGGATGCTGCCTTCCTGTGACAACACTTCGTGTAGATGTGCTCAATGATGGAGATGGTTTTACCCATGATGGACTGGGCCATATCCAGTACTTCATGTAGGATCTTCCATTAAAAGACATTGGTGTTTTACATACCACGCTGAGACCATTAGCAATTATGCAACAGCCACACAATTGTCCCTCCTGGAACAATGATTGCCAATTACCTTCTTAAAAGTCATGGAAGGTGGCCAAATCATTTGTTAAACAGTATTATAATAGACGCAGAACCAATAAGACACTTGGTTGATAAATACTACTCCACTAATGAAGCAAAGTAATTAAAACTACAGCAACTTGCAATTCCAAATCTAGGCAAAGTTCATACTCGTTTTATCCAACTTTTAGAGAATATAGTAACACTTTAAATGCTCTTACCACCAACAGTGAAGGAATAAGCATCCACTTTAAAATCCGTTCCTGTCAGAAAACCATTTGAGTTAACCAAGTCGAAGAACACACCCAACACCTCATGGCTTGCTGGTGGGGTACTTAAGAATACCAGGTCACTTGTTGAGATCACAGACCCATGCCTTTAGATATAGAAAAGGGGACAATTATGTTACATGTTCCATCAAAATAGCATTAAGAAGAGGGACGCCTCACGTCTTAATAAGCTGGTAAGGAAGGCGGGCTCTGTCGTGGGCAAAGTACTGGAGAGTTTAACATCGGTAGCTGAGCGAAGGGCGCTGAGTAGGCTACGGTCAATTATGGATAACTCTGAACATCCTCTACATAGCACCATCCAGAGACAGAGAAGCAGTTTCAGCGACAGGTTACTATCGATGCAATGCTCCTCAGACAGGATGAAGAGGTCAATACTCCCCAATGCCATTAGGCTTTACAATTCAACCGCCAGGACTTAAGAACTTTTTAAAAGCTATTATTAATGCTTTTTGAGATAGTGATTTAGATGCATATCATATTTTTTACTGAGTTAAGTATTGTATGTAATTAGTTTTGCTACAAGTGTATGGGACATTGGAAAAAAAAGTTGAATTTCCCCATGGGGGATGAATAAAGTATCTATCTATCTACCACTCAATTTCATCATAGATATTCCCTTGTTCCATTATATTTCCCTCAAACACTTTACTTGGCTCCCTCTCCCAGTTCTGAAGGATTAATAAGAGTTAACCCATCTTTCTAATCAACACACTATAGACAGATGCAAAAACGCTGGTGAGGGACACAGGAGATTCAAGAGGATACAACACCAGATTGAAGCATTAGTTGGAGACAGGGAAGGCTGGGTTATTGTTTCCCCTGGAGCAGAGGGCAAGGGCTCACCCAATAATGGAAGGTACATTGAGGGCAGATACCACCCCCACCCACCATGGGTTTACAGGATATATTCTCCCAGAGGCTGAATGGAGTCTAGAATGAACTGTCTGAAGGAGTTGGAGGGAGCTACTCAACTCAGCATGGAAAGTAATGGAATCACCAAAATATTCAAGGCAACACACCAATGTTGTTTAGGAGGTACAGTGGGATACATGGACATTGAGGTACAGGACCTGTACTCGCCAATTACAGAATCCTATGTAACTGACTTTACAGTATTGTTTATACACTCCCACCCCTCAGTGACCTCAATGGGGGTAGCACAATCCAGTGGCCACGAGAATAGTTCCACACAATGGACACTGGAAGTAACACTAATGGCTGTCATTAATTGCATATTAATTCAGACATCCACTGGGTTTGAATATGAAGAACAAACTACATTAAGACTTCCACTATAAGTCTACCCATGTCTAGAAAATTCCTGCTCCTCCTTTGGCCAACTTGACATGCAAGTTCAATTATTCAAAGCAAGCTACCATACAAATTCTCCTGAAACAAATTCCTTTAAACTGAATTATAGTCCAAGTTATTAGCAAATTAATAGATTAGAGGACAATCAAAACCTTTCAGACCATCAAGATTCTAAACCCAAGACACTTCAAGATAGCTTCATAGGTTTGGACTTGAAACTTACCCAAAATGTCTTACCACTGCTTGGACGAAATAGCTGTATTTTGGCTTTAGGATTGTCTGCAACTGACAAATGAGTTAAAACACAACTTTTAATATAATGGATTCACTTTACAAATCATAGAATTTCAACTTGCTCAGGGGCCAGAAATTTTCTCCCAGGGCTGCCCAACCTGGATAACCACAAGGGGACCAGATTGTGCACTTCAAAATACCGTATCCTCAAAATCTGATCTGTGAAGAAAACCAGCTTGCTATTTGACGGGTCCCCAAAATTTGTTACTTTGAAGATGCCAGTGAACATCTATGTAGACTAAACAGTACCCTCCCCAACTCAGTGCAATGCAAATTAGCAGTGGCACCTTTAAAAGGTGTACTGCCCAATTTGAGGAATTAATAAGGGGTCATATTGACTAGAGCTATGAGGAAAGTTTTCAGTTTTCTCTTTTAAGAATTTGGTATGTTACATTTTGAGCACCATTGAACTTGCTTCACAAGAGGCAGAGAGCCAGCTATTCATTACCCAATATCTAGACACCTGCCACTTAATTTTGTCCTCCACCAGTGGGAGATTCCACCCCCCCCCCAACTCAACCTGGCCATTATGTACTACCTCTAGCACAGAGACACACCTACTTCCCCACATTCAGAAGACCCAGGTTCAATACACATCTCCATTTTCACTTGATGACATGGGAGAGCCACACAGATGCCCCATTTCCTCATACATCTGAAAGATCTGCCAGTTGTTTGGGTAATAGGCCTTTTTTTTTTAAGTGGGGTCAATACACAAGGAGAGCTTGGCAGCAAAGACCCACTTCCACAAGCTCAGTTCCAAGCTCCACCTTCCTCCCCCCCCCCCCACAAGAACAGTTCCAAGCTCCACCTTCCTCCCCCCCACAAGAACAGTTCCAAGCTCCACCTTCCTCCCCCCCACAAGAACAGTTCCAAGCTCCACCTTCCTCCCCCCCCACAAGAACAGTTCCAAGCTCCACCTTCCTCCCCTCCCACAAGAACAGTTCCAAGCTCCACCTTCCTCCCCCCCCCCCACAAGAACAGTTCCAAGCTCCACCTTCCTCCCCTCCCACAAGAACAGTTCCAAGCTCCACCTTCCTCCCCCCCCCCACAAGAACAGTTCCAAGCTCCACCTTCCTCCCCTCCCACAAGAACAGTTCCAAGCTCCACCTTCCTCCCCCCCCCCCCCCACAAGAACAGTTTCTTCAGACCATGCATAGCTGCTCTCAGAACAAGCTTGCTAGTAAAGGATCAAGAGTAAAAAAGGTGAAAGAACAACTGTTTAATACAGCCTGAACTGGGAGCTGCTGGAATTAATGCTGCACACTTCATCTATGTTATGGAATGATAATGCCTGGGCAAGGGCAACTTCCAAATTAACACCTCAAATGCCAAGTGAAACATGACAAGGTTTTGCCATGAAATTCATTGTTAGCTGGAAGATAGGACACATTTAAGTATGTGAACTTCTTTTAACAGAACAGTGGCTTGATAAGATATACCATCATAGATTAAGGATCAAAACTACCACCATCTGTTCTGGGGATGAAAGCAACCATCTCAAGAAAAGGTTGCCTTTGCTGGACTGAGTGCCTGAGCCTCTTTGTAGGAGGGTGACAATGACTTCTTGGGTTCTGAAATATCTAAAAATATACCTGCAGTAGAGCATGTCTAACAGGTGAGCTAAGGTCATGGTCATGCACCTCCCGACACTGTATCCTATCTGCTACTCTTTACCTATTCTCCTAATCTATCCAAGTTCTTCTGCAGCCGTCCTGCTTCCTCAACCCTACCTGTCCCACCCGTCTTCATATCATTCACAAACTTGGTCACAAAGCCATCAATTCTAATATCCAAATCACTGGCATACAACAAAGAGAAGCCGTCTCACAGGCCATTGTGGAACAATAGTTACTGGCAGCAAAGCAGGAAAGGCTCCCTTCATTCCCACTTTTTAAAACCTCTTGCCAATCAACCACTACTCTATGTTACTAACTTCCCCGAAATACCATAAACTCTTATCTTGCTAAGTAGCCTTTGCGTGGCACGTTAAAGGCCTTCTGAAAACCCAAGTACACAACATCCACCGATTCTCCTTTGTCTATCCTGCTTGTTATTTCATGAAAGGCTAATGCTGTAGCTACAAAGTAAACAGAACTTCAGATGCTGCTGGGCAAAAAAGTGAGTAGGCGTGAGGCAAATATTTCAGATGAATTTGGAAAGAAATCAAGAAAAATGGGGTTGCACACTATTTGAGAGAAGTTGCAGCATATCAACAAACCCTGGGACAAATTGGGTGCTTGTTATACCACCCAGTAGTTTTAAAGGAGAGTTGATACAGACACTTGGCTAAAGACTCAAAGTTGCTGTTCAATTTGTTTCAGTAGCGTTCAATGTTCAGTGGCCACTATGTGGCCTGCTAGTCTGTTTCTGGAATAGTGAAGACCCTTGCGCTCCTAGAATCCAGGAGTGAGATTAACAATCCATTATTACTCACCTCAGTAGTCGAGAGTCAAATCTCATTCCTGTACAAAGAGACAGCAAGCAATTAAAGTGCTTTGAAAGGCAGCACTTACTGGAGAAAGATGCTGCCAGATGGATGTAATTAGTTCGCTCAAAAGAGCGAACAAATCTTCATGTAGTGCTTGCCCAATAAAAAAAAGTCCTTTTATTTCACACATGGGACCGCAGGAAAATAGAAATTCTATAGTCATTTTAATGACTGCCAAGTTAAACCCCCAATGCTGCTTACACTGGATAAAGTTCAGACAGAACACAAGTGTAAACCAATGTATCCATAGGCAGTGTTAATTTGCTTCATTCCTGCTTGTGAGCAGACAAAGTGGTGGCACAGTAGTGTAGCAGTTAGCACAATTGCTTCACAGCAGCACTGAGCACTGATCTGGGTTCATTCCTGCTGCTGGCTGGAAGGAGATCGCACATTCTCCATGACTCAGCTGCTCCAGTTTCCTCACACATTCCAAGCAAGACATGGATTAAGGGCAGCAAGCTGTGGGCATGCAGTGCTGGTTCTGGAAATGTGACAGCTCTCGCAGGTTGCCCTCAGCAAGTCCTCACTGATTTGATGCAAACAGCACATTTCACAATGTTTTGGTGTGACAATGAAGCTAATCTTTCTAAAAGTGGTAAGCAGCTTTCTATCCTCTCAGATAATGTGGTAACTTGCCCAATCTCTTGTAACCCACTTCCTACTTTCTTGGCCTTGGAATCAATGCACAGTGAGTGCAACTACCACCCAGAAGCCTTGTGTGATCAGAGGTGATGGACAACTCAACTTATTGGCCCTGAATTCCAAAGGTAATTTTAACTCAGGTGCTGCAAGATCTCCAACCCACTTTAAACCCATGAAGTCTGTCACTAACGTTAAGTCAGGTTACTGCAATTCCATCAAACGATATGCGGAAATGTCTGTGAAGAATCTAAAAACATTAAAACCAGAATGAAGTTGTTCCCCCCATCCCCCTTTAAGTTGTAATATTCTTGTAGAGATTCACTTAAATATAAAATCTTCATGTCACATTTGGTAACTGTTTAACAGTAACAGACTTCACCTACCCAGCAGGCCTGCATTGTCCAATTACACCCATAACAATTAACCTTCTAGCCCACGTCTTTAGAACGAGGGAGGAAACCCAAACAAATATAGGGAGAACATACAAAACTCCTTAAAGACAGCGGCAGGAATTAAACCCAGATCACTGGCACTGTAAGAGCATAAAGCTAAGCACTACACTTCCAAATACAAAATATGCTCCATCACTTGCACAGCCGTTTGCAAAACGTTTGTCAATAGTGTACTCCTGAAGAATGAAAAGCAGGAACAGAAAAGCACCCTAGAACTAGTGGCTGGGAGACACCTTGGATTCTGTTACTTACAGCTTCAGTCACAGCTTTGCCCAGTGTGCAAAAATATGCGGACCGTGAATCTCCGAGGGTAGCGTTGTACTCTCGGTTTTCAATTTTAAATGAAATGGGAAGGGCCCCCAAGTGCATACTGGACCCTGGAATAAATGTAAAACAAGTTAATGTGCATTTACCATTCAAAATGAGAACAAATTTCTCACTTAATGTGAGATGGCATTAATTCTTTGCAGGACTATTGCATTGAGTCAAATATTCTTAAATATTACATTAGTTTCCTTCTGAATGTTACATTGTTAATTTGTACCCGTTTTGAAGAAGGGGATACAAAGGCTGGTCATTCAGTCAGATTGATTCGGTTAAAGTTACCCAAATGCAAAGATTATAGCCGACTGGTCTAAAAATGTTTTATTTTATTTTTATTTTATTGACTGTATTCAATGTACTAAATCACTGAAATCTCCAAAACAAAATGTTCCCTGTGGCCATAAGATACTGGAAGTCTGTGTGGGAGGGAAGGGCTAACTTGATCCTTAGCCAAAGGGTGGTGAATGTGGAATTTAGGCAAATTGTGGTGTATCTGGAATTCATTGCCACAGACGGCTGTGAAGGCCAAGGCATTGGGTATACTTAAGCAGAGGTGGATAGGTTCTTGATTAGTTATGGGGAGAAGCAAGAGAATAGGGTTGAGATGGATAATAAATCACATATAATGGAATGGTGGAGAAGACTTGATGGACCAAAATGGCCTAATTCGGCTTTTATGAATTATCGTCTTATCTTTGAATCGGTTAAACGGTTGGCACAACTTTGTGGGCTAAAGGGCGTGTACTGTGCCATACTTTTCTGTGTCCTAAACTGAAGTTATCATGTGATATATCAGACCAAGAAAAGCATGCACAGCTTTAGGATGTTCAATGTTATTATGTAGATCTGATTACTTCTGTTGTACTGTAGACCACAAAGATCCAATTGCACCCTTTTCACTGACCTTGACTTCCACTTTCAGTGTGCTTGTTGGAATCTCAAAGCTCCAAACTGGTAAAGTCCTTGCAGCACAGACCACAAAGCATTTGCTCACTTGTAGTCCATGGTCAGCATTTCTGAATGTTCAATTAGCTTGAATGTACATCCCAGACACTTGCCGTAGTCATTTCTGAGCAGTCACCACAAATGCTCTTAACACGTTCAGTACTTTTGACATTAATACATTCTCACATCTACCTTGGGTTTACAGCATCTTGTACCCCACTTCTGTTCTCCTGATTCTTTCAACTAGATTGCTAGATCTAAATGGACATCCATTCCAAACAGGAAATTTCTTCAAGGATAGATCCCTTGGCTGCCATCACCATCCTGCTTCCCAAAGGAGAATGGGATTTCTCAACTTTCCCCACAATGAATTATTTGAGTTATTTCCAATGTCTCTGCTTCTGGAACACCCAGTCCCCCTTGCTGTAACTGCAGGAACACATCTCATTGAATGACTCAAGGCAAGTGAACATTTAAATTAGTACATTATATCCCACACTTAGGTGGTTGCAACTGGACAGTCACCTGGCTAAACACATGTAGTTAGGCTTCCAAACATTACCTCCCAAGTTATAGCAGGAAATCCACAAAGGCAAATGTTTAAACAATTTAGACCTGGTGATAGCATTGATGAGACTCAAGGGATAACCTATTTATTGTGCACCACACCAGAGATTCAGAGACTGTCAATAAGATCATTGAATAGGTGCAAGAGAAAGGTAAAAACTTGCTTAGTGAAACTTACCATTTACCTTCAGCGTTCTCAGATCCACCGATGAATTGACAAGATTACCAAGCAGCATCAACACCTCAACACTGTCAACATGCACTGGGGTAGACAGAAGTGCAGTCCCTTGAATATTCACATCTCCTTGGACAGGTCTATGAGCATACAATTGTTAAATACATTGGAGTACATGAAGAAGACCACCTGCACTGGTAGCTCAGCTTAGCATTAAGATTCAACTGTTTCGATATCTCTTAACTTGAGCGCTTGGAAACTACTCACACAAATCTTCCGATACTAAACTCTTGGACCACATACTCTTCTTCTAGGATTGTTGTAACCTTGTGAAAACCAAGACGAATGTTAAGACTCCAGGAATTATTTAAAAACAGAGCAGCCTAAAGTTACCCACGTGACTGTGTAGAAGACATACCCATCTGCTCAAAAGTTGACGCACACCAGGTAGAAACGTTTGCTCATTGGACCATGGGCCAAATCCTATGCTCAAGGCTGTAAATTCAATAAGCAACATCTCAGGATTGAGATTTGAGAGATTGTAGCCTGAAATACAAAAATCAAATCATTAACCTCATCGTAGTACAGTTATCAGTTAAATGCTGATCACTCAAGAACTAGACAGGTAGATGATTCCACATTTTGGTCCAAGAACAGCTTGTGTATTTTGATAACACCAAGACCACAGCAGCTTAATAAATGCAATTACAGATTAGTATTACATTGCAAACATTTCTACTGGGCAAGTGCCTCAAGATTTTGCTGCCTACTATTATTTACCAGGTGTGGGGCAATGCTCTGTGTGTCTTGGATATTTAGAAGGATTTGTAAACAAAGATAACAATGCTGTCTCCCCATATCCAAATACTTAAAATACTGCTCCTGCAAGGGACAGCTGAAAAATTCACTTCAATTGTAGCTAGAATATTAAGAACAAAATACCATACAGAAAAAAAAGTTCAATGGATTTTGGTCTTACTACTCTTGTATACATTGTTGGTGCTAGTTCACAGGCAGTACTTGTAGGAAAATCCCAGCTTTTGTCCATTCCATACTTCAAACAGATCACTCATTTCATTTACTCAACCAATCTCAGTAGAGCTGAGGAGGTATAGGACTCAAATTCATCTGTGAATGGCAAAAAGTCCAGTAAATAAGTAAAAAAAAACTAACTGAGATGAGCTATTCCAAACAGTTTAAATGGCCTTAGACAAAATGCTGGAGGAACTCTGCAGGTCAGGCAGGATTTATGGAAAGGAGTAAGCAGCGAACATTTCAGGCAGAGGCCTTCCTTCAAGACTGAAAAAGGAAGAGAAGTCAGATTAAGAAGGTGGGGAGAAGGGAGGAAATAATACAAGGGTGACAGGGGGGGGGGGGGGAGTAAAGAGCTGGGAAGCTGATTGGAAAAAGAGATAAAGGACTGGACAAGGAGAAATCGGATAGAGGACAGAAGAGCATGAAGGGGGAGGAGTACTGGAAGTAATGGGCAGGTAAGGTGATAAGGTGAGAGGGGAAAACAGGAATGGAGAATGAGATTTCAGGCCATCTTCTTAGTCTGACCCCTTCCCACTTCTGAAGAGGGGTCTCTGCCTGAAATGTTGACTGTTCACTCTTTTCCTTAAATGCTGCCTGACTCAAGTTCCTCCTTCATTTTGTTGCACTGCTCTGGATTTGCAGCATCTGCAGATTTTCTTGCATCTGTATGGCATTAGAGTAAATTCTCACCATTTTTGGTTTTAATTTGTATGCATTTTACTTTCCCCAAACATTATGCATGATCACCTGTATTCACTTGAACCAGCTCTTCTGTTCAAGAGCACTGAATAATGAATTTGCTTCCAAGAAATGTAGCATTATAAACATGAAGCTAATCTTAAACATACTTAAGTACTCACCATTGCAAGAAACAGAGTTGATATCAATTACCAGTTCAATTGGAATCAGATCTGCACGGTAGATGATGGTAAGCATTGTCCGAACAATATCAGAACCTGTGGGCACAGTGGTCTCCTCCTGGAACACCAATGCACATTCAACTAGAACCGATCCATTCCTGTGTCAGAAAAACATTAAGACCAGGAGTAAAAATTGTTATCACTTATTGAAGGAAATTGAGAACAAGAGGCTATGCTGCCATTATAGGAGGTGTGAGGATAACTAGGATACTGATTAGTATCGGTCGCTTCATACTTATTGAAGCCCTTCAACATTTGATGAACTAATAGCTGCGCTGGTCAGGCACTCAACAAGACTACCTAGGTTTGTCTCATCTGGTGTCGAGTCAGAGAGAATCAACCGAAGCATACAAGATCCCAAAAGTCTTGACTGGGAAAGAGGGTGCATCAAGGATCTAAAATTGGGGTCACTTAAATTAAAGATGTCACCCACTGAGATTGGGCAAGTTTTCCAAGGGATACAAATCAAGCTCAAAAAGGTGAAACAGTCTTGGGAGGATTTTTAGGAATTGAATATGACCTTGAAAAAAAAACATGGTGAAAGTATTAGAATAAACAAAAACACCAAGGTTAAGTTCCAATTGGATCATCCATGACCTTGCATGACAGGCAAGAGGTTAATTTGTGCTTTTAACAAAAGCTTAGGGAGCCAACTCTGCCATTTACTGGAGCAAACACGAGGAAATCTGCAGATGCTGGAAATTCAAACAACACACACAAAATGCTGGTGGACAAAGGGTCTCGGCCCGAAACATCAACACTGCTTCTCCCTATAGATGTTGCCTGGCCTGCTGTGTTCCACCAGCAGTTTGTGTGTTGTCTTCCATTTACTATTTGGTTTACTTATTACACATCCATAATGCATCCCTCACTGTGTTAACAGAAATTGCATGTATTGGCACAAACTTCATAAGACTCAGCTCTGAGATTCTCAGTTCCTAAACACTCCCATTGAGATTTCAATCCACTTAAGACTCCCTAGCCAGGAGGTCCACCTTCAGCATTTTGTTAACCATATTCATGTTGAGAATGTTACTTTGTCACCCAGCTCTGGAATTAATTAACTCTCACCAAAAAGGATTAGGCCTTCAAGCATACACAAGGATCATAATACCCTCCAGATTGACTTAAGTAATAAGCAACCAGGTGTCATTTTGTTCTGGAAAAGGTTAGAATCAAACTCCTTACATTCCTGTGGTTGGGTCAAACCAGATCAGCACAATGAGAAAAGAAATTTAAGATCTTGGAATGTGCAATTTTGTAGTTTCAAGTGGCTACTTGTTTAAGTTGCTGGTTCCAATGTACCTTGATATTTTGCAACTTTCTCACCCCAGAGCTTGGGTGACTCGTGTTGCAGCATTGACTTGTTACAACTGCACACATTAAGATCCAAATCCTGTATGCTTTGGATCAAGCAACAAAAAAGCGAGAAAAATCAATTATGCAAGCAGAAACTTGAACCAAAGTCCAACTGGGACACAGTTGCACTCTTGAATTGGGGCAAATCAACAAGTTCCTTTATAACACAAAATTCTGGAGGAACTCGGGTCAGACAGCATCTTATGGGGGCCCCCTCCCTGGTAAGGGAGAGAAGTGCTGTCGACGTATCAGGCTGAGATCTTTTGGGTCCTGCCAAAACTGCGACTGTACTCTTTTCCATAGATGCTGCCTGGTCTGCTGGGTTCCTCCAGCATTGTGTGTGTGTTGCTTGAAATAGTTTCTTTAAATGGGTAATCAATTAAAGGCAAACTGGGCAATCCTGGCCTTGCCTGAAGAGCTATCCCCACCCTCTAATTGCTTCAGGCCATTAGATCTGAATCAGTAACAGGTAGTGCCCAATTTGCATTTCCAATACAGTAGCACAGTAGTTAACACTTTACAGTACCAGCAATTTGGTTTAATTCCAGTCATTGTCTGCAAGGAATTTGTACGTTCTCCCTGTGACTACATGCTCTGTTTTCCTCCAACAGTCCAAAGACATATTGGTTGTTAGGTTAATTGGTCATTGTAAATTCAGCTGGTGTTAGAATCGGGGATTGCTGAGCAGCATGGCTTGAAGGACATATTCCATTATGTATCTCAATAAATATTTGTTATAAGTTTCCAATAACTGCAATTGATTAAATGATTCAGTAGGAATCACTGAAAGGAGCAGATTTAAACCAAGGAGCAAGCCTTTAGTCAATTCAGTTGCAAAACTTTGGCATAGTTTGCAAAGACCTACTCGACAAGGCATGGGCTGCAGATATTGGCCTTTCCCAGCTGTCCAAGGAATGAAAAGAGAATATCAAACTGGACAGATTTCCTTGAAGCAAACGACTTCAAACCCTCCATGGCAACAAACAAGATGCTGGAGGAACTCAGATCAGACAGCATCTGTGGAGGAAAAGGGGCTTCAAAAAGCTTGAGTCAAGATCCTTTATCTATTGTGAAAAATAGAGGGGAGGTCATCATCATGTGTCATGTCGTATGATGTGGGTAATTATTGCCTTTGACCATGATTTCCCTTGACAAATTTTTCCTACAGAAACAGCTTGCCATTGCCTTCTTCTGGGCAATGTTTTTACAAGACAGGTGAGCTCAGCCACTATCAACACTCTTCAGAGTGTGTCTGCCTAGTGTCAGTGGTCACATAACCAGGACTTGTGATATGCACCAGCTGCTCATATAATCATCCACCTGCTCCCATGGCTTCATGTGACCGATCGGGGAGCTAAGCAGGTGCTTCACTTTGCCCAAGGGTGGCCTGCAGGCTAGTGGATGGAAGGAATGCTTTACATCTCCTTTGGTAGAGAGGCATCTCCACTCCAGAGGTGAGATAGCCAGTATAAAAATGAGCGTAGCAAAGGCTCTTAACTTGACGTGTTGACTGTCCATAGCCCCACAGATGCTGCTCAACCTAGAGTTCCTCTAGCATCATTTTTGTTGCTCCAGAATCCAGTAGTTTGCTCGAAAACAGATCTTACAGCTTTCCACTGACCAGGGCCCATCTCATGTTAGATTACTCACCTCAGATCTGTCCATGTGTTTGCATAATTATTGTATTATACGTACTATACCTGTACTTTTAACTATGACAAACAGTATTCCACTTGCCTAAAGCCAAGCACCTGGATTCCAAGAAAGCTGACACCATAGCGAGCAAGGAAAATGACGTTCAGCTGAAAAACAGTTGTCAAAAATATTACCATGGAAAGTAAAAAGAAACAATTCGCATTTTGACTACTTGCATAACATGAAAGCAAAGCTGGCTTCATTGAAGTCAGGGTCAAATGCATTTTCAGAGAGAAATATCTGGTTGTAATCCATTGGGGTCACTTTGTTGTTTCCCCCCCCCAAAAAAAAAAAGACTGGGGGAGTAACAACACCAATCTAGCCACTTCCATTTACAATAGAATTAGGTTTAGAACCTCAGGTTTGGATGGAGGGGGCCATTGTAGACACATGCAATTATTCCATCTTCATCTTGGGTATCTTTTACAGGCAAATAATTCCGAGTGTGCAATTATCTGGTCCTAATGGAACTGAGCCCAAAGCCGGAGGCCCATAAAAATGAGAAAAGGGGAACCCAAATTGATTAATACGGACATTGTTTAGGTATACTAGTTTAGATTTAAAGAATATGGTTATGATACAATGCTACTTCATGTTTTCATGATCGTAGCTTAATTATTGAGCTTTAAAAATTCAAAGAAACCATTATAACAAAATCAGACACTTACAGTTTCTTTCACAAGAGTCTCCATTGCCTTGTAATCTTCCGATGATGCATCAGCCAACGAATTTGTATAATTTCTATTCAGGATTTCAAATTGCAACCGAAGAGGTGTCTGGATTTCAGTAGTAATCTGCCCAGTCAGTGAATACGATGATGCATTTTCAGACAACTCAAACGCCAAAGCACTGGTGCCTGATTTTGCTCCAATAGTGGTTGCCCTGGTAATAGGCTGCAGTCCTGAAACGTTTGGTCTCATGTCGATGCTGTTAGTTGGTGAACTTGTAAAAGGATCGTAGTAGCTGGTTTTGTTCAAAGTGAGTTGTTCGCTAATAAGCTCTGGACCCCAGTGAGAAGATGACAAAGCCTCAGAAGGCACAAGGCTGGTGGGTGATGAAGTAGTGGAGAAATACTCCCCAGAACTAGTTAACTCAGTGGAGCCAGCTTTCCTCAAAGTAGTTTGCTCTGCTTGTGGTAATGCCATGGATATTTCTGCTTTGGAGTTACCAGCCAACCAACTAGTTACAGATGAAGCTGTGGAGTAGTCCAAACCTTCTGGTAGCCATTGAGTGGAATCACTAGAAGCAGCTGTAGAGTAGGCATCTGAAACATCTGGAGTTTGGCTTGAGGCTACAGACACCACCTCATTGGTAGTGAGAACAGATATGGAGTCTGCAGAAACACCTGGAATCAGGTTAGCGACAGAGGAAGCAGCTGTTGAATATTCAGAAACATCTGACAGCCACTCCATTGAAGGTGCAGTCATGGAGTACTGGGAAACATCTGGAGTTTGACCAGTAGAGTATGGATCAGTCACAGAAGAATGACCACTATAAACAGAGGGAGCTGTTGAGTGTCTGTCAGAAATATCTGGATCCTGCTCAGATACAGACAAGGCAGTTGCATGTCCAGAAACCTCAAATGACTTCTCCAAAACCAATGCACTTCTGGTGAATGCAGCAACATCAGGAACTAGGGTGGAAACTGCTGGGCTCTCAGCAACCGGTGAAACTGAGTATTCAGAAACAGCTGCTGGCCCCTGTGCCAAAACTGGGGTTGCCATGGAGGATTCTGAAATATCTGGAGTTTGAAAGGTAGAGAACAACTCTATTCCATTCATGGTCTCGTCCCCGTAAGATGGATTTGCAGAATGTGCCACAGTTACATCTGGAATACGAAAAGAAACAGCTGAATTATTTGCATATTCAGACGCATCTGATAACTGGTCTGCTGAAACTGATGCAGGCATGGAGTTTGGAGAAACATCTGGAGTCTGACTGCTGGAGAACAGGCAAGACACATCTGGTGCTGGGATGTTGGAAACAGGTGTAGTATTTTCCTCAGAAACACCTGACAACCAAGTGGGGGAAGGAGACAAAGCCACGAAGTGTGCAAGGGAAACATCCTGTGCTTGGCTAGTTGAAATAGATTCTTTAGAGGACACCGACACATCTGCAAGTCCATGGAAAGAATCTGACGCTGCCATGGTGTTTGGTTCATGAACACCTGGAGCCTGAGTAATGGAAACAAAAGAAGCCATTGTACTTGTGTTAGATTTTTTTGGGGACCTGCTGATGGAAACTGAAGATGACAATTCACCTTTGGAAACATCTAGTGCTTGCCAGTTCCTGGAGCTATCGAATGGCTCAGGATTACCAGACTGGAGAGATGTAGAGTGTTGCTCAAAACTTGAGTCCCAGCCAACTGTATTAGCTTTTGTGTGTGCTATATAGGCTGGCTCTGAACCAAGTGAACTAGGTGCTGTTGTGGATTGTATAGATTGTCTTGTTCCAACAAGTTCAAATGATACTCGTTTCCCAGTGCTAAATTCTAAAGATCCAGTGGGAGACAGCCCTGTATCTGAAATATGAATAGTAGGTATATTTTGCAAGCTGTCTGTTGTATCAAGTGTAGGATATCCTTCAGATTTAACCTCTTGCTGTGCTGCAAATTTAAGCTCAGACGGGGCCACTTTGAGAGAGACTCTCCCACCTTCAGTGGGAGACACTGGCAGAAAGCGTTCAGAGGAGGAGCCTGAATTTGTCCCATTTTCCAGTGTACGTGTAGGTACAAACTTTGTCATATTTTGTGTATTCATAGTAGGAGAGTACAAAATTTGACCAAGTCCACTGCTCTTCAAAGAGTAATTCATTTCATTAATAAAGCCCTCAGCTCCAGTTAGATGTTTTCCAAAAAGGTGCAAAGGAAGCTTAGTTCCTTGAATCTCCGACTCGTTCGGTGAAGTGGTAGACTTGACAGGTAACCATTCAGCTAAGAATTCACAATATTAATTAGAATTGTTAATCCTCTCAACAGCAGACTTCAGCTAAGCACGTATTGGGATTATTATGTACCATCTTCCCTGCCTTCAGACATGGTCTGTACTTGCAAAGGTAGCTTGTTTCTTATTTGTCTAAGGGGAGGGGAAGTCAAGACCTGCTCGTTGTCAGGGCAGGGGATTAGTGAATATTTGCGCATGGCTGATGGAGAGGACACAACTAGGTCAGGGTTAGAAGGAAGCACAAAGGGAAAGGAAAAACAGCAAGAGTCTTCAGATGCTAGAAGTGAGCAAAAGTAAACAGCGGAAACAGGACAGAGCCAGAGGTCAGCTCTGGCAAAGCTTACAGGTTATAAAGCAAAACCTAACCTCATGAATGGCTGTGGTGCTTCACTCCCAGTTAAACTTGATGCCTTTTATGCATACTTTCAAAAGGAGAATAAAAGTATGCCTTTGTGGATCCCTGGAGCATCTGGTAACCATGTGATGTGTTTCAGATGTTGATGTCAGAACATCTTTCACGAGGGTCAGGTGCTGATAGTGTTCCTGGTAGGGCTCTGAAAACTTGTGCCAACTGTCAGGGGTGCTCGAGGATATCTTCAATCTCTCACTGCTGTAGTTGGAGGCTCCCAGCTGCTTCAAAAATCATGCCTGTGCCCAAGAACAGTGAGCTGCCTCAATGACTAATGTCCAGTAGCACTCACAACTACTGTGTTGAAGGACTCAAGAGGTTGGTCATAGCTAGAATCAACTCCTGCCAAGGCAAAGCCCTGGACCCGCTGCAATAGCTCTACTGCAGATGCAATCTCTCTGGCTCTCCACTTGACATCTTGTTGACAATCAACACTGGCACACCTCAAGGAGGTGTGCCTAGTCCACTGCTCTACTCTCTACACCAATGAATGTGTGACTAGGTACAGCTCAAACACCATCTATAAATTTGCCAAAGCTTTAACTATTGGCAGAATTTTAGATGGTGACAATGTACAGGAGCTGGTCAGATCAGCTAGTTAACTGGTGTCACAGCAACAGCTTTACAGTCAAAGTCAGCAAGACCAAGAAATTAATTGTGGACTTCAAGAAAGGGAAGCTGAGGTAACACACCAGTCTTCAAGGGATCAGAAGTGGTAAGGGTGAGCAGTTTCAAGTTCGTGGACGTCAACATCTGAAAATCTATCTTGGGCACAACATATTGATGCAATCATCAAGACATGACACCAGCTATATTTCATTAGAAGCTTGGGGAGAATTGGTATGTCAAAGATGCTCACAGATGTACTGTGAAAAGCATTCCAACAGTTTGTACCACTGTCTAGTGTGGAGGAGCAATGCATCTGCACGGAATTGGAAAGCTGCAGCAAGTTTAAACTCTGCCAGTTCCATGGGCACTAACCTCCCCAACATCAAGGACACCTTCAAAAGTCAATGCCTCAGAAAGTCAGCATCATTAAGGATCTACGTGCAATCTTCTCATTGCTACTGTCAAGTATGTAAGTATGTACAGGAGCCTGAAGACAACATTTCAGGAACAGCTTCTTCCGCCTCCCCCCCCCCCCCCCATCAGATTTCTGAATGGACTTTGAATCCTTGAAAACTACCTCACAATTTTCTCCTCTCCATCTGTGGAATTACTGATACTTTATAGACTGTACACTCATTGTAATTTACTGTTTTATTATGTATTGTGATGTATGAACAAGACATTTCATGACACATGCCAGGGATATCAAATTCTTCCCACAACACCCCACCCACCTACTCCCCTGCCCAGTTGCATCAATTGCTTTGTGCTTGCAAAGGGAAACATTTTAGGCTGCAGCAAGTTGACAGATTCCAATCCAACTTTAGGCATTTAAATTGCTGCCACATTTAATGCATGTGCTCTGGCCGGAAAGCAATAAAGGGCAGAAAATGAGAGTGTCCAATATGGCCAGATTGCTAGCCCAGAGGTATACACTAAAGGTCTTTTTGGGAGGAGGGGTGGAAGATTTAGAAGAAAATCACCTTATATAGGTACTGTGACAAATGGGAACCAATAATTGACCAACTGAGAAAGTGGGGGATTAGCAGGAACAAGTCTGGCAAGCCCGTGAAGTTAAATGAGATCTTTCCAAGTAAACCACAGTCTCAAATGCTTGGGATGCAAAGAGTTAACACTGGTGTTTAGACACAATCTACAAGTACCTTTGAGAGCAGTCCTGTTTTAATTGGTTTTTTAATTGGTGGTTTGATATGCTTCAGATAGGTCAAGTAGATCAACATTGACCAACAAGCAACCAAGACAGAAAATAGTGCTTATAATAGATTGCTTTGAAGCTTTCTTGTTCCTTTTACATTCCACACTTCTACCATTCAGCCATTCTACTGTTTCAAAGATTTGTCACCCCAGTGGAAAACAAGCTACGATCAAGGATATTGAAATCCTCAGACAATTGGGTATCTAAAATATGTTAGATAACAGATCTAAACAGCTTTCCTTGAATTTTGAAATGGCCTCTTCACTATAAAACAGTATCTTGACAACAGCTTTAGTTTAGTACAGATGAAACAGTCTACATTATGGACCCACTCAATGATATGCACTCCATTTTGGTGAAGTGCCAAAGTACATTTCGTAACCCAATAGAGGTCGAGTCCATTATTCCAGTATTCTTCACACATTCATTCAGCCTCTGTAGCAAAGCAGCAAGCACCAGGCCTCCAACAAGGCTCTGCAGAATGACACAACTTCAAACTTCTAGAAGTCTGAGGTGCATGAGGAATGATACAATACAGGATAGAATAATGCAGGAAATGTCTAACTTTCCCTTGAACAGAGCCACTAATTTACCCAAAAAAATCATTGAAAGAACATGGCCATTGCCTCAAGCAAGTCTGCTAAATTTGTTCACTTCCGCCCCCCCACCCCAACAATGAACCAAACATTAAAGGTCAACACAAACCAAGCCAGAAACTATATAGCTAACCAATGTTCAAAGCTCAAGCCAAAACTACATGTTTAAGTTGCAAATAAAGCAGAAATTATTTGGAGGAAACCATATCATTCCACAATAGTTGAGTGCAGCCTGGACTAGAAAGAGAAAGACCTTTTTGCTATTCAAGTAATGCCACAGAAGTTCTCAAAACTATAGCCCCTTCAACTTTATCCAGCAACTCCCCAGGGCTGGATGTTATCAATGGCATGATTTATCTATAATGAAAGTTGAATTTTGTCTCAGTATTAAATTCAAGCAATCCAGTGCAACCAAAACTAATTGGTTTAATATCCTTTGAATGCTCCAAAGACTCCACAATTCAGATATGTCAAGTTTTCATTTGAGGGAAAGCTAACAGCATTTTTATAGTTATATTTTCAATACAGAAAGTGGTAGTGTGTAGAGCCTGCCTATTCTCATTGCCACATCTCTTCTCCAATGTTGTAAAGGAAGACTAACCAGTAGATCCAGGAGGGAAACCCCTCATGAGGAAATCTGGAACTTGAGGTATATCATCAGAATAAGGAGATGGGGGACTGGATTAAGTGTCAGGAAGCTTGAAGAATATTGAGCTGCAAGTTAAACAGGAGTTTGTAGAAATCAAAAGAAAACACACCACCAAGTTACTACCTAATCTTTCAGTGCCACTTTCCTGTAATAAACCTAGATTCCTCAATTTTCAATATACAAACGTCTACCAATTTTGAATATAATTAGCAACCAAAAGACAAGCTCCTCTTAGGAAAAAAAAATTCAAATGTTCAATGATACGGTAAGGGGGCAAGTTATTCAGCCAATGAAGCCAAACCAATCCATTTTACATTAATCCAACAATGCCATGTTTTATTCTCCCCACTTTCCGATCAAAAGCCCCAGGCTGTACCATCCCCAACACACTTGAGAATTTACAATAGCCAAAGATCATATCAACCTATGTCTTTTGCATTGAAACCAAGAAAAGGGACGACTGTTGTTTCCAGAAACCACAGGCATCCTGCTTATATTTATTCTGTTAATATGAATGATCAGACTTAACAACCGACCCCAGTCTCTAAACCAGGGGTTCTGCAGACCCCAGCTTGGGAACCCCTGCTCTAAACCAGAGACAGAACAAGCCCAAATTGTCTCATTTGAAAGACATTACCCAAACACAGGTATCCAGCTGATGAACCTTTAGACACCTATTACTTGAAAGATATCACTACAAGGAGACCCCTCTCTATGCAATGTTCAACATGGTCTCACCCATACTCAGTTATAGCAAGACATCAGCTTAGGTCCATGTGTTTTTTGCAATCAACATTACACAATTTGCCTTTCTAATTAGTTAAAAATCCATTTTCAGTTGGTGATTTGTGCTCCATACACCACATCTCAATCTCACCATTTCACTTTTCCTACCTAGGTAAACAACTCCACAATTCCCACACCCATGTTATATTCCATCTGCCCTATCCTTACACATCATCAGTACACCAACACTTGGGGGACTTTTAGACTCAATTCTTTACCACTTAATTGTGTGGCATCAAGGTTGGATATTACATTTGATTGAGTCCTAATAAATCATAGATTATACCAGCATGTACCCGGTCAATCTTTACTACAACTCACTGGTCACAGCCTTGAACCAAAAACCATTTATCCCTTGGTTTGGTCATTAACTGATGTTTAATGATGGATAACATGGTGGTGTAGTGGTAAGGTCACTGCTTTACAGAACCAACAATTACCAATTGGTGGTTCAATTCCCAACAATGCCTGCAAGGAGTTCGTACATTTTCATGACCGAGTAGGTTTCCTCTGGGTGCTCCAGTTTTAGCCCTCCCCCACCCCGATCCCAAAGATATATGGTTAGGGTTAGTGAGTTATGAGCATGCTATGTCTGTCTTTCCCTCCCTCTCCCCAGCCTTCCATTCTGCTTGAAATAGAGAGATTTAACTTTTAATCTGTGGAAACCATTCTAGAATTTATAGAATTTCAGCATGATAGCAAATTCATTCATTTCTAAATCCCTTCTGTCCATCACCTGAGTGGCAGGTCGATCTCTTGAGATATTGTTTGTCATTCCAACCAACCTCTGAATTACAACTTAATTCCTTTTCATCTAAGAAATTTACTTTCTCTATTCCCTATGCAACTTCTCTAGTTGGTCTGCAAGAGACCCACATTAACTTCTGTAGGGGAAAGAAAGAGGACGTGACCCTCAAACAGGCACAAGAACTACACCCCCTTGCTATCCCTGATCATCTGAGATTCAGAAGCTGATTTAAAGATGTGATCGAGTCTAAAAAAATACTTACCTAGAATCACAAATATGGGAAGTAGAGAGTTCATTTTGGGAAAAAACTGCCACCTCATTTCTTGTATCCGATTCTGGTTCAAACAGTGGAAATCATTCTCCGCAGACCTTTTTTAGGGCAGGGGGAGGAGAAAGTGGTTTGTTCAGAATACTTTGATGCTTTAATAGGCATCTTCATTAGAGACAAATAACTACATGTTTTAACATTACAAATCTATCCTCAAGACATTCCTTCAGTTTCTATTACTCAAGTTGGTTCACCACACAAATATTCTCAACCCCATTTGATCACCAACTGCTAACCATTCAATAGCCAAGTTTAGCTCCTGTGGAAAGTATTACTAATTCTTTGAGACCTAATCCTTCAGTCCTGACCCAATCTTGCAGCAAAAGCTGTAACAGTGCTCTTGTTGAAATCAAACAGTACGTGAACTCTATGCTGTGTAGTCACTGTTTGTCTTAAACTATGAAGGTACAAAGACAGTAAGCTCAAAAGCATTTGCTGCTTTCACCAATCACCTATCAGCCTTCATTGCATCTCTTCTTCCTTCCATTGCTTATCACCTTTCACTTGATTCCACATAATCACTTGCCACTCGTTTCCACAAGATATAGGAACAGAATTAGGCCATTTGGCCCATCAGGTCTGCTCTGCCATTTCATTATGGTCAGTCCATTTTTCTTTTCAGCCCCGATCTCCTGCCTTCTCCCTGTATTCCTTCAGGCCCTGACTGAGAACCTATCAACCTTTGCCTTAGATATATCCAATGACTTGGCCTCCACAGCCACCTGTGGCAATCAATTCCACAGATTCACCACTCTCTGGCCATCCTGGAGATAGAACATCGAAAACCTACAGCACAATACAGGCCCTTCAGCCCACAAAGTTGTGCCGAACATGTCCCTACCTTAAAAATTACTAGGCTTACCTATAGCCCTCTATTTTACTAAGCTCCATGTACCTATCCAAAAGTACCTTGAAAGATCTTACCATATCCGCCTCCACCACCGTTGCCGGCAGCCCATTCCACACACTCACCACTGAGTAAAAAAAACTTACCCCTGACATCTCCTCTGTACCTACTCCCCAGCACCTTTAACCTGTCCTCTTGGGGCAACTAATTCAACCCTGGAAAAAAGCCTCAATAGATCAATTGGCATCCAATGGACTCTGACCTCAAGATCCCTCTGATCCTCCACACTGCCATGAGTCTTACTATTAATACTATATTCTGCCATCATATGACCTACCAAAATGAACCACTTCACACTTATCTGAGTTGAACTCCATCTGCCACTTCTCAGCCCAGTTTTGTATCCTATCAATGTCCTGCTGTAACCTCTGACAGCCCTCCACACTATCCACAATAACTCCCAACTTTGTGTCATCAGCAATATACTAGCCCATCTCTCCACTTCCTCATCCAAGTCATTTATAAAAATCACAAAGAGTAAGATCTCCCATGTTTCAGCATAGGTGAAGGGTCTTGAACCAACATGTCAAACTGTTCACTTCCCTCCACAGATGTTGCTTCAGCCTTTTACACCTCTCTGTACTAGATCATCAACTCATCTTACCATCTAATCAATCACATCTATTTTGTTTGATTTCTGTTAGGTGCTAACGATTGGAATACCCAATTCCAGCACAGTATCAATGGGTTAATTTTCCACCAGTGCCAAAAGCAATCCTGATCTGGACTGTTCTTGTTTCCATTCTATCATTCTTCATTTTTCTACCTTACACAAAGTTCATTTTCTCACTTCTCCAGTTCTGTTGGGTCAGAACCAACAAGTTTACCATTTTTCTCCACAGAAGGTACCTGACATAAGAACATAACATAAGAGATAGGAGCAGGAGTAGGCCAATCGGCCCCTCAAGCCTGCTGCACCATTCAACAAATCATGGCTGATCCAATCTTAACTCTAGTTAAGATGCCAAGTGCCAAGTGTTTCTAGCAATTGCTTACCATCCAAATTCTCAGCATCTGCAATTTTGCTTTAACTGATTGGTTACTGGCCTCCCATTTCCCCATAAACTGCAAACCATGTCACATCCCACAAAGCTACATATTACCCATATTGTTTTGACGTATCTGAGGGAATCTTCAATAGTCAATCCAAAATAAGCATGGCTAAAGTAGAATCCAAGTTCCCGGGGCTGGATTTGAAGATATTTAACCGATAAACCCAAAATAAAAGCCAGGAGTGTCACAAAGCATTAACCTGTGCAAAAACAATTGAAGATGCAATGCTAATTAAATGTGCTTATATGCCCATTATATCTATCTGCACATCAAGCATTATGAAATCCGAACTCCCCTTATAGTTCCAACATCAATAGAAAAAGCACCACCAGGTTACTGTGAAGACCAACCCACAAAAAATGTATGCATTCTCATCTAATCAAAGGTCACCTAACAGAAACCTGCAGTTTCTTAATAGATGCTGTGCGATCTTGAGCATTTCCCCTTTTGTTTCTGTTTTATAAAACATTCTAAATTTATTCTTCTGATGTCAGTTTCCACCACCTTCTCAGCTCACTGTTGGAAGCAAACTTAATTCAAAATTGATTGCAAACTTTAAAGTTTATTCACTAGGCTCAGACTATTCTAGTCCCCCCGCACCCAACCTTTAAGTCAGGGACTCCCAACCTAGGATTCATGGCCTCATCGGTTAATGGTAGGGTCCATGACATTAAAAAAATGTTTCAGAGAATGGTCAAGCCATACTGGACTTGCCCTTATCCCATGGTAACAGCCTGTGATGGGGCAGCCCAACAAACAATTCCAGACACCGTCAAAGAACAGGAAGCAAGCATCTTTTACACTCGAACACTTGCCTTGGGGACATTTAACATCCATTGCAGGCAAGCTTCACACTAACACACTTTATAGCAATGAGTGATCTCTGGCAAGAAGTGGCAACTCATACTCTGGGGTGGACAAAATGATCCAACAGATTTCAAATCCTACCATTAAGTAAAGCTCAACTCCTGTGTTCCAATCCTTACCCAAATTCTCATTCATAATAATTCCAAATCTAATCTGTGGCTAAGACTTAATCATATGGTTTGGCCAAACGAGTTATATTTGCATGCAATGGCATCTAACATCAAGACCTTGATGTGCATTTTCCTACCTGAATTTCAAAGATCTCCCAGTGACTTGAAATTATGTATTCTTCAACTACATACTTTTAAACCAAGAGGGAGAGCTAGCTAATACACAATTCATTTCAGCAACTACAACCCCTGCTGACATTGAGATTGTTCAATAATCACCAGGCAAAACTGATTCACGCTTGGAGGCTGCACCCAACAGCAAAAGCCTCCACACAAACATTGGTCTTTAACATTACAATGGGACTCAATTGGCTAGATAATGTTACCTCCAGTGGGGGAAAATATGCTTAGGTCTTATGCTTATGACAGAAGGATCTTGAAAAAGCAGTAAGTTTCAATTTATACCAAACAGTCTTTCACATCAAATAAAGTTGCCACCTGCTCCGAGTTTCTCTCAGGCTATGATGCATGTTATTAGAACCTGTTTCTGGGAAAAGTTTCTCTACCCAGATGGTGGCAAATGTCTGATTCAGAAGAGCAGGGGTTCCCAACCTGGAGTTCATGGACCCAACCTGGTTAATAGCATGGGCCCATGGCATTAAAAAGTTTGGGAAACCCTGCACCACAGGATGGAAACCCTAGTTATTTGAAGTAGATCAGTGGAGACTCAACCAAGTTCATTTGGATGTACAATAGGACCAAGGCCCAAACCAACTATTTATACCTCATGGACATTAATTACACTTTGGAATATTTGGCACTTTCCATTTATGAATATGGGCTGCCCACCACTTCAGGTCAAAGCTGGAGATCCCAATCTAGAGACAGCAACACAACCTTTCCTGTATTGCAGTCATCCACCAAAATCAGACAGCACAAAACCATCCCCATCAACCACTAGTACATTTGACCATCAAGTACCCATTGAAAATAATCCTGTTACCATTACGGCTCATAGGTTTCCATCTTTGACAATTCATGCATTTATCTCCACAAATGTTGCCAAGTATTCCATCGACCGCCCACTCCAACAGAATGCACCACCTGCCTTCCGGTAGGAAAGAAATATCTCCTATTATCTGAAATATATTCCTTCTGGTAGTTCTAGATATTGTGCTATGGGGAAAAGTATCCCATCTACATTCAGTTTTATATACCTCAGTCTCCTCTGTTCAAAGGAGACCCATCTCTCCTCACAAGACATCCTGGTATCTTGCCATGCCAAGCATCACCCTGGCAGATCACACCTCTACATCTTTAGTGTCAATAAGCACTTATATTTTGTGCCAACTCAAACTCCAGACAATTTCACCTTTAATCTAGCTAATATTTCATAAGCTTGATGATATAATCATTCTTATATTCTATAGAGTGGCTATTGAAAGCTAGTATACCCTATCTATGAGGACTAAACAGTTGCCATTTATCAGAACAGGCCAAGACCCTTTATCAGAACCATAGAACACTACAGCACAGTACAGGCCCTTCAGCCCTCCATGTTGTGCTGATCCATATAATCCTTAAAGTACTAAACCCACACTACCCCATAACCCTCCATTTTTCTTTCATCCATGTGCCTGTCCAAGAGGCTCTTAAATACCCCTAATGTTTTAGCCTCTACTACCATCCCTGGCAAGTCATTCCAGGCACTCACAACCCTCTGTTTAAAAAAACCTTACCCCTGATGTCTCCCCTAACCTTCACTCCTTTAATTTTGTACATATGCCCTCTGGTGTTTGCTATTGGTGCCCTGGGAAACAGGTACTGACTATCCACCCTATCTATGCCTCTCATAATCTTGTAGACCTCTATCAAGTCCCCTCTCATTCTTCTACGCTCCAAAGAGAAACGTCCCAGCTCTGCTAACCTTGCTTCATATGACTTGTTCTCCAAACCAGGCAACATCCTGGTAAATCTCCTCTGCACCCTCTCCATAGCTTCTACATCCTTCCTATAATGAGGTGACTAGAATTGAACACAATACTCTAAAGTGTGGTCTCACCAGAGATTTGTAGAATTTCAACATGACCCCTCTACTCTTGAACTCAATCCCCATTAATGAAGCCTAGCATCCCATCAACCTTCTTAACTACCCCATCAACCTGTGCAGCAACATTGAAGGATGTATGGATTTGAACCCCAAGGTCCCTTTGTTCATTCATACTCTGACCATTAATCCTGTACTCAGTCTTCTGGTTTGTCCTTCCAAAATGCATCACCTCACATGTCCGGATTGAACTCCATCTGTCATTTTTCTGCTCAACTCTGCAGCCTGTCTATATCCTCTTGTAACCTTCGACCACCTACAGCTCCAAAACTGGAAAGGAAGGGGGAAGAAGCCAGAATAAGGTGAGGGAGGGAAAGAAGTACTAACTGGCAGGTGATGGGGGAAGAAGCAAGTTGGGAGGTGGTAAGTAGAAGAGGAAATGGGCCAAAGCAATCTGAGTCAACCATGAGGGAGGAGCACCAGAGGGAGGGAAGCAAATCCTTTTCTCAGTTCCCGTTTCCACATCTGTTCTCAGTGCGAGGCTTTCCGTTCCAGAACATTTGAGATGTCCTCCTTCAAAGAACAGGGCTTCACTTCCTCTTCCCTAGATGCAGCATTCACCTGCATCTTTTATTTCCCCAGACTTTCTTCCCTCACCAGAACAGAGATAGAGTTCCCATTGTCCTTACCTACCACCCACGAGCCTCCACATCAAGCACATCATTTTCTGTAACTTCAGCCATCCTCTGCAGGTTCCAACTACTGATCACATCCTTCCCACCTCCCCTCCGCAAGATTCACTCTCTGAGCAAGATTCTCTCTTGTTCACATGTCCTTCCCCCACTGATCTCCCTCATGGCATGTATCCCTGCAAGAATGACAACAGCTACACCCGCTCTGTCACTACCAGAGACCCAAATACTCCTTCAAGAGGAGGCAACACTTCACCATCAAACATGATTGAATAGTGGAACAGACTCGGTGGGCTGAATGGCCCAATTTTGCTCCAATTTACATGGGAGTAGTCGCTTTGTCAAGCACCTTCACTCCATCTGCAGGATTTCCCAGCTGACACCCATTTTACCCCATTCCCATTTTGATGTGCTGGCCTACCCCTAATGCCACCCATGTGGATCAACACTTAGTATTCTTTCTGTGTAGCCTCAAACCTGATGACATGAATATCAACTTCTCTAACTTCTGGTGATTTCTCCTCCCTCCCTTTATCCATTCTGGCTTCCCTCTCATCTTTCCCTTCTCACCTGCCCATCACCTCCCCGATGCCTCTCCACCTTCCCTTCCTGCCATGGTCCACTGTCCTCTCCAATCAGATTCCTCCTACAGTCCTTTGCCCCTTTCAACTCCGAGCTTCTCCAATACCCCGTTTCCCTACCCATCTTGCCTCTCACCTGATTTCACCCATCACCTCCTCTCCCTTTCATATTCTGACTTCTTCCATCCTTTCCAGTCCTGAGGGGTCTCAGACTGAAATGTCAACCATTTATTCCTCTCTATGGGTGCTACCTGACCTGCTGAGTTCCTCCACCATTTTGTGTGTTTCTAGGAATTCCAGTTTGTGCAGAATCTCGTGTTTATATCACATCTACCTTCACCTTACGTACCATGCTGTCACCTTCAGAGATCATTGTACTTGTATACCAAGGACCCAATTCCACAGTAATATACCATTCGCTGAGGAGTGAAAACACATCTACTTGAATTTATCAGCATTAATTCCACCTGCTATTGCTCTGCCCATCTTATCAACCAATACCATCCTGTAATGTACAACTACTTTCATTGTATTAACAACATCCCTTGGATCCATGTCCTCTCTAGTGGGTAACTTTTACAATTGAGCAGACTGCTTAGTATACAACTCCCCTCTTACAAAGCAGTTGAGCATCAATACTAGGTCATTTGCTGAATGGGGTGGTTGGTGTTGCCAGCTTTCCTCTTCCAGTTCAGGAGTGTCAGAAATAATCCTACACTCTGAGTCTCAGCAAACTGCAAAGCGGCAAAGCTTTATTTTTCACGAGTCTGCAGAGTCGGACCCAAAACTGCTCCAGCAGTATTGAGCCCAGAGCATTACATTTCATTTCCTTTTATACAGTTTCAAGTAGGTTATCACGTGTCCCTCAGTTGCTGTATCATTCCTACAATTATTCATAGTCAGCTCCACTCTCCCCCTCCCCACAGGCTTGTACATTTCGGGGGTCACATACACATTTTCTCATATCCTCTGTCCTTGGAGTTAGCCATCCGCAGAGCCATGTCTGCCAAGTTTTCAAACACTCATCGGCCTTGGAGTTAGCCACAAGAGTACAGCTTATCTCCATCTGTTTCATCCACCTCCGCTCTCAGCTCCTAGCTTAATGACTCCTTTTTAGTTCTTCATGATTACCACAAGGTACAGATTGTACCTATACAGTTTTGCAAGAATCTTATATCCTTATTTAGCAATGTGTCAGCATATGTTTTGTAAGCTTAGATCTTAGCACAGTCTAACCTTAACCCTTTCTCTTCTTACAAGGAGCATCACCTCAACTATCTTAAGTTCTTCCAGGCTACCTTTCTGGCCCTTTGGCTGGAATGAGCCAAAAATCCTGTCCTTCCCACGTGGCAACATTTAGGTTGGAAAGGAAGCATGGACAGACTCCACGGTGTCTTTGGAGAAAGGTAGGACTTAAGCAAGCAATCTTTTCTGGACACACTGAACCACCATCTTTTCTCATAAACCTTCTCTACTGAAGAGGGAGATATAGATACCAAGTACTTAAAGTATATGCAATAATCATAGCAATTCCTTCTTTAGCTATTCACCATACAAGAGTACACTTTTAATTATCCAACTATACCTCACTATGCAACTGATAAAGTCTACCAAAAACTCTGGAGGTCTATTAAACAGTGGAGAAAATCTGATGCCTCTTTAATTCCGATTGCATAGTACCTTAACTTGCTGAATTGTTGAAACCAAATCATTAACACCACTGTAAGCCTAACTGAAATGGGAATATACCTGGACACCCACTGGGAGATCAAGCAATGCCTTTGGATTGAAAACTACCAAAATCTGAGTGGAACACACAGAATACATCTTTTCTGGTCTTTAAACAAAAAAAAGTCCTTCATTCCAAACTGCAGTACCACAACTATGCAGCATTAGTCATTTACCAACATTTGGCTTTTATGCAACAGCACACTTGGCATAAATTAAAGCTATAAAAGGGATTTTGTTCAATTGCATAATCTGGGTATTAAATTTACCTCGGAGATACAAGGAATTTAATTTAGTACTTTAAGCAGCATGGATGTGTCACCAACACTAAAAGGCTCTTGTAAAGCTTAGAAGGATCAAGTCCCAAGATATTTATTGCAAGTAGCAAAAGTTGCTCAATGAGATATTACAGAGTATAGCATATTAATAGCCATGGCACTGAAGCCCACTAATAATAGAGAACGAAGACACTCAACCACAGTAGCTTAAGAATTCAGTTTAAGGAAATTAAAAAAATGCCTTAGGAAAGATTAATTTGTAGCAAAATATGCTGACTAGATTGTTAATTTCCTTTGGGTAAAGACAGGTTTCCTTCTGTACTGACACTTAATATCAGACAGATTAATTAACTTTCCTCAGGAATGCACCTGCATAGGCAGAAAGCCGACTAGATGCTGAACATAACTGGACCACTTCCACATGCAAAGCAACAAGCTGTACTTGTAAATAATCTTGGTTGAACCAAGATTGCTAGATTATGCTAAAACTGGCCTTGAAGTCAACATCTGCTTTGAGCTGAAATACAAATCCTTATTCCCTTTGAGGCAAAACCTGTTTGATATCTTGAGTTTAACAATTTGAACCCCTACAAATTTCTTAATTGTTTTCAATCTGCCCTTATCTACAAGACAAACATAAAAATTGACCTTTGCAATTCATATAACAAGTATATTTCCTGAGATTTGTCAGCTAAAACTCAAAGTTGCACATTAACACTTATGCGCTAAGCAGTCTTTACAAAAGAGTACAAAATTAATTTATCACAGTAAAAGCTACACTGAACTTAATGCAACTTTGGAAAGTCACTGTCTAGAAACGACTTCTCTTCACAATGCAACCTGAACTATTTTCAGGCACTTGTGATTAAAACCATCCCATAAGCAGACACTTGGGCCGGTACAGCAACTTTAACCTTTACATACCTTTCATCACTACCTTTCCTACGCTTTTTAAAATGTTGCGGTTTTAAAAGCTAAATATATTTGATAAACAACTAAGAATGTTGTGTCCAAAATCTTTTGTAACACGCGATGTATTAAGACCAATATTCAACTACTGTAACTTTCTTCTAGTGTTAAGCCTGATTGAAGTTGGTGCATTACAAGATATCGATCATTGTTTTTGGTGGTAGGTTGTCGAGGTCAGAATAATAAGGGGTCAAAATCAAAAACAATTATTTGATCTGCGAGAGAACCGTTACAAATACTTTGTCGGCTGCGGAAAACTTTTCACATGTTTACTCACCAACACGCACCCTACAGTTCTACAAAGAGAACTTCGAAAAACACGCTATTCCTCCCGTTATTTATTCATTGTCCCACCCAAGCAAACTTCGAATAACGTGCTGCAGTTCCATCTGGAAACTGGGCGGCCCAGACTACCTACAAGGTTCAGCTGAAAGCAATTGGAAAAGAATTAATCGTCCAATCTGCCGCGAGTGATTCAATGGGCCATGTTTATTGGGGGGGGGGGGGGGGTGAGCGAGGAAACAACTAGTGAATAACATAGAGGCATTTTAATTAAAATACATATTTCCTCTAATCAATTATTCAAGCCCTTCACATAATTTTAACAATTGTTACAATACCTCCATTTGTTGCCCTGTGAGATAATTGGTCTGTTGCACTTGACTGATAGGCTGTTTCCAGACTAAACTTGGACTTTGTTTAATGGAGTTATCTGCGCTCAGTATAATCGCAGGTGATAAATGGCTGTTCATAAATGTCTGGTCTACTTCTCTACAGAACTGCGTTTTCACACCCCACGTCCTCACCCACATGTCTACCCACTTTTATTTGGATTTTAAGATGAGTTTGGCAAATAAGGTGGGCAGCTTTTAAGTACTTAAAGCTAGTGGTGTTAGAAGGTGCGTCTGAAGGTTGTGTGTTTGAGCTACGTTCTTAGGATTCTGGAAAGAAATTCAGGGGTACATTATCTACAAGTGACACAGGGTGTGGTTGCTCCGCTTGGCTCCGGAGTCCTGGGTCATGTACGTGTGGAGATCCCACATTCATGCTGTCTGTGACTGTATGGGTCTGTCTGAATGCTTCAGTTTCCTCCTACGCTGCAGAGAACTTCGTTGGTAAACTGGTTCTTGTAGCATAAAGTGTTTGACAGGAGAACTAGGACGAAGTTACAGGGTGGATTCGAGAACACTTATTGTCGTTCATCGGTACCTAAGTGTAACGAAGAATAAAATGATTGTTACTCTGGATCCGATGCAGCGTACGTTACACAATATTGTGTCCGGTGCTCCCGAAGCGGCCTCCTCTTCATTGGTGAGACCCGATGTAAATTGGGGGACCGCTTTGTCGATCACCTCCGCTCCATCCAACACGAGCGGCACTTCCCGTGGGTAAACATATTAATGTTAACTCCAATTCCCATCCCCGTTCCGACGTGCTGGTCCATGGCCTCCACTAGTGCCGAGATGAGGCCACCTTCAGGATGGAGGAACAACACCTCGTATTATGTCTGGGTAGCCTCCAACCTGGTGGCATGAATATCGATTTCTCCCTCCTGTTTAAAAAAAAAATGGCCTCCCCCTCCTCTCTTCTTCTATTGCCTACTTTGACTTTTTCTCACCTGCCTATCACTTCACCCACCCCCCCCCCCTTCCCTTTCTACTATGGTCCACTCTCCTCTCCTGTCAGAGTCCTTCCCCTCCATTCTCTGATCTTTTCCACCCACCTGGCTTCACCCACCGGCTTCCAGCTAGCCTCCTTTCCCATCACTCACCTTTTTATTCTTGCATCCTTCTCAGTCCTGGAGAAGGGTCTCAGCCTGAAATATTGACTGTTTATCCATTTCTATAGATGCTGCCTGACCTGCTGAGCCCCTCCAGCATTCTGTGTGTGTTACAATAAGTACAGATAAGTAAGATTAGCTTGGATACATAGACTGATTGTACTCCGTACCTAACATGAGGCTAGGCACAGGGGTATCTGTACATAAGGTGACTGATAGGAAATGATAAAGTGATGGTAATGGGCAATATGGTGGGATGAGTTCATGGGTGAAGGTGTCGGTCAGCCTGATGGTCGGGGAGGGGGGGGGAAGTAATTGTATTTGAGTCCAGTTGGCTTAACATGGATGCTGCGTAGCCTCCTCCTTGAAGGGAAAGGGACAAACAGTGCATGAGCATGGCTGGTGGAATCCTTTGTGATATTGCTGACATTTTTCCGACACGTTTTTGTATATACCTTGGTGGCAGGTAGGCAGATGCCAGTGACGCACTGGGCAGTTTTAACTACCCCTGTCTGCCACAGTGCCGTTTCTGTACCACACAGTGATGCAGATGGAAAGGAGTAAGTAGAGGTATTGGATTTCTCTGAGAGTTGCTTAGACTTGACAGACTCAATGACCTCCTTTGTTGTGAAAAATCTCCATGGTATAACAGACAGAGGAGTGGTTGTGGGAAGAAATTAATATCACTGGCATATGCCATGAAATTTGTTGTTTTTTGCCTGCAGTACATTGCAATATGTCATAAGAAAAACTATACATTTCAATTAGAAATATGTACAAGAAAAGAAAATTACATTAAGTAGTGCAAAAAGAGAGATGAAAAATATTGGGACAGTATTCATGGCTTCAATGTCCATTCAGAAATCTGATGGTGGAGGAAAAGAAGCTGTTCCTGAAAAATTTTGTGTGCTTCTTCAGGCTCCTGTACCTCCTTCCTGATGGTAGCAATGAGATGAGGGTGTGTCCTGCGTGATGGGGTCCATAATGATGGATGCCACCTTTCTGAGGCATCACCTTTTGAAGGTGTCCTTTTTCCAGTTAAGGCTAGTGTTCGTGAAGGAGCTGGCTGAGATGACTAATTTCTGCAGCTTTTTCTA
This sequence comes from Hemitrygon akajei, assembly GCF_048418815.1. Taxonomy (NCBI): domain Eukaryota; kingdom Metazoa; phylum Chordata; class Chondrichthyes; order Myliobatiformes; family Dasyatidae; genus Hemitrygon; species Hemitrygon akajei. The sequence goes on from NC_133144.1 coordinate 23,687,531, forward strand.
GTCTTGTGCAGTGGCCCCTCCATACCAGACAGTTACAATGCTCTTCATGGCACACCTGTAGAAATTTGCAAGTGTCTTGGGTGACATATCAATTCTCCTCAAACTCCAAATGAAATATAGTGACACACACAAAATGATGGAGGAACTCAGCAGGCCAGGCAGCATCTGCAGATAAAGAGTACAGTCAGCATTTCGGGCTGAGACCCTTCGTCAGAATGCTGTTGTGCCTTCTTTGTAATTGCATCAATATGTTGGACCCAGGATAGATCCTCAGAGATGCTGACACTCATGAACCACTGGCCTGGTTTACAAAAACAGGTTTTCTACAATGTTATTACTTAAAGAGCAATGTTAGAATGATTACAGAGACACAAGAGACTGACGTTCTGATGCAGGTTCTCAACCCATCAAGTTGACCATCCTTCTGCCTCCAGAGATGTTGTCTGATCCAATGAGTGCCTTCAGCAATTTGGCTTTTTTTTTTTGGCTTTAGAATGATTACATTCGGGCCTGTGCTGAAGAACAAGGGAATACTTGGAGAGTGTTGAGGAGGATGGAAGAGAGCAGGGACCCAGATCATACAAATTCGGTACAGGAGTAGACTACTCATCCCCTTTAGCCTCTTCATCTTCAATTATGTCATGACCTATCTGATTGTAACTGCATTTCAGTATACACTTGCTACTCTCTTACTTTTCAAGAATCTATCTAGCTTTGCCTTAACATCTGCAACAATTCTATTTCTGGTGTCCTTTGAGGAAAAGAGTTCCAAAGAATTACAGTGCTCTCAGAGAAGAAGTTTGGCCTTGTCTGTCTTAGATTCCCCCACAAGAGAGAACGTCCTCTCCACATCCACCTTGTCAACTCATTTCTCATTCTTCTAAGCTCCAGAAGAGCAGCATGTTTTATAGTCTGGAAATGTGTACCCTGGCCCAACCAGTCCTCGTCTACACCCTCTGTTTCTTCTTCATCCATTTTTATAATGCATGACCTTCACAAAGAGAAAGGAACTCTACATGGAGCTCCCACTGACTCCTTCCTCCAGGGTTGTTTATACCGGATACCATGAGCTTTCATTTTTCTTTTTCTCTGGATTTTAATTCTTATCCTACAGGTGTGTATCAAGACTGTCTTTCCAATTCTTCCGAGCGTAAGAAGATTAGATTAAATTAAATTAAATCTCACGTAATCCTTGCTTTTATGGAGGGACTGTGCTCTTAAGTCATTTTCTCATTAATTCCATTCCCAACTCTTTTTTTCTCCTTTTTGACCTCTTTCCACTGTTGTTGCTCCCTTCAAAGATACAGAAGTAAATAGGAAGTGTAACCTCCTCCTCCCCCTCCCCTTTCCCCTTCCTCCTTTACATTTGCCTCTCCCCCTCCCCTTCTGTCCTCTCCCTCCCTCCTTCTCTCCCTCCCTCTTTCCCCTTCCTGCTCCTCCCCTCCCTCCTTCCCCTTTCCTGCTCCTTCACCCCTCCCTTCTTCACCCCCTCCCACCTTCCACATTCCACTCCACCCCTTCTCTCCTCCTCCTGACGCGGGGGTTCCCAACCTGGGCTCCATGGACCCCTCAGTTAATGGGAAGGGTTCATGGCATAAAACTGCTGCAGAGGGAAATGGGCTTAAAGCAGACAAATGGAACTAGTGCAGGTTAACAACCTTGTCAACATGGACGAGTTCGGCCTGTTATTTTTGTGTTATATTGCACCAGGATTCTATGACTTCAAATAAAATCATGTTTCTTGCAAGTATATTTTTGGTAAATGTAAATACATCAACATCCACATATAAATACAGAATCTGGTTAGTGCTTCATTAGAAGCTAATGCATTCAATTCGTAGAATAGCAAAGTCTGAAATTTGTAATCCATGATTGGTTGCTCTGACTTTACGTATTGTTCCGTCTTGTGATTTCTTGTAGGTCATGTGGGCGGAAAGTTGTTAGGAAAAATTTTAAGCTTTGTCGAAGTCTGCCGTAATGCAAAGTGTGTAACCCAGGGTTGTTTGGATTAAAGAAAAGGTGAAAAGAATTAAGATACACTGAGCACATTCATTTAGACCTGTGGTCACTTGCAGAGAGATATTTATACAAAGAAACCACATCTCAAATAAAATGAGTGAAACTTACTCAGTGAAACATGACATGCCCACAGTGCTGGAAGGTTATAATGTTTTGGGAGTGATTTGGGAACAAGAAATTGGAGCTAGCTACATTGACATGATGGATCCCCACTGTATTTCTCTATGGCACTATGACTCAAATGATCTCTCCTGCCTACTCCTGTTCAATCTGCGGGAGACTCCCGGGAGAGGTGGGATGTCTGCAACAGAGTGGCTCCTTAGCAGCCAGCCAGCTAGTTTAAATAATGTTAGCTGTGCTAATGAGCGAATGATGCCTGTTAAACTCACATCTCCCTCTCCCACTCCCGCTCCCATGCTCTCGCTCTCCCAGAAATTGATTTCCAGGATATTGTACATAATTTGCGGGTGTCAGGGAGCCGCTGTCAATTTGCGGGAGACTCCCGGAACTTCCAGGAGAGGTGGGATGACTGCTGTGGGGAAGGATCACAGCCTAAGCTCCTTTTGCTACTGAACATATGGGGGCTGATTTTCACACGCACCAGTTTCTGGAGTTTACAAACAATGGTGTGGGAAAACAAAAATCATCCAGTGAGCAGCAGTTCTGAGGGTGAAAACAGCTTGTAAATGAGAGAGGTTGGAGGTGAATGCTTCAAGCTGGAAAGAAGGCGCTAGTAACTGGAATAACCACACCTTACAACAGCGGTGTGCAGAAGAGCATCTCTGAATGCACAACACATTAAACTTGATGTGGACGGGCTACAGCAGCAGAAGACCATGAACATTCACTCAGTGGCCACTTAATTAGGTACAGTAGGTAACTTATAAAGTGGCCACTGAGTGTATTTTTTTTTATCATGAATAATTGTTATTTCTAAAAAAAAGCTTGCAGTAAAGTTCCGACACTGAGACATTTCTAGAACCAGATTAGACTGGAGAAGCTAGGACAGTTGTACTTAGAACAAAGACGGTTAACAGGAAAAGTTCAAGATCATATCTCAGTTCGATAACGCCGATGGTACATGGTGTTCCCATTAGAATGGAATTCAAGGACTAGGGCACAGAGTAAATATTTTCAACAAGAAAGATGTTGCAGAGAACTCGCTGCCTGGTGTGGCTGCTGGAAACAGAGCTTTCCGGAGGAAGCTGGCCAGGCACTTGAGGGAGAACAAAAGAAAGGCCACAAAAAAAGAGCAGGTGTACAGGACGGACAGGATTACCATAACAGGACTCAATGGGCCAAATAGGTGGGAGTTCTGCAGAAAATGGAGGGATATGGACTGTGTTAAACAGAAGGGATTAGTTTTAGTTAGGCATTTAATTCCTGGATTAAGTAGTTTGGCACAGCATCTTGGGAAGATAGGGTCAATGGCAAGATTCTTAACAGTCTGAAGGAACAGAGAGATCTTGCAGTTCACAGCCATGGATCCCTCAAAGGTGCAGCACAGGTGGATAGGGTTGCTAAGAAACTGTGTAGTGAGTTGGCTGTCATTAGTCAGCGATTGAGTTCAAAATCCATGAGGTAATGTTGCAGGCCTATAAAATCCTGATTAGACCACACTTGGAATATACTAGTTGCCTCATTATGTGGAAATTTTAGACAGGGTGCAGAGGAGATTTACCAGGATGCTGTCTGGAATATAGAACATATGAGAATAGGTTGAGTAAGCAAGGGCTTTTCTCTCTGGAACAGAGGATGAGAGATAAGTTGATAGGTGTAAAAGTTAAGAGCATAGATAGAGTGGATAGCCAGAGACTTCTTCCCAGGGTGGAAATGGCTAATACCAGGGGACATTATTTTAAGGTGATTGGTGGAAATATAAGGGGATGTCAGAAGGACATTTTTACACAGAGAGCAGTGGGTGCATGGAATGTCATACCAGAGGTGGAGATAGAGACATATAATTTAGGGGCATTAGATAGGCACATGGTTTACAGAAAAATGGAGGGGTATGCAGGAGAGAAGAATTAGATTGATTTTAGAGTAGGTTAAATGGTCAGCATAATATTGTGGGCTGAAGGGCCTGTACTTCACTGTACTGTTTAATCTTCTGTGTCCTACGTTCTATGTTTTAATCAAGACAATCATTAGTGTGATACACAGTATTGTCAGAAACATTATCAAACAGTCAAGAGGAGTTACAATCAGACTATGCAGTGCTTTGATTGGATCACATGTCCAGTGCCATGTCACATCTTGGCCACCAAGGAATGGCTGACCAGTTCACTGTGGAGAAGAACAGGGAAGGTACAACAGGTTCAGCCTTACAGACCAGAAGAGAAGTGGTTTGAAAGAGGTGTACAAAACTATGAGGGGAATTGACAGGGTTAATGCAAGCAGGTTTTTTTCACTGCGGGTGGGTGAAACTATAACTAAAAGTCATAGGTTAAGGGCAAAATGTGAAATGTTTAGGAGAACCTGAGGGGGAGCTTCCTCATTCAGATGGTGATGCAAGTGTGTAATGAGCTGCCAGAGGAAGTGATGGATGTGAGTTTGGTCACCAGGTCTATGGTCCAGAAGCAGGACGATGAGACTAGGCAGAATAAGTTTGGCATGGACTTGATAGGCTGAATTGCATGTACTGTACTGTTCTATCTTCTGTGCTCTGAGATGAGGCACATCCTTATACTTTCCACCAGAGGTTCATCCAGCCCGTTAGCAGGACCCCAGACTGTTGCCTTTCCCCACAGACCTTTCTGATGGCTGCACCGATCTTCAGGACATCCTGCAGCACCTACACCTGCACCTTGGAATGGGCCAGAAGGCAGCATTCACTAATGGACATCTTCTTACATTGTAAGGCCAACAAAAAAAACAAATAAATGGGTCACACAAGAAGCAGATAATTTTATTTATTTATTGAAATACAGCGTAGAATAGGCCCCTCTGACCTCTCGAGCCGCAACGCCCTGCAGTCCCCCAGTTTAACCCTAGCCTAATTGCAGGTCAATTTACAATGATCAATTAACCTACTAACTGCTACGTCTTTGGACTGTGGAACTATGGGAGGAAGCCAGTGCACACAGAGGAAATCCACATGGTCACAGGAAGAATGACAGCAGCAGGAACTGAAGCTGGATTACTGGTACTGTATTGCATTGTGCTAACCACTACATCACAGTGCCAAGACTACATCCTATCACTCAACTTCAACTAGACAATGGAGCTGGTCATCAACTTCAGGAGACAGTATATCCCCTGTCTGTATCAATGGCACTGTATTAGAGATGGTTGTGAGCTTCAAGTTCTCAGGTGTAAATACCACCAGCAAAAAACCTAAGGGCAAGATTGGTGTATTGGGAGGAAATGAGAGATTGCTGCATTCTGTGCTTCACGGAGACAGGGTTCACTCAAGGCACGCCAGATAAGTCGGTAAGACCCAAGGGCTTCTCAATCCACCAGACTGATGCTGATTAGGAGAAGACAAAAGTTATGCTTCATGATAAATTCATTGTGGTGCTTGGACATAAGTAGTGATCTTGTTGCATTTTTATTCCCCTGACCTGGAATATCTAATGACTAAGTGCCAAATGTTTTACTTACCAAAGTCCTCCTCTGTGATCCTGACTGCACTTTACATACCACCAAAGGCTGGTGTTAAACAGGCACTCCGAGTTAAACCGCCTGCCCCGACACCTTCCAACCCATTGCTTGGGACTTCAGTCGTTTGTTTGAAGAAATTCCTGCCCAATTATCATCAACATTATCACCTGCAGCACAAAGTCCAAAAGTACAAAGTAAATTTATTATATATATGCCACCATATACAACCCAGAGATTTATTTTCTTCTGGGCATACCAAATAAAATCCAAAACCTGTAACAGAATCAATGAATGACCACACCAACAGGGCAGACAACCAGTGTGCAAAAGACAAAAAACTGTGCAAGTACAAAAAGAATGAAAAATAATAATAATAATGTCCATACAAGATATGATCAAGCTATCAAGAGCATTACAGAATATATATAGATATACTAAAACAAAAGCTTGGTTCATTCGAAGCCAGACTAAATAGATACATGAAATGTGCCAGACAAAGAAAACAAATGATCAGTTCAGAAACAATGAGAAAGGTTTATACAAAACATTGAATCTAAATTTGATGGACCAAAACCTCAGCAGAGGAAATGAATTTCTGGTCTAATATCAGGGTGACGCATGATCAAGAAGAAAGCTGGTTTAGGGAGGACAAGGAGCACATTCACTCAACTGAAGAGATGCATTTACCTGAAGTTACAACAGATATGCTAAAAGTGGTTATAAAATATATCCACACCTGGAAAAGCATGGGCAGTGATAATATTCATACTTATTGGTATAAAAATGTACTTGCCTTCATCAGTACTTACTAATACATATCAACAGTTTTCTTAAAAATCTTGAAAATGTGCCTGAATTTTTGACAGAAGGAAAAACATATCTCTTACCTAAAGGAGAAATGACCCAACAAAATATTGTCCTATTACTTATTTACAAGCTCTATGTAAAACTGTAACATCATAGATCTTGTAACTAATCACCACTTACTTAGACACCACAATATACTTACAGAATAGTAAACTGGATGATATAAGGATATGAAAGGCTGTAACAACTGATAATAGATTCTGTCATTCTAAATCAAGCCCGGTGGAAAAGCAGAAATCTTTCATGTTGTTGTGCTGATGACCAAAAAGCATTTGATTCTGACTCATATTCATGATTAATAGAAGTTCTTAATATATGTAAACTACACCCAATACTTGTGAAATTCCTTCAACATCTAATGATATATTGGCATACTATAATCACCCTATCTATTATCATTAAAAAAGAACAACCACTGTTATCAAAATAAACCGAGGCAATTTCCAGGGTGACACTCTAAGCCAACTATGGTTTTGTCTAGCTTGAAACCTGCTCTCTAATTTACTGTATCAGACAAAAACAGGATATCAAAACAGAGTCAACGAAATGAGTTATACTTTGACACATCTTCTATACATGGATGATTTGAAATTATATGCTCCTTCATCAGTAAAGCTAAAGCAATGAATTCAAATAGTAGAATTATTTTCTAAAGATATAAATATAAACTTTGGTCTAGATAAATGCAGAACATTAAACATAAAGAAAGGTACAACAGGTCTAGGAGAATGTAAAACAGAGCAGCAGGACACAATACAGCTGATGGATGAAGTGAAAAACATTTAAGTATCAATGAGCAAAGAAAATAGATCATAGTGCGATAAAAGGAAAACTTTCGACAGAATTTACCTCAAGGCTTCAGAAAATCTGTCAATCAAAGCTCAATAGTAAAAATATAACAAAGGCAATAAATACTTTTGTTACACCCATATTAACATACTCTTCTGGCATAACATCTTGGTCCAAAACCAATCTGGAAATTTACAAATAAAAGTAAGACAAATTTTAGAAACACTCAAACACGCTTAGATTAACACTACCTAGGACAGAAGGAGGAAGAGGAATAACAGACATTAAAAAATTTACAAAACTTCTAAGGATATATTTTCATCAATGAAAACTGGTTTCAGCACTCCATATGTGCATATGCAATTCTGTTAAGAAGTACACATCACTAACCTTAAATGAAAGCACAATCCAGAAAAGTGAAGAAATTATCACGGTAGAGGAAAAAGTTAACCAATGGAGGAGCATGCCCCTCCATGGAAGACATCCCCACAAATTGAGCAGACTAGATGTCAACACGGAAGCGTTGAATGCCTGGCTTAGAGTTGCAGACCACTTACCAAAACTAGAGGGTTCCTTGTGGCAATACAGGACGAGGTAATTAAAACAAAAATGATCAAAAATACATAATAAAAGTCCAACAAATTCAAGGCAATTAATGAAAAAAATACCAAGAGAAACTGGAAACAATCCAACACTTTACATGATCCAGCAGCTGTTTAACTCAATCTGATTACTTACACAGGCACATTCAAGTGACAAACATTATTCACCAAAATCTTGCTTTAAGACACAAACTCATAAAAGATACAATATCTTACTATAAATACAGGCCCGATCTAGTTTTAGATTCAGAGTCTCACAAATTATATTATGACCAATCTGTTATTACAGATAGGACAATCCATAATAACACCCGAATATAATAATACAGGATAAACAAGCAAGAATAACTTACTTAATAGATATAGCCATTCCAAACGCACACAACATACCAAAATCAATAAGGGAAAAACACCAGAAATATGCTGAATTAAAAGAGAAAATTGAAAGACTATGGAATATGAACAGGATATATATTAATTATAATTTTTTATGTGTTAACCACCTGGTTGGTCCTTTAGTGCCACAATACTAAGCACCACCAGAATAGTCTGAAAGTTGCTAGCAATTGAGAAATGAGTGTGCTTGGCTATGCCCGTACCTCAGGTTTTACCAGCTTGAGCTGAGAAAAAAAATGAAAATACAATAATAATAATAATAATAATAATAATTTAAAAATGAGCAATAAATATTGAGAACATGAGACGAAGAGCCCTTGAAAGTGAATCAATAGGTTGTGGGATCAGTTCAATGATGGAGCAAATGAAGTTGTGTGAAGTTATCCCCTCACGAGCCTAATTGTTGAGAGGTAATAACTGTTCCTGAACCTTGGTGGTGTGAGTCCTGAGGCTCCTGTACCTTCTTCCTGATGGCAGCAGGAAGAAGAAAGTTTGACCTGGGTGGTGGGTTCCTTGATAATAGATGCTGCTTTCTTATGACAATGACAGTGTAGATATGCTCAACGGTGCATAGGGGTTTACCTGTAATGGACTGGGCTGTATCCTTTACTTTTTGTAGGATTTTCCACTCACGGGCTTTGGTGTTTCTATACCAAGCTGTAATACAGCCAGTCAATATTCTCTCCACCACACATCTGTAGAGGATAGTTGAAGTTATAGATGTTACACTGAATCTTTGCAAACTGCTAAGGAAGTAGAGACACTGCCGTGCTTTCTTCGTAATACACTTGCGTACTGGGCCCAGGACAGTGATATGATGACACTGAGGAATTTAAAGCTGCTGACCCTCTCCATCTCTGATCCCCTGATAAAGACAGGCTCATGGACCTTTGTCTCTTCTTCCTGGAGTCATTAATCATCTACTTGGTCTTGCTGACATTAAGTAGGAGGTTCTTTTTGTGGCACCACTCAGCCAGGTTTTCAATCTCACACAAGGGGTTCCAACACACTCAACTACTGTTATACTATGATTAGGAATGCCTACCATTCCATTCCTAGACCGCATTTTGGGAAATCTGAACATCTGGCTGTGCTACTTCTACCTGCATACAGGCTGAGACTAAACAGCAAAACTCCAGATACAAGGACAACAATGAGGTGGTCACAGGAGGCAAAAAAGCAAATGTAAGATTGCTTCAAGTCAGTGGACTGCGCCGTGTTCAGGGACTCATCAGTGGATCTGAACGAATACACCATGGTTGTCACAGACATCATAAAGTCATAGATGGGTGTGTCCCCATAAAATCATCCAGATTTTTCCACAACCAGAAGCCCTGGATGAACCAAGAGATCCGCAGTCTGCTGAGGGCCAGATCAGTGGTGTTCAGGTCCAACAACCAAGGAAAATACAAGAGGTCCAGGTCTGACCTCTATAAAGGCATGTCACGTGGAATGTGGCAGTTCAGGACCAAACTTGAATCACTGAACATTCGACAGCTCTGGCAGGGCTTGAGTGCTATCACCTACAAAGTGAAATCAAGCGACATAGGTGACAACAAAATTTCACTCTCAGATGAGCTCAGTGCCTCTCATTTACTTGTTAGGATGCCCCTTTGAGCAACGCCGCTCAGCAACCCTGACAACACCAATTTAACCTTAACCTAATCACGGGACAATTTACAATCTACCTGGTACGTCTTTGCACCTTTTGAGGAAACTGGAGCACCTGAAGAAAACCCACACATTCCATGGGAAGGATATACTGAGCTTCCTTAGGGAGAATGCCGGGACTGAGCTCTGAACTTCCAATGTCCTGAGCTGCAACAGTGATGCACTAATTGCTGTGTTCGCTTTGACATCAAAACATGGAGACAACTTCATGAATTCCTACAGCCTCCAATGACCCTGTGATTTCAGTCTCTGAGGTCAATGTAAGAGCACCCTCAGGAGAGTGAACCAGCAGAAAGTATTTGGCCCAGATGGAGTATCTGGCCAAGTACTGAAGACCTATGCTGATCAACTGGCTGGACTGTTCACTGATATCTTTAACCTCTCACTTTGGCAGTCTGAGGAACCCACCTGCTTCAAGTAGGCTTCAATTATACCAGTGCCCAAGAAGAACGTGGTAACTTGATTTACTGACTATCATCCAGTAATACTTACATTCACTGTGATAAAGTCATTTTGAGAGGTTGGTGATGAAACATATCAACTCTTGCCTGTGGAATGACTTGGATCCACTCCAATTTGCCTACCATCACAGCAGGTGAACAGCAGATGCCATTTCATTGGATCTTCTCTCAATCCTGAAACATCTGGACAGTGAAGATGAATAAATCAGGATGTTCTTTACTGGCTACAACTCTGCATTCAATACTACTATCCCCTCATGCTGATCAATAAACTCCAAGATCTTGGGCTCAATACCTCCTTGAGCAAATGGATGCACATTTTCCTCACTTGCGGACCCCAGTCAAATCATATCGGTAACATAATCTCTTCCACAAACACCATCAGCACAGGAGCAACACCACACTAAGCTGTGTGCTTAGTCCCCTGCCCTCTCACTTTATACTTAAATGACTATGAGACTAAGCACAGGTCCAATGGCATATTTAAGTTAGCTGACGACACCACTGTCAATCGCTGAATCAAAGGTGGTGACAGATCAGCATATTTGAGAGAGACTGAAAATCTGGCTGAGTGGTGCCATAGCAACAACCTCTCACTTGGTGTCAACAGGACCAAGGAGATAATTACTGACTTCAGGAGGAGGAAGGCAAAGGTCCATGAGCTGGACAGCATCAGGGGATCAGAGGTGGAGAGGGTCAGTAACTTTAAATTCCTTGATGTTACCATTTCAGAGAATCTATCCTGCATCTCTTTTAATTCTGCATATTTCTGGTGTATTTCACTTATTGATTTCTGTATGTTATGTGTGTTTGCAATGGCTATATCTATTGAATAAGGCATTCTTGCTTGTTTATCCTGTAACATTATATCTGGACCGATATTATTGGTTGTCCTATATATAATAATGGATTGGTCATAATATAATTTGTAGGACTCTGACCCTAAAACTGGATCAGGCATTTATTTATAATAAGGTGTAGTGTCTTTTATGAGTTTGTATTTTAAAGCAAGATTTTGATGAATGATGTTTGCCACTTGCCGGTGTAAGTAATCAGATTGAGGTAAACTGCTGCAGGATCCTGTAATGTGTTGGAACGTTTCTGGTTTCGCTTGCCATTTTCTGGATTTATCATCATGAATTTTTTGAGCTTTTATTATGTATTTTTTGATAATTTCTCGTGCTAACACCTAGACCTGTATTGCCACAGGAAACCCTTCTGTTTCTGGAAAGAGGTCTTCATTTCTGAGCCAGACATTCGACGCCTCCTTGGCACCATCTAGTCTGCTCAGACCATGAGGATGCCTTGCATGGAGGGCCATGCTCTTCCATTGGATAACTTTTTCTTCTATAGAGATCATTTCTTCATTTTTCTGGTGTCTTTTATTTAAGTTTAGTGGTGTGTACTTCTGATCAGAATTGCATATTCTAGCATAGGGAGTGCTGAATCCTGTTTTTCTTGAAGGACACCACTGCTCAGTACAAGAGGACATGGCTTTAAGGTAAGGGGAGGGAAGTTCAAGGGGGATATTAGAGGAAAGTTTTTCACTCAGAGACTGGTGCGTGGAATGCACTGCCTGAGTCAGTAGAGGAGGCAGATACACTAGTGAAATTTAAGAGAGTGCAAGACAGGTATATGGAGGAATTTAAAATGGGGGGGTTATATGGAAGGCAGAGTTTGAGGGTCGGCACAACATTGTGGGCCGAAGGGCCTTTAATGTGCTGTACTATTCTATGTTCTATGTTCTATGTTTTAAAATATGTCCTTAGGAGATTTATCTGACTGTTGCGTAAATTTGTTATGTCTGTTATTCCTCGTCCTCCTTCTGTCCTAGGCAGTGCCAAACTAGTGTATTTGAGTGTACATAGTGTTTTCTAAAATTGATCATTTCAGTTCTTACTTTTCTTTGGAAATTTTCCAGATCGGTTTTGGACCAAAATATATGCCAAAAGAATACATTAATATTGGTATAATGAAAGTGTTTATTGTCCTTTTTATATTTTTACTATTGAGCAATGTTTGGCAAATTATTATTATTTTGATTTTTTTCTCTCTCAACTTAAGCTGGTAAAATCTAAGGTACGGATTTGGCCAACCTCACTAACTTATCCACTGTTAGGAACTTTCAAACTATTCTAGAGGTGCTTAGTATTGTGGCTTTCTGAAGATATACATAGATATTACTGTGTAGTCCTAATTGTTTAACCCTATAGTGTAGTGTCTTTGGGACAACACCAGTTGTAGATATTACTATTGGGACAATGTATACCTTGTTCATGGTCCAAATTCTTTCAATTTCCTCTCTTAATTCAGTATATTTCTGATTTTTTCACTAATAGATTTCTGTAATTTATGTGTGTTTGGAATGGCTATATCTATTATTATTATTATTTTCTTTCATACTTGCACAGTTTGTTGTCATTTGCACATTGGTCATTTGTCTTTTGTGCGGTCTTTCATTGATTCTATTGTGATTCTTTGTATTTACAGTGAAAGCTTGCAAGAAAATTAATCTCAGTGTTGTATATGGTGACATATATGTACTTTAATAATAAACTTACTTTGAACTTTGAACAATTTGACCTGGATTTGCTGCACACATGCTAAGGTCAGGAGAGCATGTCAATGCCTCTACTTCCTCAGAAGACAAAGGAAATTCAGTCTGTTCCCAAAGACTCTTGCCAATTTTTATAGATGCATCACAGAAAGCATCCTGTCTAGGTGCATCACAACAACTTAGCCAAAGACCACAAGAGATTGCAGAGAGTAGTGAACACAGCCCAGTTCATCATGCTAAACAGTCATTGACCTTGTCTACGCTTCTTACTGCCTCAGTTAAGTAGCCAACGTGTCAACACTCTTACCCTGGTCATTCTCCCTTCACGCTCCCCAAAAGGCACAATGGATATAAAAGCTGAGAGCACACATCATCAGATTCCAAGGAAGCTTCTGTCCCACTGTTATCAGACTCTTGAACTGACTTTACAGAGGCTAAAAGATGAACTCTTCGTTTCCCAGTCTACCTCATTGTAGCCCGTGCACTTTATTTGTTAGCCTGCACTGCATTTTGTCCATTGCTGCCACACTATATTCTGCATTATGCTGTCCAATTTCCTTGCTGTACTTATGCATGGCATGATCTGTCTGGATGGCATACAAACAAAAGCTTTTCACTGTATTTCAGAAAACAATATTGAACATCGATTTCTCAAACTTCTGGTAATTTCTTCCCCACTCTCTCTGCTCTTTGTCTATTCCCCATTCTGATCCCCCTCTCACTCCTCTCCCCTTACCTCCTTACCTCCGGTTCCCCTCCTCCTTCCCTTTCTTCCATGGTCCACTGTCTTCACCTATTAGATTCTTTTTTCTTCAGCCCCTTATCTCTTCTACCTATCACCTTCCAGCTTCTTACTTCATTTGACCTTTCCCACCCACCCTCCTTCCCCTCTCATCTGCCTTCACTTATCACCAGCCAGTCTCCTCCCCTTCCCCTACTTTCTTATTCTGGCTTTTGCTACGTTCTGTTCCAATCCTGATGAAGGGTCTTGGCCTGAAACTTTGAGTGTTTACTCCTCCATAGATGCTGCCCAACTTACTGAGAAGCTCCCACATTTTGTGCGTGTGTTGCTCCAGCATCTGCAGAATCTCTTGTGTTTATCACTGTATCTTAGTACATGTGACAATAATAAACCATTAAATCAATATCTATAGACTCATAGGAAATCTCTAGACTTACTTTCAAGGACTCTACAACTCATGTTCTCAATATTATTTATTTATCTTATTTATCTAGTTATCTAGTTATTTATTTAATATTTATTCCCTTTTTCTTTGCTAGTTTGTCTTCTTCTGCACATTAGTTGCTTATCAGTCTTTGTGAGTAGCTTTTCATTGATTCTGTTGTATTTTTTGTTCTACTGTGAATGCCTACAAGATGGTAACTTGAGCGTACTTTGATAATAAATTTTCTTTGAACTTGGAAAATCTTCCAGAAGCAAACAATTTCTACCTCAAGATATGACTCACTGAACAACATGTAGAGCCCAGTGTTATGCAACTATACAGCCTCTTTAAAGCAACTTTAAAGGACCATCGTAACCCTTTCTAAAGCGGGCAAGTGCATAAGCCCACAGATACTCGCGGTCAGTGGCAATAGTGTACTATAAACACGAGTGAGTATGCAGATGTTAGAAATCCAAAGCAACACACATAAAATGCTGGAGGAATTCAAGTTAGGCAACATCTATGGAAATGAATAAATAGTTGACGTTTTGGGCCAAGACCCTTCTTCAGGATTGGAAAGGAAGGGGGAAGATGCCAGAATAAAAAGGCAAGGGGAGGTGAAGAGATAGCTAGAAGATGATAGGTGAAGCCAGATGGGTGAGAAAGGTCAAGGGCTGAAGGAGAAGGAATCTGATAAGAGAGAGGAGAGTGGACCATGGGAGAAAGGGAAGGAGGAGAGGACCCATGGGGCAGTATAAGTAAGTGAGAAGAGGTTAAAGGCCAGAGCCATGAATAGAAGAGGGGAGGGAGAGGGAAAAATTTCTTACCAGGAGAAATCAATATTCATGCCATCAGATTGGAGGCTACCCAGACAAAAATTAAGGTGTTGTTCCTCTATCCTGAGGTTGGCCTCACCACGGACTGACATGTTGGAACAGGAATGGGAATCAGATTTAATATGTTTAATATAGTATACTATATAAACAATGGGATCTTGTTAACTGAACCATGCATGTATTTGAAAGCATTTTATATTCTACACCTAGATCAAGTATCTTGGGAGAGACGAAGAGCAAATAACACAGGGCTAGAAAGTATGAGTCTGAAAGCAAGCATGCCAAGTTCATGATGAGAAGGAAATCTCACCGCACAGATGTGAAAGGATTTACAACTATTCCCATGATAAATACTTATTGCTACTAATGATTGTGTAATTTGTACCATGATGTATGTAAGTTTAGCTTATTTGCAACTGCATTTTGAAGACAGAGTTGTTGTGGTTATCGAAGATGGTTTAATTTAAAGTTTTCAAGAACTGTCTTGAAGCTTTGTTGAGTAAGACATTTCCATTTTAATAGGATAGCACTCAATAAGCACAACTGAACATGTATGAATATTGTGAGCCTAATTTTTAACGGGAGAGACACACTTCAGCATCTTTCCAACCCAGAGAGCCACAAAAAACACTCCTACACCGGCGTCATGACAATGGTTTTCCCAAATGATTTTGCTGTTTTAATGAATCATTCTTGTCGACCTTGGCTTGCTTTACATATCCAATAGTATTCCGCATCGTGTTGGAAGATGGCGCAGTCACTAATATAAGTGTTGTAAGAGTAGCTGGTCCCAGCTGTTAGGTAGTTGTTTGTAAGGTCATTAAGACTAATTATTGCTCTTCATTCCAGAGAAACAAACTGATAATCTCACCAATGACTTTAACAATGACTAAATGAAATCAGCAACAGGAATACTTTATTCCATCAGGTTATCCACTATATACAGTCAAAAACCATTGAAGGAAAATCTAAATAATATTTACAAAATGAATGAATCAGAATTAGAGTCAAGTTTATTATCATTGACATGTCATGAAATTTGATGTTTTGTGACAGCAGTACAATAAATTACAATAATAAATAAATAGTGTAAATGAGAAATGTGAAGGTAGTGTTCATGGTTCATTCAGAAATCTGATAGCAGTGGGTAAAAAGCTTTTACTAAAATGTTGAGTGTGGGTCCTGAGGCTCCTACATCTCCTCCCTGATGGTAGAAATGAGAAGAGGGCATATCCCAGTTGGTAAGAGTCCTAAATGACAGATGGCAACTTTTTGAAGCCTTGCCTTTTGAAGATGCCCACAGTGGTGGGGAGGGTTGTGCCTATTGTAGAGCTGGCCGAGTCTACAACTGTCTGCAGCACCTTTCAGTCGTGTGCATTGGAACCTCCATGCCAGATGGTGATGCAACCAATTACAATACTCTTCATGATATATCTGTAGAAATTTGTTAGAGTCTTTGGTGACATTCCAAATCTCCACAAATTCTTAATGAAGTATAGCCATTGTTATGCCTTCTTTGTGATTACATCATGTGTTGGGCCCCAGACAGTTCCTCTGAGATGTTGATCCCCAGGAACTTGAAGCTACTTATCCTTTCCACTACTAACCTTGCCGTGAGGACTGGTGTGTGTTCTCCCAACTTCCCCTTCCTGAAGTCCACAATTAATTCCTTGGTCTTGTTGACGCCACTCAACCTCTATCTCGCTCCTGTATGCCTCCTCATTACTCTTTAGATTCTTCCATCAGCAATGGTCTTCAGAAAATTTAGAGATAGTATTTGAGCTGTACATAACTACACAGTCATGATTGTAGAGAGAGTAGAGCAGTGGGATAAGCACACATCCTTGAGATGTGCCTGTGATGACTGGAGATGTTATTATTAATGTGGCATTGGAATTAGTTTATTATTATCACATACATCAAGACACCATTGATTGTAGAGATCTAGCTCTCAATGCAGTAGTTTGGGGTATTTGGATTCCCAGCAAAGGTGTTTAATGGTTGATCTGTTCTTGTAGTAGAGTCATGTTTCTGTTGTTAATATGTAATTATATGGAGCTATATGTCTACACACAGAATGGTGAAGTAAGCTGTAATTGTGACTATTCAAGCCTCGTTTACTCACTTGTTATAAGACCACAAGACCATAAGATATAGGAGCAGAATTAGGCCATTTGGCCCATAGAGCTGCTCTACTATTTCATCGTGGCTGATCCAATTTTTCTCTCAGCCCCTATCTCCTGCCTTCCCCCCATATCCCTTCATGCCCTGACCAATCAAGAATCTATCAAACTCTGCTTTAAGTATACGTAAAGACTTGGCCTCCACAGCTGCCTGTGACAAAGAATTCTTTAGACCTCTCTGGCTAAAGAAATTCCTCCTCAACTCCGTTCTAAAAGGATGCTCCTCTATTCTGAGGCTCTATCCTCTGGTCTTAGGCTCTCCCTCCATAGAAAAATTTCTCTCCACATCTGCTCTATCAAGGTCTTTGACCATTTGATAGGTTTTAATGAGGTCACCCCTCATTCTTCAGAATTCTAGTGAATTCAGACCCAAAGCCATCAAAGCTCTTCATTTGACAATCTATTCAATGTTGGAATCATTTTCATGAACCTCCTACGAACCCTCTCCAGTTTCTAAGATAAGGGGCAGAAATCTTTGTCCCTGAAGAGTATAAAACCCCAGTATACTCTTGAGTTCAGAAAGTTTCTCCAAAGGGTGTTTCCAAGAGAAATACCTGCTTGTCGTTCTGGATAAAGACCTTTTACATCCACAACTTCATTCTGCATGCCACAGTCTCAACAGGTACAATGCCACGTACTTGTGAAAGCTAATGACCCAGTTTTAAATAACTCTTCAGATATGGATGACTATGAATTCACCTTTGCCAATTTCACCTACACCAGAAAAAAGAAAAGTAGAATCTTCAGAAAAAGGTTAGACTTGATTGAAAGGATGGCAAGATCCTAACCTCTGATGCATCTGTGCAGAGTTTGCATCTGTGAGCTGCGAGGGTTTCCCTCTGGTGTTGCATTTCACGACATGCGTTTAAGGTGCGAGAGGGTAAGTTCTAAGGAGATGTGAGGGGCAAGTTTTTTTTTTACACAGGGACTGGTGGGTGTCTGGAATGCACTGCTTGGGGTAGTTGTGGGGATAGATAAATTAGGGACTTTTAAGAGTTGTTTAGAAAGGCCCAGGAATGTGAGGGAACTGGAAGAATAGGGACATTGCATAATCAGAAGAGATTTGTTTCATTGGCCATTTGATTGTGTTGGATTTGACTGCATAATTATTACTTTCCTTGTATTTTAACAATTCAGGCCTGCTTATCTTTTATATGCCTACCTGTATACATGTAATTGTTTGGTGTATCCCCTAGTGCAGGTGTTCCCAACCTTTTTATGCCATGGACCAATACCATTAAGTCCATGGACTCCAGGTTGAGAAATCCTGCTCTAGAGGTTGCAGTGCTTTGTATCATTCTGGAAATATTTCTTGTGTTGCATTGTTTGAATAGGGCCTATATAATTGGTTATCTCTTATCTACAGATTTGAAAGGAATGTCTCATATCTGTGGTATAAGAAGGGCCAAGCACATATACTTGCATCTTTCTTTTACTCTTTACTTCCTCTTTCCCTTTTCCTGCTAGACTCCTGTTACTGTCCATTTCCAATTCTCTTTGTTCTATTAGCTCTTAATAAAATGATTGTGAAGCTTTATGCCTCTTTCTTGTCTTCTGAAAGAACCTTGGATCAAAAACATTACAACCCAGTAATTACTAATTTAATTGCTTCGGCACAATATCGTGGACTGAAAGGCCTGTTCCAGTGCTGTATGATTCCATTTTCTATGTTGCTCTTGCATCCCAGAGCCATAATGGTAGTTAAATGGTAGATGTAAATGACCCCTCTGCGTGGGTAAATGGCAACAATAATCCATGAAGTTGTTGATTAGAGTATAAGGTGCATGGACAGAGGGAAAAGGCAGGGAAGTTGGATGAATGGGATTGATTCCCAAATCTAAAATGGGAAACCATCAACTTCTGGTTTAAATATACCCACGGATTTGGCCTCCACTGTAGTCTGTGGCAGAGAATTCCTCAGATTCACTACTCTCTGGCTAAAAAAATTCCTCCTTTACCTCTGTTCTAAAAGGATGTCCCTCAATTTTGAGGTTCTGTCCTCTAGTTCTGGATGCTCCACCAGAGGAAACAACCTCTCCACATCCACCTTATCTAGTCCTTTCAACATTTGGTAGGTTTCAATGAGATTCTCCCTCACATTCTTCTAAATTTCATTGAATACAGGCCCAAAGCTGCCAAACGCTCCTCATATGTTAATTCCTTCATTCCTGGAATCATCCTCGTGAACCTCCTCTGGGCCGTCTCCAATGACGACACATCCTTTTTGAGATGTGGGGCCCAAAACTGTTGACAATACTCCAAGTGCGACCTGACTAGTGTCTTATAAAGGCTCAACATCATCACCTTGTTATTAATATTGTATAATCAGGGATGTCAAACTCATTTTAGGTCACGGGCCGGATTGGGCAAAATGCAGCTTCATGTGGGCCGGATCAGTCAGGCGCGTGCAAACGCAGCTTTCATTGCCTCCGTTTTTTCAGCCTGTTCTCATGTGTCTCAGTCTCTGCTATAACTACAAAGTGTTTCACTTCACAAATTCCGTTTCTTATGAAGAAGACTGCTGAGCAAACATTATTTTTATGATTGGTATTAACTTACAATCATAGGCTTCATATCGCCGGGCCATTAATAATTAAAATAATAGATCTATCTAAAATGATCTCGCGGGCCGGATATAATTGTACGCCGGGCCGGATATGGCCCGCGGGCCTTGAGTTTGACACCTATGGTATAAATCATTGCATTTGCCTTCTTTACCACAGACTCAACCTGTAAATTAACCTTCTGGGAGTCTTGCACAAGGATTCCTAAGTCCCTCTGCACCTTTAATGTTTGAAATTTCTCCCCATTTTGATAATAGTCTGCATTATTGTCCGTTTTACCAAAATGCATTCCCAACAACGTATTCCACCTGCCACTATTTTGCCCATTCTTCAAATTTGTCTAAGTCCTGCTGCAATTGCATTGCTTCCTCAGCACTACCTACCCCTCCACCTATCTTCATATTATCTACAAACTTTGCCACAAAGTCACCAATTCAATTATCTAAATCATTCATAAACAATGTGAAAAGTAGTGGTCCCAATACTGAGCCCTGAGGAACACCACTTGTCACCGGCAGCCAACCAGTAAAGGCCCCCTTCATTCCCACTCACCACCTCCTGCCTGTCAGCCATTCCTCTATCCATGCCAGTATCTTTCCTGTAACACCATAGGATCTTATCTTGTTAAGCAGCCTCATGTGTGGCACCTTATCAAATACCTTCTGAAAATCCAAGTAGATGACATCCACTGCCTTTCCTTTGACCACCCTGTATGCTACTTCTTCAAAAAACTCTAACAAGAAGGCTGCAAGTGAACTGCTGATTTTTCGGAGAGAATGCAGTTTTTTTACTGCTCAGGTTAAAGAGAGGCGAGACTGCGCAGGCGCGTGACGTCAGCCAGTAGAGTGCAAAAGGTTTAAAAAGAAGGCAGTCATATCCAGCGGGTAGCGTCGGAGCGGGCAGCGGAGAGAGGGGCAGCAGAGAGCTAGGGCTTTGGCTCAACAGGTTTAGGCGGTAACGGGATGAGACGAGGTAGGAAGTATGTGTGTGAGGCCAGTTTTCTGCGCTCAGTGCCAGATGTGGGAGGTCCTGGAGTCTCCCAGCCTCCCAGACGGCCATATCTCCACCAGGTGTGTCGAGCTGCAGCTTCTGAGAAACCTAGTTAGGGAACTAGAGATGCAGGTCGATGACCTTCACCTAGTCAGGGAGAGCGAGGAGGTGATAGAGAGGAGTTCCAGGCAGGTGGTCACACCGGGGCCACAGGAGACAGACAAGTGTGTCACAGTCAGGAGGGGGAAAGGGAAGAGCCAGGTACTAGAGAGTAACCCTTGACAATAAGTACTTCTGATTGAGTACTGTTGGGGGGTTTTATATAGCAATATAAAACTATAAATAATTAAATAATAATAAGTTAATCATGCCAAGTGGAAATAAGCCCAGGACCAGCCTATTGGCTCAGGGTGTCTGACACTCCGAGGGAGGAGTTGTAAAGTTTGATGGCCACAGGCAGGAATGACTTCCTATGACGCTCAGTGTTGCATCTCAGTGGAATGAGTCTCTGGCTGAATGTACTCCTGTGCCTAACCAGTACATTATGGAGTGGATGGGAGACATTGTCGAAGATGGCATGCAACTTGGACAGCATCCTCTTTTCAGACACCACCATCAGAGAGTCCAGTTCCACCCCCACAACATCACTGGCATTACGAATGAGTCTGTTGATTCTGTTGGTGTCTGCTGCCCCAGCACACAACAGCAAACATGATAGCACTGGCCACCACAGACTCGTAGAACATCCTCAGCATCGTCTGGCAGATGTTAAAGAACCTCAGTCTCCTCAGGAAGTAGAGACGGCTCTGACCCTTCTTGTAGACAGCCTCAGTGTTCTTTGACCAGTCCAGTTTATTGTCAATTCGTATCCCTAGGTATTTGTAATCCTCCACCATGTCCACACTGACCCCTTGGATGGAAGCAGGGGTCACCGGTGCCTTAGCCCTCCTCAGGTCCACCACCAGCTCCTTAGCCTTTTTCACATTAAGCTGCAGATGATTCTGCTCGCACCATGTGACAAAGTTTCCCACCGTAGCCCTGTACTCAGCCTCATCTCCCTTGCTGATGCATCCAACTATGGCAGAGTCATCAGAAAACTCCTGAAGATGTCAAGACTCTGTGCAGTAGTTGAAGTCCGAGGTGTAGATGGTGAAGAGAAAGGGAGACAGGACAGCCCCCTGTGGAGCCCCAGTGCTGCTGACCACTCTGTCTGACACACAGTGTTGCAAGCACACGTACTGTGGTCTGCCAGTCAGGTAATCAATAATCCATGACACCAGGGAAGCATCCACCTGCATCACTGTCAGCTTCTCACCCAGCAGAGCAGGGCGGATGGTGTTGAACGCACTGGAGAAGTAAAAAAACATGACCCTCACAGTGCTCGCCGGCTTGTCCAGGTGGGCGTAGACACGGTTCAGCAGGTAGACGATGGCATCCTCAACTCCTAGTTGGGGCTGGTAGGTGAACTGGAGGGGGTCTAAGTGTGGCCTAACCATAGGCCGGAGCTGCTCTAGAACAAGTATCTCCAGGGTCCTCATGATGTGGAAAGGACAGGGAGGGAGGCAAAAGAGGTGGGGGTGTGGCACTGTTGATCAGGGATAGTGTCACGGCT
This sequence comes from Hemitrygon akajei, assembly GCF_048418815.1. NCBI lineage: Eukaryota > Metazoa > Chordata > Chondrichthyes > Myliobatiformes > Dasyatidae > Hemitrygon > Hemitrygon akajei. The sequence continues at coordinate 23,709,847 of NC_133144.1, forward strand.
GCAGAAAAGGTGGACACCATGGAGGGGTTGTCTACAGAGTCTCTGTGGGTGGAGGTTAGGAACAGGAAGGGGTCAATAACTTTACTGGGTGTTTTTTTATAGGCCGCCTAATAGTAACAGGGATATCGAGGAGCAGATAGGGAAACAGATCCTGGAATGGTGTAATAATAACAGAGTTGTCATGATGGGAGATTTTAACTTCCCAAATATCGATTGGCATCTCCCTAGAGCGAGGGGCTTAGATGGGGTGGAGTTTGTTAGGTGTGTTCAGGAAGGATTCTTGACACAATATGTAGATAAGCCTTCAAGAGGAGAGACCGTACTTGATTTGGTATTGGGAAATGAACCTGGTCAGGTGTCAGATCTCTCAGTGTGAGAGCATTTTGGAGATAGTGATCATAATTCTATCTCCTTTACAATAGCATTGAAGAGAGATAGGAACAGACAAGTTAGAAAAGCGTTTAATTGGAGTAAAGGGAATTATGAGGCTATCAGGCAGGAAACTGGAGGCTTAAATTGGAAACAGATGTTCTCAGGGAAAAGTATGGAAGAAATGTAGCAAATATTCAGGGGATATTTGTGTAGAGTTCTGTATAGGTACGTTCCAATGAGACAGAGAAGTTAGGTAGGGTGCAGGAACTGTGATGTACAAAGGCTGTAATAAATCTAGTCAAGAAGAAAAGAAAAGCTTACAAAAGGTTTAGAGAGCTAGGTAATGTTAGAGATCTAGAAGATTATAAGGCTACTAGGAGGGAGCTTAAGAAGAAAATTAGGAGAGCCAGAAGGGGCCATAAGAAGGCCTTCACAGGCAGAATTAAGGAAAACCCCAAGGCATTCTGCAAGTATGTGAAGAACGTATGTGAAGAGGATAAGACGTGAAAGAATAGAACCTATCAAGTGTGACAGTGGGAAAGTGTGTATGGAACCGGAGGAAATAGCAGAGAATGAATACTTTACTTCAGTATTCACTATGGAAAAGGATCTTAGTGACTGTAGTGATGACTTGCAACAGACTGAAAAGCTTGAGCATGTAGATATTAAGAAAGAGGATGTGCTGAAGCTTTTGGAAAGCATCAAGTTGGATAAGTTGCCGGTACCGGATGAGATGCACCCCAGGCTACTTTGGGAGGCGAAGAAGAATTTTAGGTCTGTTAGCCTGACTTCAGTCGTTGGGAAGTTGTTGGAGTCTATTATTAAGGACAAAGTATTCGGGTACTTGGATGCACATGTTAAAGTAGGCCAAAATCAACATGGTTTCCTTAAAGGGAAATCTTGCCCGATAAATTGGTTGAAATTCTTTGAAGAAATAACAGGGAGGAGAGACAAGGGAAAGTCAGTGGATGTTGTTTTTCTTGGATTTTCAGAAGGCCTTTAACAAGCTATCACACATGAGGCTGCTTAGCAAGATAAGCTGATACGGTATTACATGAAAGAAAGATACTAGCATGGATAGAAGATTGGCTGACTGGCAGGAGGCAAAGAGTGTGACTAAAGAGGCCATTATTGGTTGGCTGCCGGTAACTAGTGCTGTTTCACAGGTGTTGGTGTGGGGTCCGCTTCTTTTCGTGTTATATGTGAATGATACCGATGACAGAACTGATGGCTTTATGGCCAAGTTTGCCAATAATAAGAATATAAGTGAAGGGGCAAGTAGCGCTGAGGAAGCTGGGTGTCTGCAAGACTTAGACAGATTGGGAGAATGAGCAAAGAAGTGGCGGGTGGAATAGAGTGCAGGAAAGCCTGTTGTTTTGCACTTTGGTAGAAGGAGTAAAAGCAGAGTCTATTTTCTAAAAGGGGAGAACATTCAAAAATCAGTGGTGCAAAATGACTTGGGAATCCTTGTGCAGGATTCCATAAAGGTTAAGTTTAGGTTGAATTGGTGGTAAGGAACACAAATGTATGCTAGCATTCATTTTGAGAGGATTGGAATAAAAGAGCAAGAATGTATTGTTGTGCTTTATAAGGCATTGGCCTGACCATATATGGAGCACTGTGAACCATTATGGCCCCCCTTATCTAAGAAGATGTGCTGACATTGGAGTGACTCCAGGGGAGTACATGAGAAAGATTCTGGGAATGGTAGAGTTAATATATGAGAAGCTTTTGATAGCTTTGGGCCTATACTCCCTGAATTTTAGAAGACTAAGTGGTGGGGGGTGGGGAGAATCTCATTGAAACCTACCAAACACCAAAAGGCCTGGATGGGGTGGATGTAGGAGGATGTTTCCTATAGTGGCTGAGTCTAGGACCAGAGGGCACACCTTAGAATAGAGGGAAATCCATTTAGAACAGATATGAGGAGGAATTTCTTTAGCTAGAGGGTGGTATATCTGTAGAATTTATTGCCACAAGTGGCTGTGGAGGCCAAGTCATTGAATATATTTAAAGCAGAGGTTGATAGGCTCTTGATTAATGAGGACATCAAAAGTTACAGAAAGAAGACAGGAAAATGAGGTTGAGAGAGATAATAATTCAACTGTGATGGACTGGTGAAACGGACAAGATGAGCTGAATGGCCTAATTTTGCTCCTATAAAAAAACCCTGCAAAGGTTGGTAAATAACGAAATAGAAAAAAGTAACACTTCTGCATTTCCACTCTTTAAAACATCTGCTCACCATTGTCTATTTCCTCTTTCGACATCACCTTTAGCATTTATGTCAAGTATTTTCTGAACATCAAGTTTCCAACGTATGCTATGCCTTTTATTGCTCTGGCATCTCTAAGGACTTTGAGGAATGTTCTCTATGGCATCAGATGTTAAAGAAAAACAACATTTCTTTATACAACTGCTCGAAGTGCTGATAGATTGACAAACCAAGGTGAGGTTGTGCAGTAGAAAATGAGCTGATGTGATTGGTCGGAGGATCCCATCAACCTTCTCTGCTTTTGATTTGCTCATAACTCATTAGCCAAGTGGTTTCTAAAGCTCCGATTTCTTTCTGTCGTCGCAATAAATTAAACTAACTGCAGAAATTCAGTGAGTCCTCCAAGCTTTATATTGTGTCTCTTCTGATATTATTTGTTCTTTGAACAGCCCTTTATCATAAACACAAGTCATTGTGGAGGGGCTGGAGCAACACACACAAAATGCTGGAGGAAGTCAGCAGTTCAGGCAGTACCTATGGTGGGACATGAACAGTCAACTTTCTGAAGATGAGTCCTGATGACGGGCCTTGGTCCAAAGTGTTGCTGCTTATTATCGTCCAGAGATGCTGCCTCCAGCATTTTCTATTGCTTAAACCCTTTATCACATCCTTCATTCATCAGACTCCATCACTAGTTGGCATTATGTTCCTGCTTTACACTCTCAGAAGGAATCCTCAACCTTCACCCTCCCCTCCTCCCACCTCACTCCAACATTATTACGTTGTTCTCTTTGTCTGCCTCCAACTATCATTCACCTGCCACTGTCGCCCCTCCTCTCCTCCCCTACTTGGCAAAACCTGCCAGTAATCATTCAGCCCTCCCCGGCCTCAGATTCCTCTCTCACTATTCCTTTCTCCTCTTTGTACTAGTCATCTCGCCTCTCCATTCAGTGCTGATACAGGGTTTTGACCTGAAACATCAGCAATTCCTTTGTCCTCCACAGATGCCTCCCAACCCGCAGAGCTCTTCAGCAGATTGTTTGTTGTACAATGTATACACTGTCTGCACATCTGTGGATTGAGTATTTATGAGGACAGCCGTGCATTCCTGGGAATGTCGGGAAGCCCCTTCCTGTGTCTCTGGTGACTCCTCTTTAACATGAAATGGATTGCATTTCACGTCTTGAAATATCACTAGCTGGTGTCTGTGTGGGGGCTGTGAACATCAGGAGCCAGTAAGATGGGTAGGTTTCCATTTGGAGCTAGGGTCAAGACTGTTTGTTGGATGTATGGCTAAAGGTGGGGTCAGAATTTCAGTTCAAGTTCAAATTTTACTATTGTCCTAGGCCTTGTCTTGCATACTGTATATACAAATTGAATCGTTACATGGTGCATTAAGCTAGAATAAGGTAAAACAATAAGAATGCAGAACAAAGTGTAAAAACTACCGAAAGAGTGCAGTGCTAAAGTGCAAGCTCATAACAAGGTAGATTGTGAGGCCAAGAAAACTATTCAAGAGACTGATAATAGTGAGATAGAAGCTACCCTGGAGATTGATGGTACGTACTTTCATGTTTTTGTATCTTCTCCCCAAGGAGAAAGGGAGAAGAGAGAAGGTCTAGGGTATGTGGGGTCTTTGATTATGCTGACTGCTTTACTGAAGCAGTGAGAAGTATAGACAGAATCCATTGAAGAGAGACTGGTTCTTGTGATATGCTGAGCTGTGTCCACTCTTTGCTTTGGCTATCTATAGGAAGCCCTTATCTCTATACCTCAGAAGTTAAGAGGAATTAATGGACTACATATGGAATGTAAGGTCTCGACAATGTTCATCTGTGTTATGCTTTTGTGTGACATTTGTGTGAATCCAGGCCCAGCGGTATTGTTAACTTCTATGCACCTCTCAGTTCAGGGAGAATTGGGGATGAACAATAAATGCTGGCATCCCATGAGCAACCTATATTTTAAAAAAACAAAAATTTGAACATTTGACCCACGTTGTGGAAGTTACCCTACATTGCGGTTAAGAAATGAAGCTCATTGTGAAACCTGGAACAGCAGAGAGTTTCACTTCCACACTTGTGTATATTCTTAATTTGCAATCAACAGTTTTGAGATGATCAGGGACAGATGATGATTGGTGTCAAAACCATTAATGTCACTACACCCCAGGAAAATAGAGCATATGGGAGTTATGGTCCTCAGATGAGGGATGTGCTTTGGCACAGAGACTGGTGGGTGTCTGGAATACACTGTCAGAGGTGGTTGTGGAGGCAAATACGACAGAGGCATTTAAGAGGCTCTTAGATAAGCATATAAATGTACAGTGAATGGAGGGATGTGGAAAGGATTAGTTAAGTGTTTTATAACTAGTTTAATTAGCTTGGAGCAACTTCATGGGCCAAAGACCCTGTTCTTGTGCTGTACTGTTCTATATGCAAAAAGAAAACAAAATGAAACTCATTAAAACCATGAAACTCAACACTCAGTGGCCACTTCATCTTGTACATCTGTGCACCTGCTCATTAATGCAGATATCTAATCAGCCAATCATGGCATCAACTCAATGCATAAAAGCATGCAGACATTGCCAAGTAGTTCATTTGTCATTCAGATCAAACATCAGAATGGGTTAGAAATGTGATCAAAGTGACTTTGGCCGTAGAATAATTGTCAGCACCAAACTGCCAAACATTGTTAAGAGTATCACAGAAACTGCTGATTGCCTGAGGTTTTCACACATAATGTTTACCAAGAAATGTATGCAGAAAGTTTGAAGTTAACAACTCAACAGGGGTGATTGATAAGTTCATGGCCTAAGGTAGAAGATGAGATACTAACTTCAAACTTTCTGCATAATCACTCAAAGAGTTGAACTGCATGTGCATGTAACGAGCTGTATAACTCATCTTCTACCTTAGGCCATGAACTTATCAATCACCCCTGCTGTGGACACTTTATGGAGGTGCAAGATCCATATGCTCCACGATTGCTGGACCAGGTGTGTAAATGTAGGACCAGACTATGTTGAAAAATAAATGTGCTAGGTGTTCTAAAATTGACCTTTTCTACCTTAGGCCACAAACTTATCAATCATCCCTTGTACATCAGGTTCTTAGAGAAATTAGGTTTGTAGAAGGTGTTTTCAGTAGGTGGCTTGCAGTTCCAGCCTAAGGCTACAAGGTTTGGAAGACTAAGGTAAGATAAACAGCTTGGTCCAAAGAATACTTTGTATGGATATCATACATCCACAGAGGACATCACTTAGGGTAATCATTAGGTGTTTGTTTCATACTGCTTAAGAGGCAGCAATTTGTTTTGTCTGAATAAAAACAATTGTTCACTTGTAAATGTCAACATTGGAGCACTACAGGAGAGAAAACAATTTAATTTTGAATTGCAGGCTCCCACAGTCACTCTGAGCTCTGTCACTGACCCTCCGGTGTTCCAAGAGCTGACGTTAGGTTTGAAGAGCAACACCTCATCTTCCATCCAGTCACGTGGCAGCCTTTCTAAGACTCACTATTGAATTAATTTCACATTTTCTAGTTGATTTAGCCCTGGATGATTGTGTTGTAAGGCTACTAAAATGTAATAACTCAAGTTTTGCATTTTCCACTACTATTGTCTGATCTGCTGGTCATTAAAATTCTCCTATTGGTTTCACAGGATTATTTGTTCTTGTCTGCTTTCTCTTTGACTGTCCTCTTTATTACCTAGATAACTCTGTAAACTGGAAACCCTAGCCTTAATCCTACTGGAGATACTGCCTTTGTCCTACTGTAACATTCCTGCAACTGGAAACCAAGTTGTACTTCCTCTTGCAAAAAGAAATTGCTGGAGGAGCTCAGGTCAGGCAGTCTCTGAGTAGGTACAGGAATGGTTGGTGTATTGGGTAGAAACCATTTTCTACATTTATTTGCAATATCCAGCATCTGTGTTTTTTATGGAGCTTTGAATTTGAAATGGGTACCTAAGATCAATGGAGACGACAGAATTCACAATGCCAACTCCCATTTCAATGTCTGTCTGGCAATATATTGTCCATTGGAGTATACATCAGGTGCACATCTTTTCAGTTGACCTGATCAACAAACCAGTTTTGCTTCGTGATCTAATGGCAAAGGGATTAGCCTGAGGCAGACATATGCAGAAAAAAAATCACAAGTAGTGTTGTCAATTAGTTGATGCCATCTTGACATTTAGGTCCATCTTCAAGCACACAACATGGAATGGAGATTCTGAGAGGTAGAATGCAATACATTTTGTCTTAATCACATTTGCTCTTGCAGGATTCATCTTGCCCAAGAATAATCAACTCAAATCCACCACTAAAATTGGCAGGATATCTTGTTTAACTGGATGCTGAAATATCGTTAAGTACAGTATTCGATTCTCACTGTTCTCGAGATCCATGTGCTGAATAAATGGTTCTTGGCTCTGAAATCAGTGACCTTGAAATATATTATGACAAAAATAATGGGAAAATATACACCTTTCAGAGTACTGTAGTCTAGTTTTCTTCATTGTGCATCTTCTCAATTATTGAGTAATCCAAACTTATTTAAAACTGCAGCTTCCAATAAAAATAACTGAAATTTATATTGAACTCAATTACTACATTTGTGCCAGTCCAGATTTGCTCAGAATTAATTGCAACCATTAATAGTTATCTCCATTATCACAAACCTGGAGACTAGGTTTCTGGCTAAGAATGCCTTAGTACATCCATCAAATAAGGATAAAATATCTGAACAAGATGACCAGCCCAAAAAGTAGAACCAAATTAAGAATATCCACGTTCACAATAAAAAAGCCACCTTTTTTCGGTTTGGTGTATTTCGGCACAGTTGTACATTTGTACCAAGTAAAATACCTAACTCGCTCATGTTTGCAAATACCAAAGAAATAATTTCTAAAATAATTTATGCTAAAGCAAGTGTGGGAAGGTCTCCATAGATACTTGGCTCTAGTAAGACCAAGAAAGAGGTTGTAAAACCAAGAGATCAAGATGAACTTTCAGAAACTTTCCTCTGAAGTTCAGCTTTCCAAGGGCTCTGCCTTGAGATAACAAGAGCAACATTAGAGATTCAAGATTGTTTATTGACATTCCTCAGTACACAAGTGTAAAGGGGTGCTCAGGAAGCTCAACACGTATGAAGCAAGACCAACTACAATGGAGTTGTAGTTCCTCAGATGTTGGACATAGAAGCCCAACTTTTCTTTGTTTAGAATCAGATGAAATGATGTGGAAGATGAACCACTGAGGACATCACCATGATGTGATAGCCCCATTCCACTAATGTGAGGACGTGTGTCTTGAAATCATGCAGAGTTCAAAGTACTATTACGACTCCAGAACGTGAGCTTCAACTAAGAGGTGTAGTATTGAAACTACAACAATGAAGATCTTCTGCAAAATAATTACACTGAAGCTCCAGACACCTCTACAAGTGGAAAGAACTCAAGAAACATTTATCTGTAAATGTCACCTTGGTTAGAATGGGGTCTGGTAAAGCAATTATTGAGCAGAAAAGAGCAAGTCAAAGAGAGGGTGATTTATGCTGTAGATAGGTATCATGGCTCCTTAAGGTTGTTACAGCTGGAAGAGTGGAGATAAGCTTCAGTTACCTTTTAAATGCTCCCAATGGCATGCCTCTCATGTGGCCTCTGACAACCAAGTCCAGCCCCTGGCCTTTACATATAGTTTAGCTACTAAGCCTGGCAGAACCACTTCTACTGAAAGAAGGGGCAAAGAGTTACCAGCGCCTTAAAATAAGCCGCTTCAAGCAGCTTGGGTCTCACCGGCCGTGGTTGACAGCTAAAATAGAAGGAAAACTCAAAATACTTGTGGCTGTACCCACTTATGGGGAAGGCTTTGGAGTAACCTGGAGTAAATGGGGAGCTAGAATCCAGAAAACCTCCTATGACAATGCTGTTGCCAAACTGTACTGATCTCTGTTCCTTTGGATTCATCAGTTGCATGGGCAACAGCTTGCTTTCAATATCATATTGCGTTGGCTTCCATCATCACATACACAGCTTGGAAACATCCACGGTGACACTGACCAACAGAAACCTCAATAGATGTCAGAGGCAGTGCCATCTCTATCACTCACTGATTGCTCCATCTGCTGAGGAAGTTCAATTGAGGTAAAACTAGAAAAAATTAATCACTCATTTGTTTCTTCTGGGAACGGAGCATCAAGAAACCAGATAACCTCAAGAGTAAGAGAGCTCCAACTTTGAAAAACGTCACTGGATGTTGTTAACGTACAAGGAAAGTGCATTGAGTACAATGTGCCCACACAAAATATAGGCTATAACAATTTCTTCTTTTGCATCAATATATTCAGCCAAAAGCAAGAAATAGAGAATGCAGGAGTCACATGATTACTTAGTTATCTAAAAGAACCCAATTTGTTAAATTGCTGGCATATAGCAAGACTTAAGACAATCCAGTCATGAGAAGGTTGGTGTACTTGTTGTATATAATTGGAGTCATCACAGAGAAGAAATGCAGATAAAGAAGTTCTTCATTCTGAAAGATGGTTTGAAATGTTTCTCAATGTACACTTCTTGTTAGCTTCATATCTTCAGTGTCAGCCACAGCTGAGCTACCCAGTAAGTTCTGGGCAAATTAGAAGGCATGTCAGGAATTAACTAGATGACAGAGGACTATATAACTGTAGGAAAGGCTGAATGGAATCTATGCCTTGGAGAAATACATTGTAACATGCTCAGAATTTCATTTTGTTGAATGTGATTTTTAGGATCTGCAGTAGTGGTTTATTATCATCACGTGCACTGAGATAGTGAAATGCATTTGCTTATGTGTTATTTAAATAAATCAAGCCATGAACAGTACATCTTTGGTGCAAATTCTTGCAGTTACACAGAACACAGCAATTTTATGGCAAATAAATCTTTATTGAAATCATCAGCTTCTGCTCTGCCTGCATCTCGTCCCATGGCCTTAGATCACAGAGTGCAGTAGCATCACACTGAATGTGTCAAATATTTGAACGGACAACCAGCAGTGCAGTGTTTGAGCATCTTAAAAGAAACAAAGAATCTGATTCATCTGCTCCAAGTGACCAATTAAATTACTTGATAAAAAAAATAACTGGTGATGCTTTGGGCACTGCTTAAACTTCAATAAGACAAGAATAGAAGACCCATTTATTTATTAGTTGTGTGGGTGATCTTCCAAGATACCTACCTTAAAATCATAACTACATAGTCATTCTATTCTTTTGTTTTCTTGTAGCTGAGCATCGTTCTCAAGAGCAGGAAAATTCTTTTGTATCAGTCTGTAGGGACTCCTGGAACTGCAGCCTATAATGCAGGGATCCACAAAGTATACCAAATACTTACAAGAATACAGGTTGACTGTTGCCAAATCCCATGGCATACAGACAATGTACATTCGCAAGCATCTTTTCTGGAGTCATATTTAACATACTTCATTACAAATACATTCAAAAGAATGAGACAAATTTCAATAGTTTAAAATCTTTATACAAAAGTATATAATTCAAAGTAGTTTGTAACAATGGTCTTTCAGCCTACCATTCACATTTAAGCACACTATATCAACATCCTTAACTTACTAAGATATAAAAAGTAAGTTATTAAAAGTACAAAACACCACAGTGTAACTATGCTACTTATTTGTTATCAATTCATCAAGTTATTAGTCTGTACAGCAGCAATAAAGAGATGAGCACATGCATCTCCATGAATAGGATGCATGCATAGTTTTCAACAGATGAAAGGGAGCCAAGTTTACCACAAGAATAATGCTTGTCAATATACATTTGCTACTATTGATAAGTAGCTGATTGTGATTCCTGCAAGTAAAAAAGATGGTCTTAACATGACAAAATATTGAAATTGATATTTCTGTATCATTGGTTATTGAATTATATTCTACCAAAGACCAACACCGGCAGTACTGTTTATGCATTAAAGCACAACACACTTGTATGTTCAGAAGACAAAAGGTGGGGAGGGAGGTTAAAAAGGAGTTTACAAATGTTTCTGTACTATTGAACCTTAATTACAAATTTGTATTCCAGGCTGGTGAGCCAAACTCCAAGAAACATGATACACACAAATGGTTTTCAATGCCCTGTTTGTACTACCCAGAAATTTAAAATCACATCTTTTACACCGTAAATTAGCCCAGTTATGCTGGGAAATATTGTTCAGGGTCTATAATCTCCCTGAACATTTTCAGCCCAAAGAAACAGATGAAATGCATATTTGTTCAGGATTCTGGCTGCATGATCCTAGAGAAGAGAATTCACACCAAACACCAGAGACAAGGGGCACACATCAAGGGCTGTTTCTGCACTTTGTGCTTTTGAAAACAAGGAGAATCTAATGCACACGTAATTCTAATCATATAATTTGGTTCAGGAATTTGAACTTGAAACATGTATACTATATCATCCACATTTGACATTACATCTTATTTGCCCAGACTCACACCAACAACTTTAGTTGTAACTAAAATCAAAGCACACATTACTTTGCCAGGAATGAATGAATGGCTGTAGAGGTATCATTTTCTGCAGGTAAACTCAAAAGACTCACTGTAGATCTTTTACAAAATGCGAAATTGCTATTCCTTTACAAGTTGTTTGTTTCAATTTCCATAGTGGTCACCCCAAATATTAAAAGACAATTCTTAATTTTACTTTTAAAAGAAGTCAGTCATCAACTCTCAGCCATCCTTTCTCATAATCCTGCAAGAGTTCAAGGTAGTACTGCCAATCAGGCTCAGTGTCATACTTGACTTCATACACAGTCTTTAGAGGATTCTGGTGCTTTTCATGCACTCGAAGTACTACACCTTTATACCAAGACTCAGTTTTATCATTTTCCTCATACAGATGTCTGATACGTTTGCCCACTAAATTGGGGTACTCTTTCTCCTGATGTTCTTTGAAGTGTAGAGGTTTCAAACTTTTCTTCTGATTCAGCCGTTGAGAATTCCGAGTCACTAAAGGCTTTCTAGTGGTAAATGGTTTCAATACTATGTTTCTGGGTGGAGGGGCTTTCACAGATTTCTGAAATTTTAGCCGCACAATAGAGCCACGAAGGTGGAGCACTTTAGATGTGCTTCTAGTTGGCCTCAGTGCAGTGTTGTTTTTCTTTACTGGTGGTTGTAATTCTTTGATCTTTACAGAGCAGGGAATGTCTGGTCCCTTGTTGTCATTTTTAATAACTACTCTATTCAACTTAACTACCAAAGTGCTGCCTTTTTTGTCAAAGTTACTTTTCACAATAGCCTTTTCGTCCAAAAGCTCTCTGGTAGTTTTGCGTAACTTTCGAGGAACTGGCTGGGACTCCTTGGATAACTTTGCCGCAGAAGCATCTTGATCAGGTTCTGTCGAGCAAGGTCCTTCTGACTGGTCAACTGATGATGGGCTTACTTTGTGTCCAGACGATGTACCAATGCTAGAGTTAGTACATACAGGGCTGGAATTTGTGCATGAAGAAATATTATCATTTCTTTGCCTTTTTCTTAGTTTTACACCAAGTTTGGCTACAGTAACGCCATCATTGGACTTTTCTTTAATTGGAGGAGGGTTTTCTCCTGGTGTTTTGCTTACTACTTTTTTCTTTTTAGCAGAACCAGGATCTGTATTTTTTCTACCACCCATTTCAGCCGGACTTGGAGTGATGGCAGTCTTCTTCAGGGTGTTCTCATTTTCTCCACCTGTGAAAGGCAAGAATCACATCCAATCAGTATTTCAGAAAAGCGAATTAAATCATTATTGATTAAAGAAAGTAAACAAAAAGAAAACGCTACAGGATTCAAAACACTGGTTAAAATATACCTGCACTGGAGCATCTAGATCAACATGTGTAGGTAGATCTGCAAAATAAAAATTTATTTACATCGATCTTTAACTATTAATGCAAGATTTAAGCCTCATATACATTTTAAGATTGGTACAAAAATCAGTTTCTATTATGTCGCTGAGAATTTCAAGAGCTTCATATTGCAGATTACATCTACTATTTTTTGCACAGAAACTATTTAAAGTGCATCTCGTAGTGATAAGATTTGCCTCTTCTTCACCCACATTATCCCTGTTTGTAAATGTGCAGTGAACTACCCTCCTAGCTCTGCAAAGGGCTAAGTGATTTCCTCCATGGCAAAGGTAGTGGAGACCTAGGGTGCAATTTAGAACATCAGGGAGAGGTTTATCTGAAAAGCAGAGTTTTAGTGACAACACACAACTTATCAAAACTTCCAAACTAAATTTGATTTCAAGCGTGTTTAACAAGATAAAAGACAAAGTATGCAGGTCCTTTAAACCAAACATTGAATAAATATATGCATATTATTTTCCAAATCTTATATTTTGTATTCAGCATGAAGTTTGCTTCCTCTATCTCCAATCATGCATGCTTTATTTTTCTGCACATTTTTAACATTACAAATCTTGTTATTGGCCTCACTTGAAGTCATCTTGCTCTCTGACTGTATTTTAATTCACATTCTGCAAGTTTAATATTAAGAGTTGAGAATATGGTTTACAATGGATAGAAAGGTTGGCTGATGAAGAGCCAGTTGTCATTCTTCAAATTAGACCAGGCACTGAATGGAGAAAGAAAGCTGGGCAGATCAGGAAGAGAGTTTCTATAAGTTAGACTCAGCAATGAAAGTAGATGTAATACTAATGAGCAATTTACTTCATTTGACCATTTGCAGATGCTGCAAGGTCATGCATTCTAAGCTAGGCAACGTGCTTGGCATTAAGAAAACTTTCCATATACCTCATGAAATGCAAGTGATACTTTTCATTAGAGTAAACCCAGGGGAAATCAGAAGCCAGGATTAATTCAGTATTCCACACAAGAGGTACAACTCAAGGACTAAACAAGAGATTCCTTCCCTGCAATCTGTTGCATATTTTTCCATGATGCTGTATTATGTGGTAGACTCACTACATGAGAATAGAATACCAGGGAACACTTTCCCTAATGCAGAGTTTCCCAAGCTGGTGTCCGTAACCCCTTTCAGTTCATGCGAAGGCTCCATGCATTAAAAAAAAAGGTTGGGAACCTCTGCCTAAAGGGTAAAATAAATTTTCATTGTACCTCAATGACTAAATAATTGAACAATACAAACCAGAAAGACTCCAGCTTCAATGGTAATAAATCTGGTTATGTCTAATGTACACAAAAGACATTAAGAAACAATGAATGCTAGAAATCAAACTTAGGAAAGATGAAGGAACATGTTGAGCAATGATTAGCAAATGGAAATGTAATCACTGATCACATTGGGATGAGAAAAAGAGGAAGCAGAGGGTAATGCAAGAAATCAAAATGGTCAAATGTGCAATTTTAGCTCAAACTTGTGCAAGTTTCAGAGTACTTCTGGTGAGATGGACTTCAGAATAAGGATGGTATTATTAAGCCAAATGACTCCCACCTGGAAGATGGAATAGGCTATTGTTGATGCCTTTGTTTGCCATCTTTAATACTTTTTGTAAATGAAATTGGGGAGTTTCAGCAATGCTTATAGATATCCAACAGAAAATAGCATCAAAATGGCAGAGCAAAGCCAAACAGATAACTAGTGTCAGGTGTGTTGATAGAAATGTTCATTCAAGTTTAGGGTTACAAGCAGCTTGGCAAGAAGTTTAAATTAAAACCCACCTTTCCCAGAATACCCAACCATGACCTCCAATTCATTTAAATCCTACACCTTCTTGCTTTAAGTTTGTCCTTTTTAACCCCCAAACATTAAAATATTTATTATGCTATGTTTCTTCTGAAGCCTGTATTCTTGGCTAACGTGCTTATTCCAGGTATTTTTGAACATAAATCAGGAATGTTTTTCTTTGAACGTTGACTCTAGTTGTAGCAGATTCCTGGGAATTGAAGATGAACATGAGAACAACAAATATCAGCTTATAACATGGAGTTATTCCCGTTTGGAGTTGACATTCAGCCACTTTAAACATACCACAACTTGGTTAACACAAGGGAAGTCCAGCTAAGAGTGAATCCATTAAACACCAGTGAGCTGGTTCAATCTGGACCTCCTCTGCTGTGTGGAGTTTGTAATGTTCTCCCTACAATTGAGAAACTTTCCCCTGGCTGCTCTGCTTTATTCCCACATCCCAAGCATGTGTAGATTTGAAGATTAACAGGCACTGTATATTGTTTCTAGTGCGTGGGAGAGTGGTCAAATCAAGGGGACAGGAGAAGGTGGAAAATAAAATGGGTTAGGATAGGATACGGTCAAATGGGTGCCTGATGGTCAGACTGGCGCTGATGTGGGGTCTTGGCCTGAAACGTGGACTGTTTATTCCTCTCCAGAGATGCTGCCTGCCCTGCTGAATTCTTCCAGTATTGTGTGTGTGTGTGTGTGTGTTGCACTGTGATACATTGTCCTTATTGAATAAACTGATCAACACAAATTTCTTTCTTGGAGGATATTCACCTAATAGTTTAATGGTATTTTAATTTTTTTTAAAATAGGAAATAACAGCAGCACTGATTAGGGAAGGTGACAAATTAGGAGTTGGTAGAGGCTAGGGGAGGGCGAGCGACAGCAAGGGTGGAATTTCACCTCTTCTAGACTACGTGCATTCTTTGGTGATTATTAACCACTCCTGGTTGTATGTGGACAGGAAACAGTAAGGTAAACCAAACCACTGGAGAATGGCAATCACTGATTTTAAAAAAAGTCTAGAAAAGCTAATGGAGTCAACAAATTCAAACACTCAATTTTGTACTTCCTTAATTATTACTCATTGAAATAAAATTTCAGTTTGGTAACATCAACAGATCTGGCATACATTTTCTCATTATACCCCTTCCCATTGCCCAAGTAAAAGCTGTTAATCACTTAAGTCATACCACAACCAATTCTGTTGTCTTCAGTCTTATGGGATTGTCCAAAGTCAACTGTAAAAACCAGGGTTAACTTAATACTGTCTTTTCAGAAATAACCTGTATAAAAAGCATGAATCAAGCTTTCAAGCTACAAAGGTGGGATATTTGTGGAAAACTTCTATAATGGGATGTTTTCAGGAAGGATGAACAGTTCCAGATTCCATACAGTCAACTGTTTGACAACTGTTACAGAACTATGCATCAAAACTAAAAAGTTGAGTTTATTTCATTTAGAGATTTTGGGGTTCAATATACTTATTCTACAAGACTGAACCATTAGTATTTAATACAAAGAACAGAAGGCATGTATATTTTGAAAGTAGCAATTATTTAGCAAGTAGGTCAAATTGTTAATTCATTTCAATCATAGCAGTTAAGGCTAACTGGGAGATGAAAATGTGAGAAAAGGGAGGGAAAAAAGTGAAGCTTTCCAAGTGACACATTGACTAATAATAGCTCATTTATGAAATTACAGTAGGACCCTGTGATTTGGACTTCTCCGGCTAACAAGTTTTAAATGTTTTGAAGCTAAAAAGCTTGACAATCTTAAGTTGTTGTTGGACTTGCCAGAGAAACAGCTCTCACCTAAGGTATGTAAGTTACTTACCGAGGCGGACTTTTGCACAAGAATGCCACAGAACATTCAACAAATCTGGATAGATTTCGGGCAGCTGCTTCAGGGAGAGCAGCTTGATTAATCTGGAGGAACATCTCTGAAGATTAATCTCACTCTGCAGTATCTTCTCCTCCGAGAGAGTTGTTGGCCGCAGTTCTATTTTGTGCTCCTGAAAAACTTGATCAATCATTGCACCTTTGACGCTGGAAAACAGTTTCTCCTTCACTAAATATATTGGAATGAAAATTGTGCCAGCTCTTATTACATGGGGGAATGGGCACCTTCTGGTAAAATGGTAGGCTCTCAGATGGGAGAGCAGTTTTTGCATAGTTGGTTGAATTTGTCCATAATTGAGCCAAATGTCCTGTGATTTTGACATCTTTAATACCTCAACGTTTCTAGTATTATTCTTCGATTTTAGTGAAGGTCTCATCTTTGGATTTTCCTTGCCATGGTTCTGTGTCTCAATGTCCTGCAAGCATCCACGCAAAACTTCTTCAGACGTTTCGGCCACGGACCGCACAATCATGTTACACAGGGACTGATGAAGATGCAGAAAGGAGAAGTAAGTGTTACTCTCACTCTGCACTAATTCGTTGTTACTGGGAATGCCAACTTCGGTTTCACAGGGGGACATTTTGGATTGTGTAACAGGACTCACTGGCAATTTTAGCTCATCAGGAATGACCAACTTCAGTGGTCTCAGAACTAATCGCAATGGATTAACTGATCCAAGCAAACTTAACTTTTTGGCATCAGAGTCTCCAGCTGCCTGAGTAGGATTGGGTCCATCCACTCGAGCCGGGGCTGGTCTCAGTATTTTATATTTACTCAGTTCCATTGTGAGGGCAGTATTGTTCACCACATTGCTGGTCTCAGAGGTTTTCAATGCTCCTTTCCCATTACTCTCAGATGGTGCTTCGGGGCTTTGTCTTCTCTTATTACTCTGAGATTCTGCTGTAGTATTCTCCTCCTTTTCACTTGGTACTTCTTTGTCGTTCAATTCTTCCCTGAAATCACAAGGAACTGAAGATGGAGCCCGCTGAGTGGCATCTGCTGTACTTTCTCGTCCCTCTGCATTGCTCGTGGACACCACTCTACCTTCTTTCTCTTTTATGGTTCCTCCAGGACTTTCTCGATCTTCCCCCAATCCAGAAGCAGATGAGATCTTGGGCTGAGTGACAGCCACAGGCTGATTCTTGTTCTTAATACTGAGGTCTAACACTGACTCAGACTGCATTTTAGTCACCTCGGTTTTTCTAGCGTTATGATCAGGCTCGTCACCCGCTGCAGACTTGCTACTTGGCTGATGTGGAACATTGTGAATCCTGAGGTTAGGAGACAAATTAATGTCTTGATGCTGAGTATCAGGATTCATCTCACTTTCTGCTTTCTTCAGTTCCATTCCTGACGAGCCCTCTTTCTGACTGGCTCCCGTGCAGAGAGGAGAGTTGCTTTGCATCAATTCGGCATCCTTGTATTGTAATTCAGTGATGCCCTTTGAAAGCTTCACAGGGCTTTGCTTGTGCAGATCTGGATCGATGACTCCAGCATTGCGATTATGTTTAGTTTTACTTTCTGAAGAACATGAACAGTTCACAGATTTATTGCAATCTGACTGACATTTCTGACATCTGGAGAAAAACAGACCCGTGGCTTCCAGGTAAGATCTATAAGGAGCCAAACTGAATACGTTATTAATAACCGGCATAGGTGGGGAAGGAGCAGAGAGTCTCCTGCCCTCCCGAGAGGAAGAGGCAGATAGGAAATTAATCTCTGATGCTTTCCTATTCGGACTATTATTATAACACTTTGATGGGCTACCCAGGCCAGAGTCGACCAGTTTGGCTTTGATGCCTTCGTTCTCCTTACTGAATGTTGATATACCGTGATTGCTATTGGACAAAATATCTATGCTCGGCATATGTTCGTGTACATAAATATCATTTGGTCTTTGATCTGCAGGGGAGATAGTTGGTCTGTCATATGTCCCCTTCAAGTGCTTCCCAGAGATAACTGGCTGGAAGGCACTGTGTTTACTTATCAACTGCTGATGACTGGAAAGCGAGTTCAATAAGTTGTAACATCGCTTCTCTGTTTGTGTGTCAACAATAGCCTGTGACCTGAGGTGCAAGGTCTCAGATGGAGGCAGCTTTCCACTTGCTGGGTCTTGGCGAGATATGGATGAGCTTTTCCTGGAGGGACTCTGCAATTCCAGCTGCCCTCCGGATTCTACCCCAGGATGAATCAAAGGACCTGGCATGGGGATACCTTTCTGCAATGGAGGGTGATGAACAGGATATCCGAGAGATTCGGAGTAGTGGGGGTAAGGATTCCCTGGGCTTAGCTGCCCTACGAACGTGGAACTGGAATCAGGCAACCGGCCTCCCGTGCCCTGAACTGGGTACGGACACCTGCTCACCTGTGCTCGGAGGCCACGAGGATGCAACAGCGAGTAGGGACCTGCAGTCTGCTGATTTAAGATAGTGTTTTGTGAGTGTACAGCTTTTGGCTGAATGGGAATGGGGAACTTTGGGGGTGACGACTTGTCACAATAAAAAGGCGGCTGTACCTGTGGTCCTTCACTCGCTGAGTACAGCTGCAAAGGATGCTTCTGGAGGTTTTGGAGGCCGTGCATGGACGCATGACTTGGCACATTTCCATTGGAGTTTTCGTATGGCAGCATGGAATACCTGAGGTCTTGCAGAACATTACTATTGTAAGAACCATACCCTTGGCACAGGGATGATGGCACTCCAGGCAGTCTTCTAGTTTCCTTGGGCATTCTGGGCATGGAGCTAATCGGTGTATGACTAGATCCATGGTGCAGTGATTTATTTTTCAAAAGAGGATTACAATACTGCTGAGTTCTCATCAAGTGATCGCTGTTTGCAATTGGACAAGCTGAAGTAACTGGAGCTGCCATTCTCCATTCAGTGTCCTGTCCCCTTCTAAGAAGATGATCCGCTGAATTCTCCAAGGAACAGCCAGCCCCGGAACAACAAATGCTACTTCTATACACAGGTTGTGGAAATGCTACATTTCCGCAGTTGTGGACTGCAGGCGGAAGCAAGTTAAGTTTCCCAGCCGCAGAAGAAATATTCTGACCGTTTCTCAGGCTCTTCTGTCGTTCCACAAAAGTGACCCACTTTGACCGAACGTTTATCAGATCTTTGACCAAATCAAGCTTATCTTTCTCATTTACAGTTCGTTGAAGTGTTGAAGAAGGAGTTTCACTTTCTGTCTGATACAAATGGCTGCCGAGGCGACCGTCTTCAATAGGTTGTGACTGGACAGATGGACTACTTGTGGTTTGCATATAGGGATGTGACTGGCTCCAGAATCCCGAGGGGTCAGTTCCGTCTCGATTTCTAAGATGATATGCTAAATAAGATCCGGTGTATTTAAGGGAATTTGCTTGCATGTAACTTGGCTGGGTGCTGGATTTACAAATCGCTGTTGATAACTCATTGTGTTCATTCTCCAGT
Source organism: Hemitrygon akajei (assembly GCF_048418815.1). Classification (NCBI taxonomy): domain Eukaryota; kingdom Metazoa; phylum Chordata; class Chondrichthyes; order Myliobatiformes; family Dasyatidae; genus Hemitrygon; species Hemitrygon akajei. The sequence goes on from NC_133144.1 coordinate 23,729,468, forward strand.
CGAGGCATCTTGCTACAAGTGAGGGAATCTATGCAATCAAGGTTTCTTTTACTGGCCATCATGATGCTTCAGGTCTTTTATTTGCTCCAGAAAGAGGAAAAGGGCCTTAACCAGAGGGGGAAAAAAGAGAAAAGAACATTTTTTTAAAAAATCAAGCAGTATTGTATCATGGTTAACAATGCAGAATACATGCAAATGTGCACAGATAAAATTAAATCAATGGTTAATTTACAACAATGTCAATATGAACACATTTCATCAAATGCATACATCTTATTGTAATGTACACAATTGATGAAGTTCACATTTGCTATTGTGCAAGAATCAATTAAAAATCAATTACAAGAATGCCTGCTTAATGAAATTATAGGCATATTATTCACTTTATTATTGTGACTTTCCTGTCATTAAGAATCAACAGAAAACAGATAAAATGGAATCTCTGTCCAGACGATAGGACAATTTCTTCACCTATTACCACTGAATATGACAGGCATCTACAAAGGTATAGAATTTGGTCATTTTTCAACATGGTAAATTATGAATCAAATACTAGGTTTGCCTCTGATCTCCTTAAGTATTTTCAAACCTCCCTCCAAATGACGTGATATACTCATTTTCTATATTTAAATTAGATTATAATGACTATACTTAAATTAGATTATCACAATTAAAGACAGACGTTTTTATTGGGGAAAGTTGTCAGTTTACATTGAGAATTACATACCAAGGTCAGTCTTTGATAAAATGCTTTAAACTGTTTGCAGATTCTGAACAAAGATCCTAATAATTAACACCGGAGCATACCAACAGGTGCAAGGGTAGAGCAATCGCCCTCTCAAGATGCTCCATCATTCACAAAGATTGTGGCTGATCCAATCTAAGCTTCAACACCATGTTTGTTTTCTGTTCCCACATCCTCCAAGGTTTATATCTGTCGATCTCTGCCTTCAATACACCCAATGACTCCTCCTCCTTTGCTCTCCAGTGCTGAGAGCTCCAAAGATTCACAGTTCAGAAAACATTCCCTGGAAAGCCTCATTCTGGAACTGCATCCCTTAATGCCAGATGCCTATACTAGGAACAATATCTGCTCCGAACCTACCATGTCAATCTGTCTCCGAACCTCGTATGTTTCAATAAGATCACCTCTGCTTTTTCAACACATATAACCTTTTTTCTGTCAAACTCTTCTTTCCAGAAATTAACCTAATTAACAGTTTTGTACAGGAGGCTGTTAGTAGATCATCCCCTAAGCATGGAGACTCTAACAGTATGTAGAACTCCAGGTGCAGGCTCTCCTGTACCCTATAAAGCAGCTATCAAAACTTGCCTATGCTTGTAATCCATATGCTTTCCATACTCAAAAATGTCACCATTCATTAAAGACCTGGGTACAAAGGTTTTCACAACCTGAAGGCTTTGTCAGCCCACAGCTAAAACAATTCTCTCTGTAACACTTGCCCAGAGATTACAATTCCTCTGGGCTTCCCCTCCCTTCCTATTACATGAACCTTTCAATGTAAAAGCTGTTGAGAAATATCTACCTAATGGTAACTCCAGTTCTTCTCTTGTTTTTTTCTTCCAAAGCAAACTTCAGCTTGCTACAAGCTGTTAAATACTATTAGCTTCCTAATTACTTGCTAGGCCCCTGTACCATCTTTTCACCCATTATCATGCTCTCATAAATCACCTTGTATGACATTTTGTGTAGTCTCACTGAGGAAAATAAATCACTTTTTCCACTCCTTCCTCCAAAGTGGGCAACTGTATTGTAGGAAAAGAATGTGGGACTTGAGAGGTTAATGGGTTGTTGTAAGTTTCCACTGACCGTGTGGTATTTGGTGGGGTAGTGGGTTGTTAATGTAGCAGAACGGATGGCGTCGGGCCAGGAAATGTGACAATGCAATCGGTCCCAGCTCGTCAACCGCAACGCGTCCTATATTGTCCTGTGGTAACTGTACCATGTAGGCATGTAGAGGCATTGTACAGGATGTCCTTGTCCGTGTAGGCATGTAGAGGCATTGTACAGGATGTCATTGTTCTAAGAAGTCAGCATGAACTTGCAGAGTGTGGGGGGATATATAAGGGGCCAGGGGCTGTGAGGTGCAGAAGACAGGGAGAGGACGATATGCAGTCCGTGGAGAAAGACAACAACTAGCAAGACCAGAAGGAACCCCAGGTGGGGACGAAACATCCCAGGTGAAGACCGCGTTCGCTGGCGTGGGTGCTTCATCACACCTGTTCCTGGCCCCGTATGAGTCGTGTGGGAGTGGGATTAACCACACGTTGATAAGTATTGCTTGTATCGGGAAAAGGGCAGTTGCACAGCCGTGGGTAGTTAAGCTAAGCTGCTTTCCGCAATGAAGTGTCATTTATGCTAATATTTTACCTTACCAATAAACAAGTGTAATACTGTGATCTGGTGTATAGTCTCATTCTTGTCGCGGATACATTTTCTCTGATACCACGTTCCTGCTTGGTCGGATAACTTTCCGTCCATAACAGCAACTCCACATATTCCCCACATTACTTTTCATCTGCCACTCACATATCCTTTTAGAGGCTCTTTGACCTCTTCGCATTACCTGTAGCCCACCTGTTGTTGTGTGTAATCAGCAAATTTGTTCTCAGTAAACACTGTTCCTCTGTATACACAAGGCCTTCAGACCAACTGCTCCCTGCTGATCAACATGCCCACTCAATTCAATAGTTTTGTTATAAACCTCAGTACTAATTCAGATTATACTCTATTTGTTATTGATGGCCAATTTGAATTCAGAGTTATCGCAACTGTTTCCTGTTAGTTAGCCACTGACCTATCTTCACCAATGTTAGCCTATACCCTATGTAACAATCTTTCCTTGCACCTCACTTAATGCCTTCTGGAAATACAAATGCACATCTACTGGTTTTCCTTAATCAATTTGGTATTGTCATGTTTACCAAGATAAATTCTGTCAACGGTCTCAAATTCCATTTCCCTTACAGATAACCATATTGGCTGAGTATATGATTAAATGCCCTCCTAATTCCTCTTCAATAATAAATTATTAAACATCCATTCCAAAAGTGAAAATATTTTCTCACTTTTGTGTTTCTTTTCATCTTCAGAAAAGTTACTTACAGAGTGAGTTCTAGTTGGGCTTCATCTGATCAAGTGGGATGGAGTTAAGGCTGCTCACATTAAGGTTAGAGCTGGGGTGGAAATTAATTTCTTCCAGCAGCTACTCGATAGGCCCCTGGATTCTGGACCAAAGATGACCTTGAAATGCTGAAGAACATCATGGCTGTTAAGAGTTGTTGAGCGTCTTGCACTCTTTCCATCTACTGTCCATTCTTTTAAGGACTGGATTTTCTGTCTTCAAGTCCCTTTCAGAACAGCCTGACTTCTAATTCTAGAAGATCTCAGATTTGTAGGTCTCCTAGTCATTCTAGTAAAACTAGTTTTACTCCGAGTCATTCTAGTAAACCTACTGCTGAAACTTCTTGGTAGAGAAACCAAATGACTCATTGCAGGTGTCAATTATGCTGAACTGCAGACCATGATCATCTTCAACACAAGAGACAAATCCAAAGGTAATAAGGGGGGTGTTCTGACTAACTGTAAAGGACAACTGCGAGTTCTCCTTTACCATCTCCTCTCAGTGGACAAAGAACAACCTCTTGGATTCCAGCATGACTTCTGTCTATCCTAGGTACAGTAGACATGATCTTCACCATGTGCTATCTATAGAAGGACGAAGGAGTACATTCAAATTTGGATGCAATTACTACATGACAGCATCCCAAGATGTGATTCTTATCTAGGTCTCCACAACAGCGAATCTCAGTGAAGACCATCAAGAAAGAAGGTTGTGTCATTGGCAACACCTTAGCTAAAACGCTCTTGCTGGAATGCCGCACATCATTTCCAAACAAGCTTCTCACAGGAGCGAAGCCTGTCTTCAAAGTTAACACAGAACTGTTCAACTTCTGGTGAGTACACTCCAGATACTTTTCTCCAAGCTCCAAAGCAGAAAGATTTGGGGGGGGGGGGGGGGGAATGCAACTTCCCCACTGATGCTTAGGAATCCCTACATCATTACTGCCACGGAGAAGGAACGTTTGCGATGGCTTTGGAGCCTTTGAGTCAGTGTACTATGAGCACCAGACAACCTGAAATAAGTGACAGAAGGAACATGATGGCTCAGAGTTGGGCGCATGTCCCATCTGCATTAAGAGTTTGTGCTTCTCACCTTTATCCACCTTGTTTTGTTAGATCAATTCAGTTGACGAAGGGTGCAGTAACTGCCGGCCCTTTAATATCACACTGTGTTTACGTCAGGACCAAAGAACTGAAGACACATATACAGAATTGCTGGAAATATTTCATGGAGCAAGGTCATCGCAAGTGCCCCTTCTTCACTTGGCAGTAACAATCTAGGGATTCCCAAGTCTTAAGGAGAGGAAGAAACAAATATTGCTCCAAGCTGAAGGCCTTTCTTCACAACTGCCAGAAGTTAGTAATAAAGCAAAGAACAGAGGAAATACCAGATGCATGAGATGGGTGGTGGTGCCAGCTGAAAAGATAAAGGGGAGCAAATAGCAGAGAGCACTGTCTTTGTAGGAAACTTAAACGGTGAGGTGATTGAAAAGTGAAATCAGAACAATAAGTAACACTGAAAACATGCCGATCTCTGAAATTAATGAGTTCAATGCTCTGAAAGACCAGATAATTACAGTCACTATAGCGTAGAGATCAAACCAAACTGCAACTTTGCAAAGTTCACTTATCCATTTAGGGAAAGTCAGAGGCTCGATTTTATACTTGCACCGTCAAAATTCCCATGATTAGGGGTGCCTATATTTGCTTAAATGAAGGTTTGATATAAACTCTAGTATCTTGTAATACAGGAATCAGGAACATGAAAGCAACAGGTACACTCAGAGGCCACTTCATTAGGTACCTCCTGCTCGTGGTCTTCTGCTGCTGTAGCTCATCCACTTCCAGGTTTGACATGCCGTGCATTGAAAGACGCTCTTCTGCACACCACTGTTATAATGTGTGGTTATTCCAGTTACTATCGCCTTCTTTTCAGCTTGAACCAGTCTGGCCATTCTCCTCGGTCCTCTCTCAGTCACAAGGCATTTTCACACATAGAACTGCCACTCACTGTATTTTTTTTTTGCACCTGTCTCTGTAAACTCTGAACACTGTTGTGCATGAAAATTCCAGGAGATCAGCGATTTCTGAAAAACTCAAGCCACCCCGTCTGGCACCAACAATCATTCCACTGTGTGAGTCACTTAGATCACATTTCCTCCACATTCTGATGTTTGGTTGAACAACGACTGAACTTCTTGACTATGTCTGCATACTTTTATGCATTGAGCTGCTGCCTCATGATTGGGTGATGAGATATTTACATTAAGGGGCAGGTGTACCTATAAAGGGGTCATTGAGTGCACGTTTCAACCTGAATACACACCAGTGAACAAAACCTGCTCAGATGATATCTCAGGAATGTGTTATTATGAGTCACACTTAACTGCCTCTGAACCTGGATTATTAGCATTATACAGCCAATTGACATGAATGACATTCAAGTTTAATTAAAGCCAAAAGGAATGGAATTATCAGTACGTTTCAGGCATGTCAAAAACTTTTTATGGAGGCAATATCCAAACTTCCCATCATTAATTTAAATCAGAAATATACTATTGATGCAGAGAAACAAGGACTCCCAAAAAAGGATTATTTAATCAGAAAATTGAAAACCATATTATAAAAATCTTGTACTAGTTAGGCTATTTGCAAATCAAAAATTGTACAGAAACCAGAACTTTAACAAGTTACAGGAACTATTATTTCTGTCGGTCATTTTTATTCTATTTGACATGTGTACCTTTGGGTTACAGAGCCCCATTAAGGAAGGGGTTTTACTAAGATTCACTCAATCTCTGCTTGCAGTCTGATATTGAAATTCTGGTTCACTACCTTCAATAAATTATTTGCCTTTTGCATACTTACATCTACATGACAAATATAATTGATAAAAAAGTAATGGCATAAAGATAGTTAATGGCATAAAAAAAAGCTAGTCAACAGATGTACCACTGTTGACTGTAGTGATCTTTTTGCTACTTAATTGTACGCTTAAATGTGCTTAAGGCTGTTGTAAACTTAAGCATTCTCGATGATTATGCTGTAATGTATATAGAGTGTTTTTAACTATCACTAGGTGGCAGATTTGTACCCCAGGATATTTGCTAATCACAATATAACGCCCTCTCACAATAGAAGCAATTCACCAAGTGACTTGTCAGCTTAGTACAATCGGTGGTTTTAAGTTGCACTATCAATAGAAAATGTGGAATTTATCTATTAAGCATATTTATCCACAAGTATATACAAAATTTACAATATTTATTACAACCAGCAGCATTGGCATTGACTTGCAGCTACAGAAGCACTTCATCACAACAGGTATATTTATGTTCATATATTCATAATCATGGCATGAATCATATGCAAAAGTTTCTCCTCTCTTGCAATGGATTCAGAACAATAACAAACCCATTTAAGGGAAAAATACAAATAAAAAGATTGAAACTGTACTGAAAAAATGCTAAGCCACTTAAGATTTGGAAATATTTAAGAATTGCTGATGTTTAGACACATTTTGCATTCTTTGATCTTCCTTGTTTACAACAATCATTGATAAATATGTTGCAATGAGAATTACAAAATGACTAACTACTAGTACAAATCCTTAAAATATACTACCACGTACCATTATAGTTCTTGACTGACGCGGTCCATTATTAATTCCCCAAATGAAAGTTACACATAGACATCAGTTCATTAGAAACTTCACGGGACTTGACCTACATCCTGTGCACACTGCAGCTGAAGCAATAACGAACGGAAAGTCTCGGGTGCTGTGTGTTGCTGTTTGACAAAGGAAACAGACTTGTGACAATCACTGCGGCGACAGCCAATAACCAGCTGCCAGGTACACGCTTTGAAGAACAGCAATCAGAGATTGCAAATAGTTTTTATCTACGTATCCCTATTAATCTAACTACAGTGTTTCAATCATGTACCAACAAGCATTTATGGATTTATGATAATACAATCTAGATATATAATGGCTGATGAAATCAGCTTTGACTTTAAGCTGTCACAAAGCAGAGAATATTATTCTGATCACTTCGAACTAACTTTCACTTCTAGCTGATAGATTTTATCCTGCAGCGCTGAAAAAAACATGCTTAATTTTCACTGCTTGCCAGGTGTACAACTCAAAACTTGATTGCTCTTTCTCGTACACACCAAATTCCACAAATACCTCAAATCCACATAAAGAATGTAGTCCACTCACTGGGTTTTAAAAAGCAGTCATTGTTGAAATGATTTCAAAGTTATTTTCATTTGTAAGACGTCTAAATTCAACAATCTTATTGATGCCAATATTCATAAGGACTGTTTTCACAGAAATGGATAAACAGTTGACTTAACACAAATATTAACTTGGATAAAAACTCCCAAGGGTAAATGCCGAGATTCCCTAATTCACCACACTAATTATTGGGATTATATCAACTCCGCAATGTAGAAACTAATAAAGCCAGAACAATGACAAAAGCAAAAAACAGAAGAGTTTAGTTACATAATTCCCTATGCATCTTCAGTCCAACTTACTCAAATTATTAAAGCATTAAGCCGCCAATCTGTGCAGGGGAGGTGACAGGCTCATAGAAAGAAATGAATTAATTACCACTAATTAAAATATTTTCACAATTTCTTAAAGCATTTTTAAACTTCATGAGTTTTGTTTTTCCCAAGTCATATTAAAGGACACAAAACGCTGGAGGAACTCATCAGGAAAAGAGTAAACAGTCGACATTTTGGACTGAGAGTACTGATGAAGGGTCTCGGCCCGACACTCGACAATACTCTTTCCATAGATGCTACCTGGCCTGCCGAGTTCTTCCAGCATTTTGTAGGTGTTACTTTGATTTCCAGCATTTGCAGATTTTCTCTTGCTCACATTAAAGGACACCCCTTTCAAAAAGAGATGAGGAATCTCTTTGGCCTGAGCGTGGTGAATGTGTGGAATTCATTGCCACAGATGTCTGTGGAGGCCAAGTTATCGGCATTTTTAAAGCAGGGTGCGATAGGTTCTTGATTAGTAAGGGCAGCAAAGGTTGCAGGGAGAAGACAGGACAGTGGGGTTTTGAGGGATAATGAATGCAATGATGCAACAGCAGAGCACATTCAATGGGCTGAATGGCCAGATTCCACTGTCTCTCATGTTCTAAATGTTATTATCCACCTCCCCCCCCCCCCCCCCCCAAGAGTTCCAGGCCCAAACCATCAACTGTTTTTTCCACTACAGATGCTGCCTAGCCTACCGGGTCCTCTAGTGTTTTGCATATGTTTCTATCTAACCAAGATCCCAAGCTCTGAAACACCCTCCCTGAACCCTTCTACCTACATCAAGAGAGTCCAAAAGCTTTCATCTACCTCACAATACACTTGCTTCAACCTCTAATAACATTGTCTCAAGTACGTGGGGGCATTTTGCTATCTGAAAAGACAGCTCTACCAACAGTTCCTGTTATACCTTTCAAAGTAGTACATACAAGTCAGTTCGACTAAATGCTAAAACTAATTTATGGTTATGTATAGAAACATAAACATAGAAAATAGGTGCAGGAGTAGGCCATTCGGCCCTTCGAGCCTGCACTGCCATTCAGTATGATCATGGCTGTGTATGATTCAGTATGATAGGTAAGTGTATGGGTATGAAAATTGGCATGGCAGGGAAATGGGTTTACAATTAGGAATTTGTGGGCCTGTTATGTTGTTGGGCAGATTGACTCTTGATACTAGATAAGGGGGAGAACAATATGTGACTCTGGTCTACAGGATAACATGCCTGAGAGCAAGCTAAAAGTGAGGATTTGTGTAAAAGTAATCAATTACCTTGTCTCTAAAAATGTGTTTTTTTTTACATTGTTTGGTTGTAAGCTTAATAGGATTTAATGTCCCTGGGGAGGCAGAGGCCGACTGTTGAAGGTCACATCGACCTTGGTACTTGCAGGTATGGAGAATGTATGTTGGCTTAATACATGACCAGGACTTGAGATTGGCTAAGTTGGGGTCGTATAAATGTTGGATTGGATGCCTAGTCTCTTCCAGCTGGACTGGGAGGTGGCAATTACATTCCTTGACTTCTCTAGTGCCTTTAACACCATCCAGCCCAAGATCTTAAGGCACAAACTAACGGAGATGGGAGTAGACTCTCACATGGTGGATTGGATAGTGGACTACTTGACAGATAGACCTCAGTATGTGCGGTTGGGAGACTGTAGGTCTGACACGGTGGTCAGCAGCACAGGGGCGCCGCAGGGAACCGTACTCTCTCCGGTCCTGTTCACCCTGTACACATCAGACTTCCAATATAACTCAGAGTCCTGCCATGTGCAGAAGTTCGCTGATGACACGGCCATAGTGGGGTGTGTCAGGAATGGACAGGAGGAGGAGTATAGGAAACTGATACAGGACTTTGTGATATGGTGCAACTCAAACTACCTGCGTCTCAATATCACCAAGACCAAGGAGATGGTGGTGGACTTTAGGAGATCTAGGCCTCATATGGAGCCAGTGATCATTAATGGAGAATGTGTGGAGCAGGTTAAGACCTACAAGTATCTGGGAGTACAGTTAGATGAGAAGCTTGACTGGACTGCCAACACAGATGCCTTGTGCAGGAAGGCACAGAGTCGAATGTACTTCCTAAGAAGGTTGGCGTCATTCAATGTCTGTAGTGAGATGCTGAAGATGTTCTATAGGTCAGTTGTGGAGAGCGCCCTCTTCTTTGTGGTGGCGTGTTGGGGAGGAAGCATTAAGAAGAGGGACGCCTCACGTCTTAATAAGCTGGTAAGGAAGGCGGGCTCTGTCGTGGGCAAAGTACTGGAGAGTTTAACATCGGTAGCTGAGCGAAGGGCGCTGAGTAGGCTACGGTCAATTATGGATAACTCTGAACATCCTCTACATAGCACCATCCAGAGACAGAGAAGCAGTTTCAGTGACAGGTTACTATCGATGCAATGCTCCTCAGACAGGATGAAGAGGTCAATACTCCCCAATGCCATTAGGCTTTACAATTCTACCGCCAGGACTTAAGAACTTTTTAAAAGCTATTATTAATGCTTTTTGAGATGGTGATTTAGATGCATATCATATTTTTTTTACTGAGTTAAGTATTGTATGTAATTAGTTTTGCTACAACAAGTGTATGGGACATTGGAAAAAAAGTTGAATTTCCCCATGGGGATGAATAAAGTATCTATCTATCTATCAATAGTGCTATAAAGGTGGGCAAGTCCCTTCTTGGACAGACCACTCGCCTGACTCCCACCTTCGGGCCGAGCAGCTGCACTGGTGCCGAGGATCTCCACCCTAGCCAGTTCACGGTCAATCGCCTGCTTCAGGGACCACGCAGACGTAGACTACTAGGGGTTGCCCTACCTATTAGTGGTGAAGGTAGTGTACAATATAAAGCATTTCTCACAACTCTCTATTTTCTTCTCTGTATTAACAATAAAGTGGGTTTAGAAGGAATTACCGAGTTTGGGTCCATTTGTTCAAGCGAAACCAAACAGTTGCAGCAACCACCCGTTACGATTATTCTACTTGGATCTTAGATTTGCGGAACAGGTTAATAATTCCCAAGTACTTGAACTGCAATTTTAAGTCAACAATTGCAACAAATCTTGAAGCCTTGTAGAAGAAAGGCAAGATATCAAAATACCAATGGAAATCCTTTTGATGTGTACCCTTGAATAAAAGTATAATCCACAGGATAATCTGTGAACCATTTTACCACCTACTCCACACAATTCTGAATTAATTTTGGTAACCTCAAAATTGTTAACAAAGTTTAAAAAAGAATTGATTTTGCCTCAGTTTATATAATCAGAATTCAGCCAATGCACAACTACTAGCACATGTTCTCATCAGAATTCATCTCTGATTGTACTTAAAGTCAACCAGATAACTTCTGTATTCATCTTACAACAGAGACACTGTTTTTTCTCTTATCAGGAAGAGAGAGAAAGCCTGTGGTATGTCGAATTACCGGGTGAACGAGTAGTCTTTGGGGTACTGCAAGTGTGTGTCTTTATTGATGATTTGCTGCATGCCTGAGTGCTTGGTGGAGGGTGGAGATTTTTATTTTGCGCTGGAGGGGGGCATTACTGCTTTGCTGCTGCTTATGTATGGCTGTGCGATTCTGACATTTAACTGTCATTCATTCGTTGGGGCACTCCTCTGTTTTTGTGGATGTTTGTGAAGAAAAAGAATTTCGGGGAGTATATTGTATACATTTCTCTGACATTAAACGTACCTGTTGAACCCATTAATCTTTTGTGTGGCCAAGGGAGAGGCAAGATCACACAGTATGGTTCAACGCTTTCTCACAATATTTTGTACATATTTGGAGGAATATAAAATTCCAAAGTGGGTGTTCAGTTATCTCTTAACCAATATGAAAACACACAAGTTCACTTTCAGCCACGTTTGACATATTTCCCCTGAACGACCCTCCTGTACAGTGAAGATGCTGCTCCGGTCAATATCTAACTATAACATTCCTTCCATTCGCCCAATCCTGACATATTTTAATTGTATTTAAAGACACAGCACTGTAACAGGTCCCTCCGACCCAATGGGTCCACAGCCCAATTACACTCCATGTGGCCAATCAGAAGAATCCAAACACACCTGTGGAATATGGGAGGGAAACTGGAGCACTTAGGAAAAAAAAGCCACGCAATCACGGGGAGAACACACACACAGTACTGGAATTGAATCGATGTCGCTGACATTGTAATACCACCAAGCAAATGCAAAGATGACCTTGTCGTATGCTCTTGTGTCCTTCAGACAGTCAGACAGAATCCTGAAAAAGTGAATACTTCAGGTCAACGACCTTGCTTCCGTTCTCATTCTATGGCCATCATTTAATCCGCGAGCAATTCCACCAATATAAACATTTTAAATCCGGAAATCCAACATAAATTTGCTTTTATTTTCATAACCTCACTTACCATATTTTTCCCTAAATATTTGCCCTCGCTCCAGAATGGTTTCCCTTATTTGTACATTATTTCTGTTGGACCAACATCAATCTTCTCTCCAGTGTAATCTGTGGTGTCTTCTAATTATAGTGCACTTGTTGACATCGTTCTGGTTGTTCTTGATGTTGACCACTTGAATTTTTCACTCAAAAAAGAAACCTTTTCCTACATCACTTATGTGTTTCTTAGTAGACAGCAAACCATTCATCCCACTGAATCTATGCCAGCATGCTTACTCTCAACCAAATGCACGTCAATTCTTCTGTTCCCAGTTCTCCTCTAACTGCTACAGTTAGGGCAACTTATGCCCTGTAACGCACACACAAAATGCTGGAGCTCAGCAGTTCAGGCATCATCTATGGAAGTGAATAAATGACATTCTGGATAGCAGCATTATGTACAGTATTAACTAAAATGAACCAGTCGTCAGGAAATAAAATCTGTACAACTGATTCTGTGGCTAGTGAAATGCATCACTGACTTTAAGACATTGTCTTCCTCTAAGTAGGGCCAGAATCACAATGGATTCTGGCCCTACTTTTGAGAATGAATGCTATGCAACACACACAAAATGCTGGAGGAATTTAGCAGGCCAGACAGCATCTATGAAAAAGAGATGTTTTGAGCTGAGACCTTTCATCAGGACTGTCAAAATGTGGACTTTAAATGCCGCCTGGCCTGCTGAGTTCCTACAGCATTTTGTGTGTCGCCTGGATTTCCAGCATTTGCAGATTTTCTCTTGTTCGGGCTGAATGCTACAGGTATTTGAACATTATTAAAGGTGTTTTCCCTGCCATTTAATGCACAGTTCAGGACAGATCTGTTTTGTCGCTGAACCTTCTGGCTAGTTGTATATTCATGACGGCCTCCTTCAACACGAACAAAAGGGGCTTAACTTGAATATTCAAAGTGGTTCTATTAGTCATGATGTATGTATGTAGGCCTCCGTTAGTCTCGATAGACCATGCATTTGCACCTTGGAAAGTTTCCAGGGCGCAAGCCTGGGCAAGGCTTTTTTTATGGAAGACCGGCAGTTGCCCAAGCTGCAAGTCTCCCTTCTCCACACCACCAATGTTGTCCAAGGGAAGGGCATTAGAGTCATGATGTGCCACCATTGCAAATATGTACAGTCGGCCCTCATTATCCATGAGGGATTGGTTCCGGGACCCGTCGCGGATGCTCAAGTCCCTTATCCAGCCAGTCTCAATGTGGTGGACCTTAGGACCCGGTGCCGGAGCTCTGAATCCGCAGTGTTTCTGTTCACACAAATAATCACGATTGAAAATAAAGTGGAAATAATAAAGCGATCGGAAACAGGTGAAATGCCATCGGTCATTGGAAAAGCGTTAGGCTATGGTCAACGATCAGAACAATTTTAAAGGATAAAGTGAAAAAGGCTCGGCCCTGATGAAAGCTGCAATTATTACTAAGCAACGCAGTGGTTTAATTATTGGGTTTTGGGTTTTTGATCCTCCCCATCGACCCGGCACGGTGGAGAGCGCACTCGATAGCAGTCTGTCACTGGATCGAACCCGGCGCTGAAACATATGTTCCTAAGTGTTTTATTTGCATAGAAAGGTAAAATATATACTATATACTAAGACAAACGTTTGACTAACTGACGCTAAATAATACCGGATGTACCTGTTCCAACTTACTTAGAGAAAGAACTTCTGATTTTTTCGATCCCGATCCACGATAACCTACGTACATCCTCCCGTATACTTTGAATCATCTCTAGATTACTTATAATACCTAAATACAATGTAAATGCTATGTAAAATAGTTGTTATACTGCATTGTTTAGGGAATAATGACAAGAAAGAAAGTCTGTACATGCTCGAACAACAAGTGCTAGAAGAGCACTTCCGGGTTTTCGTGATTCGTGGTTGGTTGAATTCGCGCATGTGGATAAGGAGGGCCGACAGTAATTATCTACATTTATCTGACTTTAAAGCAGATGATTATACTGTTGTTCTTTGCTTATTGTCACCTTTGTGTTGAAGTATAATACTGGACCAGAAGAGTGAGATTACCTTGTATTCTCCTGCAGGCTCACTGCACGAATAAAGACCAATATATTTCCCAGTTATGTCTTTCATGTGGCTCAGTTGTAATCACTCATAACAAAGCCTAAGATAAAAGGTAACACACACAAATGTTGGATAAACTCAGCAGGTCAGGCAGCATACAGGGGTACACAACCTTTTTAATGCCATGAAGCAAAGGGTGTGTGAATCCCAGGTTGAGACACCCTGATCTATGGAGAGGAATAGAGTCAACTTTTTGAGCCAAGCACCTTCACCTGGACCCTCTTTATTCCTCTCCGTAGATACTGCCAGACCTGCTGAGTTCATCCCTCATTCTGTGTGTTACTCTGAATTTCCAGCATTTGCAGAATTTCTTGTGCTTAGATCATAAATTGATCAAACAAATTAGTCAACATTGGACTAATATGAAATCACGGGCATTAATTATTCAAAAAGTTTATTTTTTTAAAAAAAGATTTACCCTTAATTTCAGGAGTTGGGAGGGGGCTGCTGGGAGGCAAAGAAAGAAAGATGGATCAAACACCATTCATGACATCTGGTGCCTAAGCCCCCTTTTTCACAATAGCCCCCACTGTAAAATCTACTAAGAACAGAAAATGCTTTTATTTACACTAAATCGTTCAGTTAAAGATTTAAAGAAAGTAAGGACAACAGAAAGTGGCTGGCAGAGAATAAGTGACTGAATAAACAGAAAGAGAACAAAAGGTGTTAGGGAACAAATGGAGAAAGGAGAGACAAACCACAATGGCTTGAGTGAAAAATTGACAAGGCAGCAAATCATTAATCAGCTCAGAAACTCTGTGTTCTAAGTGAAGATTTCCACCCCACAGCTCCCTTTTCACTTTGCGGTCGGTAAGTGCTGGCACCCATCATGTTGCCAGCTGCTTGCCAGACAGAAAACTGGAGCTATACTTCCATTGAATCCATGGGACAAATGGAACCCCCCCCCCCCCCCCGTTTGTCAAAATTGTCACCAGCCTGTCCTCCAATTTCAATCCACGTACAATGCAATTTCCAATGAAGTTTTGTCTTTGTGTAGGACACACATCCATGCTTGCAAGTGGAATTTCTACCCATTGCTGCCATCCTGAGAAAAGTGTACTTTCAATGGTCGTGTGGTGGTTAGCAGAATGCTTTACAGTACCAGCAACCCAAATTAAATTCCCACTGTGGTCTATAAGCAGTTTGTTCTCCCTGTGAATGCATTGGTTTCCTCCTGGAGCTCCAGTTTTCTTCCACAGTCCAAAGGTTGGGATTAATTCGGCGTTCTGAATTGTCCTGCGATTAGGCTGGGGATAAAACCGCAAGGCAATGGAGCAGAATCCTCCTGCCTTCTCCCCATTCACACCCTGACTTTATCAAGAATCTATCAACGCCCATGATAAACGCTCAATGGCCAGGCCACCATAGCCGCCTGTGGCAATTAGTTTCACAGATTCACTACCCTCAGGCTAAAGAAATTCCTCCTCATCTCCATTCTAGATAGACGTCCCTCTACTCTGATGTGGTGCACTGGTCCTAGATTCCCCTACTATAGGGAATCCACATCCACTCTGTCGAGGCCTTTCAACATCATCATCCCCCCCCCCCCCTTTAATCTTCTATATTGAAGTACAGGCCCAGGGCCATCAAACACTCCTCATATGATAAACCTTTCAATCCAGGAATCATTTCCCTGAAACTCCTTTGAACACAATGTCAGAACATCCTTTCTCAGATAAGGGGCCCAAAGCTGTTCACAATACTCCAAGTGAAGCCTCACCAATGCCTTATAAAGACTCAGCATTACATCCATGATTTTTATACTCTAGTCTTCTCGATATGAATGCTAACTTTGCATTTGCCTTCCTCATCTACTCAACCTGCAAGTTAACCTTTAGGGAATCCTGCACAAGGACTCCAGAGTCCCTTTGCACCTCAGGTTTTTGAATTTTCTCCCCATTTAGAAAATAGACTAGGCATTTATTCCTTCTACCAGTTTATGACCATACACTTCCCTACACTGTATTCCATCCACCACTTCTTTGCCCACTCTCCTAATCTAAATCCTTCTGCAGCCTCTCTGCTTCCTTAACACTATCTATTTTTGTATTGTCCACAAATTATGTCATCAAAATCATCTGCATACAGTCAATTTATTTGACATTGCTGGAAGGTGCGGCTCAAAGGGCCTATTCTGCGTTAAACTGCAATAAATAAATAGGACATGATTATCAATAAAATATTTGCCCCTTTCATTATCTCAGGGTACTCTAAAGCAAATAGGTAAATAATTTACTTATTATTTAATTATTTATGGTTTTTATATTGCTATATTTCTACACCATTCTTGGTTGGTGCAACTGTAACGAAACCCAATTTCCCTCAGGATCAATAAAGTATGTCTGTGTTCATGATATTTTAAATGTAGTACTTCACAAAATGTAGGAATTGAGGCAGTCAACTTATGCAAAGCAAGCTCCCACAAACAGCAACACAAGGACAGCACATGAAAGGGATTACCGGTGTCTAAACTAAATTAGACATCTGCCTGTTCTAGTCACAGGCTTCTGAAGAACATCGAGCACTGCATTTTCTTTTAAGTTTTATTTCAAAAATAACACTTAAACCTATTCTTTAAAATAATTAACTACCTTATCTGCTGTTAAACAGTTATTTTTAAATCACCTGTTGGTCAATCTTGAAAATGCAGATTAAAATAAATCCCTTCTCAATCAAAGTTCTTTTCCTTAAATCATCAAGACAATGATGCCATTCTGAGGACAATCAGGACTTGAAACATTTTCAAAGCGGCAAAGATCCCAATTGTTCTCTCGATTTAGCAGTTAATTATCTCCTGAAAAGCACCCAATGATTGTTTTTCAATGTACTGCCAGCTCTCCATTCAGTGAAAGCATGAACAGCTCATCACAACATCCTGCTCCATTGTCCTGCTGGATGAGGTTGCCTTTACCCATTTCCACTCATGTGCCAAATTGCAGGCAAGAACCTCATTGTGACTGCTTTGCATTCCAGTCCAACATTAGCTCCAAAATTTGTCAAAGGTTAACCCTTGACTGACTTCCATTTCTCACCAAGGTGATGTTCCTTGCAGATTCCACTCATACTTTGAAGACACTTAGCCCTACGTCACCACCACCTCACTCATCGTCGTTGGATTTTCTTGACACGAATCCCAGAAAGTCCAGGTGAACATTGGGAAGAGTGAATATACAAGCCAAAACTCTCATCTGATCACAGTTATGGATTGAACTAGACTGTCTGAAACTTTATTATGAAACAGACCCAAGTTTCCAATCTCATGTCCCCATGTATCACCTAACATCTCTAACTCTACCCTCCGACTGCCCGTCCACACTCAAGACTTCTAGAAATTAACTGGAATCAACTCAGTTTAAGACTGAGGAATGATAACCACACTGTAACAAATGGCTGATGTGATGTGGCAAAAAAATTAGGGTGAAGATCCCATCCCCACAAGAGAAACAGAAGGAAGTCCACACAACCTTACTAGTCTACAAATCTTTCCACCTTATGTCTGATTTTCCACAACGTCCTCCCTGCTATTCTCTAAATCAGGAGGTTCCCAACTTTTTTTAATGCCATGGACCCTTACAATTAACTCAGGGGTTTATGGACACCAAGGTTGTGAACCCCTGTCTAAATGTTTATACCATCTCTAAATCTCCTTAGTCTTGGTGTCCTTTTATCTTTACCATTTGTTGTTTAATTACACCTGTCTTCCCCATTGCTGCACCATTTCTCCTTTTTTTAGGGCCTAATCACCCTGTTGTTACTTGAAACTAAACATATCCATCTTAAATCATTGATCAGCAATGTAGACACGAGAGATTGCAGATTCTATAAATGTGGATCAACACATGTAAAATGCTGTAGGAAGTGGGTCAGGCAGCATCTATGGAGGAACTTCCACCATCTTATCTCTTTTCACCTCTCACTGGCTGCCCTCCACTTTCCCTTTCTCGTATGGCCCAGTATTCTCTTCTATCAGATTCTTTTTCAGTCCTCTATCTTTCTTACTCACCTGGCTTCACCCATCATTATCTAGCTATCCTCCTTCCCCTCCCCCATCTTTTTATTCCCCGAAAAGACGACTGTTTATTCATTTCCATGGATGCTGCCTGACCTGCTGAGTTCCTCCTGCACTCTGTGTGCTGCTTTAGATTTAAAGCAGCTGCAGAACTTCTTGTTTATGATTTGTTCTTCCAAGGTTGCTGCCTGCCCTGCTGAGCTCCTCCAGCGTTTCAGTGCTTCAATCTGAGATGCTAACCATTTCTCTCTCCACAGACATGCCTGACCTATGAAGCACTTCTGACATTCCAAGCACTTGCAATGTTCTACTTTGGAGCCCCATTAATGTTCGGGTTTTACTCCATAACCAGATAATGATGGTAAAAGACCTGATACTATACTCCAAAGGGGAATTTAAGAGATAGTGAAAGAGAAATATTTATAAAATTACTGAGAGGTAGCCCTGAGGAACTGTACAACCTGTTCAAAGTTCTGCCACAGACAATGGGCTGAAAGACGTAATTTCTGCTGCGCTTTTCTATTAGAGTGTATAAATTATTGTTCAAGTGGAAATTGTGTATACGGTTCTTGCATACAAATACATCACTGCAGACAAATGTGTTGGGCACCTGAAATTATAAATTCCATAGACACAACAGCAGGGAGGTAGGATGTTTGGTGCAGTGTTCTGGGCTTGGTAGGTGTGTCTGTGGGGTGAGGGTGTCTCTGACTCCAATGCCGGTTAATGGTTAACTTGTCGGGCTGGGCGTCAACAAACACCATATGTAGTATCATGGGACCATGACATCAGATGGTTGCTGCTTGACTGCATTCAATCATTGCAGAGATCTTGTGATCTCCCTGAAAAAATATTAGTGCTGAATACATAGTCTGTGCACTACATCCTGCCCGTACAAAGGATAAAGTTAAAAATACTTACCTGCTACATTAATTTTGTAGGCAGAAGATGGAATATCTAAAACTTCTTTAGAAATCACTTCTTCCAAACTTCCAAGTGCTAGTCGACTGTTAATGTCACTCCATAGATGCTGCCTGCTGAATTTCTCCACCATAAGACACAGGAGTAGAATGGGACCAATTGGCCCATTGAGTCTTCTACATCATTCGATCATGCCTGACTTATTAATCAAGAACCTATCACCTTCCGCTTAAATATACCCAATGATTTGGCCTCCACAATCATCTGTGCCAATCAATCCACTCGCTGGCTAAAGAAATTCCTTCTCCTCACATTACCATTACAGCTTACCATGTCGGTGCCCATTTGGAAGACAATTCGTCAAAGACAAGATTTAACATTCCTGAGAAAACCACTTGTGTTGACGAGGTGACATCTACCCCCCAGACTCAGAAAGCATTACTGCCACTTGCTCGGTGGGCCAACGAGTCTTCAGTTCATTTTGGGGTACAAGGTACCATGGGGTGGTCTCGGTACAGTGGATTGCTCCTTCCCATTGAGGGCTCGTACAGCAGTAGGGAATTGTGGGTTATGTTTACAAATTAAGGTCCGACAGCTTCCTAAACTTCCATGTTCCATGTTACCCTCAGGCCAGAATGAATGAATGGCCTAATAAAACAGGAACTTCACTTACTTACACCTGTCTGCACCTTATCTGGGTGATGATCTTCTCTTGCTCACGCTTTGTATAATGCAGACACTCCCTTTTTATTAAGGACAGGACAATCTATTCCTTTTGTTCCTGATAGCATGAATGAATGCACTGATAAAGATTCAGTCGTGCAAAGGGGGAAAAGTATGTAAGTATGTCTACCACTCCACTGGAGGGTGAGGTTTTAGCTGAAGGACAAGGAAGTACATACTGGGTAATGGTAGTGTGTGTGTGTGTGTGTGTGTGTGTGTGTGTGTGTGTGTGTGTGTGTGTGTGTGTGTGTGTGTGTGTGTGTGTGTGTGTGTGTGTGTGTGTGTGTGTGTGTGTGTGTGTGTGTGTGTGTGTGAGAATAAGGGTAAACTAAGAGAAAATGAACACGCTTCTAACTATCTCTTCCCTTTCATTTTTTTAAAAAAAGGTTTCTACAGCAACGATGCTTTCTCCTGTTTTAATATTGGTCTTGTGTTTTGTTGGGTGTCGGACTTCCATTGAGGCCTGTCAAGCCACTGATAACCTTGTGATCTGTGGAAACATTATTGTTCCAGGAAAAGATGCACATAATGTGATAGGCTAATTGGGAGTACGTTGGGCCACTCCTAGGGTGAATTGCACCATATAACTTCTGTTTGTGTGATCAGGAACAAGTGCCAAGTTGATTGTAACTTGATTCTTGCATCCCCAATCACAATGTAGTGCTTCGTTTGTAAATCTTACTTGCCCCATTTGAATTGGCGACGAGCTGTTGTTACCACAAGCCCCCCCCCCCCCACCACACACACAAGCATGAGGACATACGTTTTAATGTGAATGTTGAGGTTAATCACTGGATCTGTATTAATTTCACATTATTTTAATATTAAATTTTAATCATTCAAGGGACATTGATATCTATTCTTTGACAGCATATTAAATGCTTTAAGCAGAAGGGAAAGTTCTATGTGTCTCTAACCTGACCAGATATTGAGGGGGGCAATGTAGCACGTTTGCCTTGTAGAATGCCTTTCAAGTGGAATTTAAGTTGGATTCTTTTGGAATTTAGGACTATTGCCTATCTGTGAACTTTAATGTACTATGAAACCCCAAGGAATGTTATGTGTCATGGGCACTGAGATTAAGGAATGAGGTCACAAGGAGTGACTGTTAAAATGTCTAACTGATTTATGAGACTGTATTGATGGACACAATGTGTTTGTTTGAACGAAAGACACCAGACTGCTAATGGCAGAGAACAAAGGATTTGTCTGTGTTTTGATGACTCTGTGCTTGTTAAACTTCGATTTATGAGGATGCCTTCCTGGGTTTGTTGGGGTGGTGGTAGAAGCAGTCATATAGGAAAATTTAACAGACTCTTAGATAGACGGACAGAAGTTGGGAGAGAAAGGTTATATTGATCCTGGAGTAGGGTGAAATGTCAGCACAACATCGTGGGCTGAAGGGTCTATACCATGCTATACTGTTCTATTTTCTTTTATTTTTGCTGGATGCTATTCTGGAATTTCATGGATCCCCAGTTGCCAGAACACATTTCCTATTAAGTATAAGACTTGCATCTTCTCACACCACACCGATACTTTCTAACATTGCATTACCTTGTAATAGGCTAGGTTATCAGACCCAAAATACCAGGAGATGCTGTAATGAGTGTACAAGCACAACAAAGTAACTTATGGTAAAATAAAAAGCACAAATAAACCGTGGCGCGTGGCCAAGTGGTTAAGGCATTGGACTAGTGATCTGAAAGCCGTGAGTTTGAGCACCAACCAAGGCAGCGTGTTGTGTCCTTGAGCAAGGCACTTAACCACACATTGCTCCAGTCCATCCAGATGAAAATGGGTACTGGCAAAATGCTGGGGGTTTATCCTCACGACCAGACCGGTGTCCTATATGGGGGGAGGGAGGGAGTCTCGTACTCTCCAGTCACTTCATGCCACAGAAACCAGCATAAGCACCGGGCTGATGAGCCTATAAGGCTCGGGGCAGACTTTAACCGTAACTTTCACAAATAAACCACATAGTAAGTTACAAAGATTTCCAGGCTCACAATTCTTTGACGTCATTTGATTGTAAGCTGCGTCGCGGATTCGACTCATAAACGACTCCGGGTCCTTGGCACCTATGGTGATTTCTTTCGGTCTACATGAAATCTCAAGGACCAAGGGAAGGATGCCCCAATAAATAGCTGTTCCCCAAGCGTGGAAAGCTAAACACACAGAGCCAAACTTGATCTTCTGTGCTCATGCCAGTAACCCAGCATGCTGTGATAGGAATTCCACAAGCCTTGAGAGACACGCAGAGACAGTCAAGCTCCTGGGTCTTTTGTGCTCATGCTGTTAACTCAGCATGGTTTCTCTCAAACAACTTGTGTCCATTAACAGAAATCCTCGTGCCGCTGGTGTCTGAGGCCAAAGAAAGAATCCAGTCACTATCAGCAAACATTACACATAACAAACCTATAGTGTTTAACTTGTACAGACATCTTACATGCTGCAAGCTCTCAAGAATTAAAGCATCACTTGGAACTGTTTAGACTTTCAGCCTGTATTTTACAAAATTTAATACAACAATTATCTGAGTTATCAACAATTATTTCAGTGTTCAAAATTGCTAAGCCTAACAGTATTACTGCTTTTTTTGAAAGGACCATTCTCTCACTGATGCTGTGATTAACTCATGTCCGATTACTGTAGCAACTAAAACATCCAGAGGGTGCCACGTATTTAAAGTTGTCAGAATAGCACAATTATCAACAGCTGCCTTCCTTTCTGCACTGAAGTGGCCATAATTACTGGTATCCATACATCTAAAGATTAACAAGAAAATCAAAAAGCCCGATCAACAATAAACTTTCACCACCATGATTGCTGCTGCAGTCTTTAAATATGCATTCAACCCTAGCATGCACAGCCTTGTATTTTTTAAATCTACTGTTGAAAAAAACCACCAACCCTTGTTGAATCAGAGGTTTAAAACACTTGACGTTTAAAGTAGCTCATAAGGTCACAACTACAGAACAACCTCTCTGGCTTTGAGAAGTTAATGGTCAGTGGATACCAGTCTCTGTAGGATAACCAATTTTGTATTTTATCTTTTTGTTCATGTATTTGCTTTCTACATAGACCCAAAACACTACATGGCCTCCTCCTCCTATGCCATAACTACTTTGTGTAATAACACTTATTTTAAATGAGGGCTCATTTTGACTCCTGCTCAAAAATAAACTATCTCCACTTGCACATGTAATGGGCTGGGTGATCAGACCAAACTACTCAAGTATTCAAGTGAAACAAGCACAAACAAAGTAAGTTAAGTTTAATTTATCATTAAAAAGCACAAATAACCACAAGATAGCAAGTCACAAAGATTTATGGGAAGTCTCATTCATTCCGACTCATGAAGTCACTCCTGGGCCCCAAACACCGATTGTGATCTCGCTCTATCGTGAAATTCCAAAGAAAAGCCCCAAAAGCTCATTATATACACAAGTTTCAATGCACAGAGTAGCCACGAGACAAACTTTTTCATCTTGTAATAACATAACCAGGCTGATTTTTTTTTAGTCAAACACACATTGTGTCCTTTAACATTCAGCATTGCCTCAGATGAATTAGATATTTTAATGGCCATTCCTCAGTCATTAGTCCCTCAATGTCCAGACATACAACATTCTTTGAGCTTACAGAGTACATTACTGCTTACATATAAGCAATAAGGCAGAGTTCTGAAAGGATTCACTAATCAAACCACTTAAGTTAGTCATAACACACAGCTACGGTGTTTACAGACCTCACATGATACGAGATCAGAAGGAGTTAAGTTTTCATTCGAACTGACAGAACATTCATTGTTTACAAATCACAAATATTACAGCACAACATTTTATACTGCTGCCTTCCCAAAACCTTTAGCTGCTGGAGTATATTTTAAAGAAGCTTCATCCATCACAAAAGGGGAGTTGCACAGCTCTTTGCCTCATCTCCTCGTGCTGACCATGTTGCCTAACTGTGCTGATCCCATATTCACCTCAATCTTTTGTATCCATTTGTGTTCCCAGGTCTTTAGTAATTGTACCACCTCTACCACTTCCCTTTCTGTTCATTCCCTTCACCAAGACTGTGGAAAACACTGCCCTCAGGTCCCCCCCCCTTTTACAACTTTCCCCCTTTTCGTTATGCCTTTTGACTTTAGACTCCACTCTCCTGGGCTTATATGAGTTGTGGGGTGGTGATACATCTCTACCAAAGGACGTGTAGGTGCTCCTTCCCTCCGATAGACTGCAGGTCACCTTTTGGCAAGGTGTAGCACCTGCTCAGCCACTCCTCTACCCCTCAGTCTACAACCCCCCACCAACTGGGGTCACGTGGAAGTCCAGGGAGCAGGTGGTGGATGGTCATATGAGCAGCTGGTGCATTTCGCAAGTACCAGTTATGCAACCACTGACGCCAGGCAGACATCTCTGAACGGCCCGGGTCACCCATCATGTAAAGACTGCAACGGCAAAATCACTTCTGTAGAAAAATTTACCAAGAATAATCCACGGTCAAGATCACGATCGCCAACGTCATATGATGCAGCACATGATAATGATGATCCTAGCATAAAGACTGGCTATTCAGCTCATCTATTCCCCTCATGATTTCATAAACCTCTAGGTCATCTCTCAGTATTCTGGAGGTAAACAGTCCCAGCCTCACCTTACAATGATGTCCAAGAAACATCATTGAGAATCATTTCTGCACGCATTCCAGATCAGTGACATTTATCCTGTAACAGGGTAACCAGAAATGCCCACAATATGCCAGGCATCGTCTCACTCTCTTGAACAGTTGTAACGGCATCACAATTCTTGTACTCAGTGCTCTGATCATGAAAGTAACCCTGTCTACCCATATCACCCACTTCATATCACATAGCATTTGCCAGAGTTCCACATACACAGAAATGCTACCCCCATTTCCCCACATTACTGGATCCTGTAGCACTTTAACACAATCCGATTACCTTACATAAGGGATGATCAGGTGGCAAAAATTATTCAGCAGAATCTTGCTTTAAAATACAAGGTCAAAACTGAAAATCACATCTTACTATAAAGAGAGAAGCCTGATCGACTTTTAGAGTCAGAATACCACAAATTATATTATGACCTATCTGTTATTACAGATAGGATAATCTGTAATAACCATCAGGATATAATTACACACGATTAACAAGCAAGAACAGCTTGCTAATTAGATATAGCCATTCCAAACACACAAAACCTTACAAAGAGCAATAAGTGAAAACACCAGAATACACTGAATTAAAAGAGGAGACTTTGGAATATTGAACAAGGTATACATTGTCCTGATATAAAACACCTACAACTGGTAATTTCCAAAGGCACCACACAATAGCATTAAACAATTAGGGCTACACAACAATATCTATGTAAATCTTCAGAAGTCCACAATACTAAGCACCACTAGAAGAGTCTGAAAGTTCCAGCAATTGACATAAACCTCTAGGTCATCTCTCAGTATTCTGGAGGTAAACAGTCCCTGCCTCACCTTACAATGATGTCCCAGTAACATCACTGAGAATTTCTGCGCCCATTCCAGCTCAGTGACATTTATCCCATAACTCAGGTTTTACAGCTTGAGCTGAGAAAAAACAAACAACAATCATGTAAAGTAATGAAGTAGAAGGAAGAACACGAATCCTTGACAGATGATCAGTTCTGCGTTGAGGTGGGTGAAGTTATCCTCTCTGATTTCAGGGGCCTGATGGCTGAAGCACATCTGTTCCTGAATGTGGTAGTGTGGAACTCAAGGCTCCTGTTCGTCCTCTCACCCACAGGTACTTCCTGACTTGCTCATTGTGGTAGTGTGGAACTCAAGGCTCCTGTTCGTCCTCTCACCCACAGGTACTCTCCTGACTTGCTCATTGTTTCAAAGTTTGTTTCCATCATCTCCTTTGCAGGATAACCACTTTATTCACACTGTTCACGTCCTCTATTTGACATTACTACCCTGGGAAAAAAGACTCTGTTGTCTATGATATCTATGCCTTTCCAAAATTTTGTGAACTCCCCTCAGTTTCTGACACTCTAGAGATTAAATCACCCAAGTTTGCCAACCATTACATTATAGCTCATCCCCTCGAATACAGACAGCAGCCTGGTAAAGCTTTTTTTGCACCATTTCAGTAGACTAGTGGTTCCCAAACTGAGCAATATTGCCCCACGCCTAGGGGTGGTGGGAGTTTCTAAGGGGATGATAAAGATAAAGGGGGTACTAAATAGCAAGAGGCAGCTGAGGGATTACAAGCTTAATTTAAGAAATGAAATAATATTACAAGCATTTGATCCTCGGTAGCTCATAACTGATTACAATGATCACATAATCACCTGATCCCTTGGTAACCCACTGTTCTCAGAATTTGCTCCAAGTACATTATAGTTGGTTGAAAAGCAATACAAGTCTTCTATATCTGGCATATCATGAGATAACTGGACTGAAGAAATTGTGTTATTTCTGGGCCAGGCTCACGTTATTTATTACCGTCCACTACTGTAGTACAGTGTTAGGACAATTCCCATTCTCTAATCATACAGTGACGGAATTCCTGTGAATTAGGCAGTCAACGGAAGTAAAGTTCAGAATCTACCGATTAGAAGTACTTGACCAATTTCTCTAGACCACGGCTTAACTGATATAATGCTATCCAATTTTATGTACCTTCAGTCAGAGCCAAGTTTTGGCCTGAGCTATGCTGACATCAGAACTTTCCCCTTTATTGATTGTAGCACTTGAGGTTGGACTTAAACAATAGGCAATTGTGGTCATAAAAAATGGCGGAAGGAGATCAAAACGAAAAAAATGTACAGGGTATAGTGTGGAGTATCTGAAAATAAGGATTTATTCCAGCATTAAGCAGCTAACAGCAGCCCAATGTGCCGGTTGCGAAAAAGTTTTTTCAAATGAGGCAATAACACTGTCCAGACTGCTTGAACATTTGAATACACTGATAAAAACGACAAGAACTTAGCTTATTTTCAGTCATTTTGTGAAAACTTCCAGCAATGGGAAAAGTCTTCAAAACACGTTTACCCAGCACTTCACAACAAGTGATGGTTTGCATGGTTCATAGAACATTTCATTGCTACCACACCATTGGAAACTGATTCTGCCAGCAGTAAGGGAAGCTCTGAGAACCATTTTGCACAAGTCAGCAGACTAAATAATTAACAAACAAGAAAAAAATATGCAGATGCTGGATATCCAAGCAACACACACAAAGAGCTGGAGGAACTCAGCAGGCCAGGCAGCATCTATGGCAAAGAGTATAATCAACGTTTTGGGCCAAGACTCTTCGGCAGGACTGAAGAAAAAAGATGAGGAGCAGATTTAAACAGGCGGGGAGGGGAGAGAGAAATACAAGGTGATAGGTGAAACAGGGAAGGGGGGGGAATGAAGTAAACAGTTGGGAAATTGATTGGTGAAAGATACAGGGCTGAGAAGGAGGAGTCCAATAGGCCCACAGAAGAGAGAAAAGGAGGAGAGGAGCACTAGAGGGAGGTGACAGGCAGGCAAGGAGATAAGGTGAGAGAGGGAAAAGGAGATAGGAATGGTGAACAGTGGGGGGGGGGGGGGGGGAGGAGGGACAGCACATTACTGGAAGTTCACAGACCAAAATAATTAAAGTGATTCTGATCAGTGAGAAACACTCTGCTCAAAAGATGAATAGATGAAATGTCTAAGAACGTAGCAACCTTCTTAGGACAACAAAATTTGCACTGCAGTTGGATGTGTCAACTTTGCCAAGCAATGAATCTTTGCTTCTTGGTTACGTTCGCCTTCATAAACAAGAAAGCATGGTTCAAGAGTTGTTATTTACAAAGAGACTAGAAACAGATACAAAGGGGGGAAGTCAATATTTTGGGTTGTTGAGCAAGTTTTCAAAGAGAAAGACATTCCGCTCACCAAATTTCTTGCTTGTGCAAGAGATGGATCACCATTAATGCAAAGATGCGGACTGTGGGCTCATTACCTTCTTGAAAAAAGCTATACCTAACATACCATTTACTGTGTAATTATGATAATATCTCATCCTCATACGAGAGGTCGGTGTCGCACAAATTAAATACCGTCATTACACTGGTAAGTAAAATCAAGTTCACTGAAAGGGGAGAACAGTTGGACTACTAGTGCACGCCGTAAACTTGTTGATGAAATATAGTTTCCCACTCCAAATAATTTTTACAATTAATCTGTCACTGCTTTGAATCTGCAATTATTCTTATTTTCCTTCACTGTATATTGTAAATCAAGCTTCTTTATAATTTGTAAGCAAATGGCTGAAATGGCTGGGGATGTGGTCTGGGAGCCATGGGGGGAAGAAACCAAAAACGTTTGGGAACTGCTGCCTCTACATCCTTTCTGCAAAGGCAGAACATTATACAATGGGTACTTTCCTTACATTTTGCTTATTAAGTCTTCATTTACATGGATAATATTCCTCAAATGCCCTTGCCTCTCTAGCTACTGCATCTGGGTTTTACTTAAAACATATCCTAACAGTTTCTAGTTACGATGAAACAGTTGCTGACCTGACATCAACTCTCACCAACAGATGCTTCCTGACCTGCTCAATGTTATGATTCATCTCATTTGCAGGGTAGCAGGGTGTCCACACATGTTCATCGCATAACAATCAGCCAGACAATGACTTCACTTCAAAGAATACTTACAGATGTAACCTGCTCAGGGCCATCCTGATAACACAATAAAACACTGTATGCAGGAAAATTCTTTATCTGGAAAACATGGTCTGGCGAAATGCCTCCAGAGCCAGTGGAAAAGACGGGAATTATTCTTAAGAGTTAACTATCTCCTCTTTAAAACTAAAAACTTTAAAATGGCCAGCAGCACTGACCTGTAACAAGTCATATCTCAACAGTAATGATATCTGCACAATGTCAGTTGCAAGTTAACTTCCTTTTCTGCGGTATTAAAACGCCTTTTTTTTTCTCGAAAACCTAAAATTGGCCGTGTGTTGCCACATAGGCCTGCAACCTCCCACCCTAACCTCTAAAGATTACGTAAAGCTGAAACGGCGATAAACGAGCACTGGGTGTCTGTCTGGGTTATTAGTCTGGAAATGTAGAGAGGGACAAGTGACCAGATGAAAAACTCTCAAACCTGGCGGTGATGCCCAGAAAAGGGGGGGGGGGGGAGGGGTGGGGGGTAGGGGATTGAGATTTTTAAGCAACTCGCGAAGAAATATTATTTTATTATGCATCTTCAGAAGGAGTGGGGAGGGGAACTTCCCAATGAATGCGTTCTATCAGACGTTAATGCACTTCCATTAACCGAGACCAAATTTGAAGGCATTCCGTGTGTTGTGCTGATATCTTGCTCCTGCCACTGACGTGTCTCCGAGGGGTGTGTTCCTGTTTAAGCTGAGGTCGCGAAGAGCAACCAAGTCGGCTCAGTAGAAAGGTGATTTACGGGAGCAAATCCCAGGGCTTGGAACATACAGTACACTCAGTGGACCGTTTCACTTACCACAGACACCCTTTCAAACAACCGAGAACTTCCTGCGTTTTCTGCATTTGCACGCATAGCATTTCTGTTTATTTCAATGTAACTATTAACTTTAGTACAGAGCGGCAATATAAAACTACCAAATACCATACTCGAAATTGCGGAACCAATTAGTTGAACTTATTTAGTTAAAGAAAACCTTCAGAGAGAAACTATCAGGAAAAAGGAAATCCAGGGAGAAACGATACAATACTTAAAATCAAGGCGGGAAAGGGGGAATGAAACGATTAAAATTACAAATGTGGGGAAAAAAAAACTCAGGTTAGGCAGCTTTTGTGGAACGAGGAACGGATCAGGTCGAAGACACAGAAAGGGACCCGATGCAGAATCTAGACACCGAAATGTCGGCTGTCCAATTTCCGCCCACCCCCCCCCCCCCAACCAAATGCTGATTCGCTGGGTTTCTGCAGTAGATTAGTTACTACTCCAGTGCACGTATCTGCAGTGTTGTCTACAAGGAACCCCTTTATGAGTCCTTGTAAAGTGACAGGCACCTATAACAACTGGGGAAAAGAGAATAGATACAAGGTGGTGGGATAGGAGACGGACTTTTTAAAGGGAACGGCAGACGTTGAAAACTAGCATGAAATGCACGTATCAGCATGACAAGCAGTCACCCAATACCACCTCCCCGCATCAGTTCGAAAAGCAAGTCCTACACCAGTACACCCCCTCCTTCCTTAGTGCACCTGTAGCCCGCTATTCCTCTCCACTCCCCCCCCCCCCCCAGTCTCATCACAGCAGCGCATCCCACCGGCACCATGAACCACCACACCCCTCACCCACCTACCGCAAAAATAGGACCCTGACCACCCTGCCCCATCGCAGCATAACACCCCACCCATCATCACACACACTTTTGGGGCACCAGGAGTACATATCTTCACCACAGCAGTGCAGGCAGCCACCATCCACCATATCAGACAATCCAGTTGGTCATAGCCTCCACCAGTAGTTCTCACCAAACCCTCCCCTCCCCACCCCACCCCACCCCACCACCGTGAAACGAGGCTACACCGCAGACGATGCGAAGGTGAGAGCAGCGCCCCTAATCTATAGCCATGGAAGGAAGTAGGCTCACATGCAAAAGTTCCGGCAAAGTTGGAGCAAAGTTGCGGCTGGGGATTCAGCAATACTACACGGATGCTGGAAGGGCTTCCACCCTACCCCTAAGGAAGGAACTCACCTCAGTGACTTTCCCCAACTCCATCCAGTCCAGGGACACACCGCTGATGGTCAGCAAATGCAGTCGCGCTCCGTTATTTTTTTTTGTGAATGGCAGCGTTACAGGGCTGGGCGGGAACCCACGCTGCCACCGCCTCCTCCTCCTCGGAGGTCACGTGCGCCGACTACGTGGCGGGAGGGCTGGGTAAATGGAGGAAAAACAGGCGCGAGGAGAGAAAAGGGAGCGGCGAAATGGGCGGGGCTACGCGCGGGGTGGGCGGGGAAGGCAGAGGGGTGTGGCTCCACTTTCTCTATAAATAGCCGACCCGCAGCGAGGCGCTCAGTCGAAAGTAGTGAGCACGGCTGCAGGAGGTAGAGATTGTGGTAATAAAGCCGCGCGGTAGCGGTGGTTCCTGTCAGAGCTAACTGCGAGGTCGACAGTGCGCTTGACACAATCACTATCTTCTTCGCGGCCGGGAGGAGCTTCCTGCGGGATAACGCTGCCAAGGGTATCTATCCGCTCCGCCTGCGGGGAGACAGCTCGGTGTTTTCTAACTTTCGTACCCACCCACTCCCGGAGGGAACTGTCTGCCCGAGGATATCACAAGAAATAGACGTAGAATCCTTAAATGAAGGGATTTAAGATTCTACATAGATTTGGGATACATCATCATTGATATAACCTAGGGTAATCACGCTGTCATGGGGAGAACGTACAAGCTCCTTACAGACAGCAGTGGGAACTAAACTCGGTATGCTGTTGCTGTAATAACTGCTATGCTGGCCTAAAACTGATGATGGTCTCATGCTTGGGAGTTCTTTAAGGCATAGTCTGAAGACCACAATGACTGATGTTACAAGTGGCATCAGATTGTCCTTTATCTCCTCACAGATAATGAAATGCTCTTTGAAGCATAATCACTATAGTTATTTAAGAAAATCCAAAACTATCACTAACATAATTGAAATTAAATAATATGTAACTAAATGTAATTGTTAACTGTTTGCTTTGTGGAGATGTCTAAACAAGATTCAATGGGCTATTGGCAAAGGTATGTAAGAACCACTTCTGTAATCTTGCAAAATTTGTGGATTTCTCTTTCACAATGCAAGTTGCAATGGACCTTGTCCTTTACTATGCAGCTTTGAAAACTATGCTCTCAGAGTGTGCTGATGTCCTTGAAGATAACGTGACTTTTTGGATTAACAATTACCTATCTGTAATCGTGTGATATAGTATCTGTCCATTAGTCTATCAAACTCTGGTTAAAATGTTTATGTTCTTAAAGGAACTGCTGTATTTATTGACAGACACATTGAATAAAAATGAAATAGATTTGCCAGTTTCTGAAGGCATGGAGTGCCACACCTGCATGGCAGAAGTTGTTGGCTAAATGTAATTTCTTCAGAAATACTGACTATTTAATGCTCCTTTAAACATTCCTCTAAAGCAGTGATTTCCAAACTGACTTGCTGTCAGGTAGAAAGAATAATGATTGCAGTGGTCTAGATTTCAGGAGTTCATGGGGTTTTATTAATATTGAGATAATTTAGTTAGAAAGTTCACAACACGAGTAAAAAATATATCCATTGTGCTAACTTTTCAGAGAAGGAAATCCTTGTGACAGTCCCAGATCAATACAGAAGTAACCATGGCATTGGACATTTAAAGAAAGTGGAAATTGGAGAGATGCATGTCAATTATAAAGAATAAGTAAACAGATGGGAAGCATGGCTCTAAATCAACTGCTTGATTGTGCTAATCAAAAAGCTTGATGATTGGAAAAAGAATCATGAAAACCTGATAGAACAGCAGGTGTCCATGTGTACCACCTTATGCCAAATCACCCTGCAATAAGATCATATCGGATGTGATTTTTGTCCATGTTCCCTACCTACCTTTCCTCTTTCTTGCGAATGCTTTACAAGAATGATCACAATGAGACAAAAATAATAACACAAGGTTCATTGTGGTGCAAAATGGTCATTGTGTTGCTAACCAGCGGTAGTGATTAAGTTTGTGCAGGTTGGTTCAAGAATGGAAAATTTGAAGGGAAGCAGCTATTCTTGAACTTGCTGGTTTGGGACTTCAGGCTTCTGGATCTCCTGCCTGATGGTAACTGTGAGAAGAAGGCATAACTCAGATGGTAGGGATTTTAGATGGTAAGAGTTGCCTCTCCAGTAGATACTGCCAATCATGTGAGGGATGGGCCTGCCTTTTATACTTTGTATGTGTGGTTAAAAACCAAAGCTTTCAAAGCTCATTTCAACTCTTTAATAGAATTATATGAAATCCTGAAAAGGTCAACACCTTATGGAATAGACAATTTATACCTATGGCTGTACAGATGTTACTAACTTGCAACTAACAAACATTGGTTTTGTTATTGGTATTACAAGAAGCAGAATACATTGATTTGTGATTCATTATTTACAAGACCTTGAACCGATGTTTATCCATATATGCAGAAGCTAACACTTCAAACCTTTCTCAATGAAATAGTTCAAAGAACTGTGTTGTCAATGGTTATCAGTTTAGAGTTGGGTATTTTTTAAATGTAAACTAACTTGTTTGCCAATTACAACACAGCCAAAATGTAGGCATTGTAAACCTCAAAACATACTTGCTTTTCAATCATCAATCTTGGGAACACCATGCAAAATATTAACATATTTCTGGAAACTGTGTGTTTCTTTGACTGAATGACGTCAGTTAAACAAAAATGCCACCGAGTCAATAACATCTTTGACTAGAATGAAGCAATAGTATATTGTTCCTTAAATAGAGAATGTAATTACATAAGAACCAAAATCAACTCTCCTCACTGACCATTAGGAATCTAATATTGATGTTTGAATGGAATTAAACAAAATATCCAATTTAGGGAAAAGGATCTAGTCCTTTCCCGGTGATGAATAAACTTTTCTCGAGCTTCTAGTCGGGTACAGGTATCGATTATAACTGATGTTTCGATGACAAACTCTGCCATCTTTATCGGGCATGTTTAGTCTGATTGTATTTATACCCCCATCATCCATCCCTCCTGGTTAGTTAGTCCTTGTCCAATCAGGTTTCCACTCTCCCACCTTGTTCACAATCAAATTCCAGTTCTTTCTTAGAGTAAGACCTTCATCTTTGTTAAAATTCTTTTCCTCTAGCTTTATTCCAATGGCTTCCTTTGTCTAATTTAGATTTATCATGAAGTTGCTTTCAACAATGATTTTGCATGAAACTGAGGATAAATAATAGTTTCCAATTCATGCATGCAAATCAACACCAATGTTACTAGCTTAGGAGCATTTAACCTTATTAATCAATTCATTAACCTGAGTTATTAATTATAGTCACAGAAGAGAAAATCTGCAGATGCTGGAAATCCAAGCAACAAACACAAAATGCTGGAGGAACTCAGCAGGTCAGGCAGCATCTATGGAAAAAGAGTACAGTCAGTGTTTCGGGCCTTTTAATTAAAGTAATTTCTTTCTGCTTGAAGGATAAGTCTTGGAAAGTCAGCTTCTTACTAAGTACTATCCATGTTCATCATTTTAAGATACTAATATGAAAAGCCCTTTTATTTGTAAAGTAAACTTACTTTTACATTTAGCAGATTAAAACCCATGAAAGTCATTCCAGGCAGCATTTCTCCAAACAATGGGTAGACAAAAGTCTATTGGAAACAAACAATGTGGAGCACATTAAAACACTTAGTGAATCTCTTTTAGCAGTTGGTATATAGGTTTCACCACCTCTCTGCTGGCTAGGCTAGGAATGCAAGTACTGATGAAGGGTCTCAGTCCAAATCGTTGGCTGGTTACTCTTTTCCATAGGAACTCCCTGGCCCACTGAGTTCCTCCAGCATTTTTTGAGTGTTGCTTGGATTTCCAGCATCTGCAGCTTTTCATGTGTTTGTAAGGAATGCAAGGATGGCATCATTATGACTCGTGCTCTCCTCTCATAAATTATATGCAGAGATGTAACACATTGTCACATTGAAGTCAGACTTGATGAAGGTGATATCTTTGAATGTCAAGGACAAGTTGTTGTTGGAGATGATCACTGTCTGTCCATTATGGGCCACACATCTAGAAATTACACTCCAATATAGAGATCCTTTCCTGTTTGCTGTGTACAATTAGCTGTCATGTTTGTTTATTAACAGCAATGTTTACTATTTAAAAAGACAATTCACTTTAAAGAACTTTGAGATGTACAGACTGAGAATGATGCTAAATGATGCAAATCCTTTCTCTAATGCAACTAGGTATGCTTAATCTTAAAGCATACAGTATCATCATTAAGTTTCATGTACTGTATGCATTGATATATTGACACAGGCATAGTATTTCATACCTGGCATGGACGTTTCATTTGTCTTATAAATTTCAGAAGGAATTATCATCTTTCAGTTTGTTTACCTGCATTGGATATTTGCTTAATGCTAACCAAAATTAGAAGTGGCACAATAATGTAAACTGGTGGTGTAGTGGCATCCGCACCGGACTTCGAGGTGAGTGGTCCTGGGGTTCGAATCCGGCCGGCTGCTCTCACGCTTTCCGTCTGTGCTGGGTTGAGAGTCAAGCTAACAACTCAGCCTTGTAAAACTGTTTAAAGAAACAACAAAGTTGCTGCCTGATTCAGCGACCCAGGTTCAATTCCCACGGCTGTCTGTAAGGAATTGGTGCATTCTCCCCATGACTGCCTGGGTTTCTTCTGGGTGCTCCGATTTCTTCCCACACTCCAAATATGTATTTGGTTAATTGGTCACATAGTGTGGTGTGGGCTTGTTGGTCCAGAAGGACCTGTTACATTGCTGTATCTCTCAATCAATAAATAATTACATTGTTAATATGGTCATAACCTGAAATGAAAACTAAACATGAATTGTGATTATATTGCTTCCAATTAGACTTTAACAAGGATCTCACTATTCAGTTCTCGAAGCAGCACAGCCCTGATCATCATCAGTTTTACAACGGTATAGCCATGTTGATCACTTTGCACTAAAATGGACTTGGTGCTTTTTTTGGTTCTAAATTCATTCTTTCTTGTAAAAATTGTTAACACTTTCTATTTCTGTTTTTCTTGTGAATGTTGCTTATCCGCCTATGATGCTGCTAAAGTTTTACATTTCACTTGTGCATTG
This sequence comes from Hemitrygon akajei, assembly GCF_048418815.1. Lineage (NCBI taxonomy): Eukaryota > Metazoa > Chordata > Chondrichthyes > Myliobatiformes > Dasyatidae > Hemitrygon > Hemitrygon akajei. The sequence continues at coordinate 23,765,206 of NC_133144.1, forward strand.
TGTACTTGTGCAGATGACTTTGACTTACAGAAAGGCAAAATATTAACCCACTGAAAGATGAAAATTAGAAGTGCCACACTAACGTAAAGCCGGATGGTGGTGTAGTGGCATCAAGATATCTGTTATCTTGGATGCAAAACTTTCTATTGTGGCAAATTATCACAGGATAAGGAAGAAAATGATGTGGAAAAGGCTTCAAACAAGTAGATATTGATACTTAAACATGAGACAGTCTGCAGACGCTGAAAATACAAAGCAATACATACAAAATGCTTGAGGTCAGGCAGGGCAGCATCTGTGGATGTGAATAAGCAGCTGATGTTTCGGGCCGATATCCATCTTCAGCACTGGAAAGGAAGGAGGAAGTTGCCAGAATAACAGGATGGGGGAGGAGGAGGGGAGCTAGAAGCTGATAGGTGAAGCCAGGTAGGTAGGAAAGGTAAAGGTCTGGAGAGGATGAATCTGATAGGAGATGTGAGTGGACCGTAGGTGAAAGGGAAGGAGGAGGAGGCCCAGGGGGAGATGATAGGCAGATGAAAAGAGGTAAGAGGCGAAAGCTGGGAATAAAAGATGAGGGGAGGGGAATATTTTGTTTACCGGCAGGAGAAATTGATGAGCTATGTGAAACAAGATGGCAGTGAAGACAAGCTCCCAGGAAGGATACATGGATGTGGAAATGGTTTTGAGTGAGTACGTGGTTGAAGAGTCAGAGGGCAGCAGAGATCATAGACGGGGAGCAGTGAGAGGGGGTCACACCAAACTCCCGTTAAAGAGATTTAAACTTCTTCAGGGTAGGTATCCTTTGAAGAGACTTTGCAGCAGCAAATCACAAACATGAGGAAGCAACACGCTGGAGGAACTCAGCAGGTCAGGCAGCATCCGTGGAAATGAACGGTCAATGTTTTGGGCCGAGACCCTTCGTAAAGACTGAAGAGGGAGGGGCAGGAGCCCTATAAAGAAGGTGGACAACTCCGCAACTCCCCGGTCCACACATCCCTCCCCACGGATCTCCCACCTGGCACTTATCCCTGCAAGTGTAAGTGCTACACCTGTCCCTACACCTCCTCTCTTACCACCATTCAGGGCCCCAAACAGTCCTTCCAGGTGAGGCAACACTTCACTTGTGAGTCTGTTGGGGTCATCCATTGCATCCGGTGCTCCCGGTGTGGCCTCCTCTACATCAGTGAGACCCGTCTCAGATTGGGGGACCGCTTTGTTGAGCACCTCCGCTCTGTCTGCCACAACAGACAGGATCTCCTGGTTGTCACCCACTTCAACTCTGCTTCACATTCCCATTCGGATATGTCCATACATGGCCTCCTCTACTGCCATGATGAGGCCAAACTCAGGTTGGAGGAACAACACCTCATATACCATCTGGATAGTCTCCAGCCCCTTGGCATGAACATTGAATTCTCCAACTTCTGGTAATTCCCTCCCTCTCCCTCCCCCCATCCCAGTTTCAACCTGCCTCCTCCTCCAGCTGCCTATCACCTCCCTCATGGTTCTGCCTCCTTCTACTGCCCATAGTGCTTTCCCCTTACATTCCTTCTTCACCTTTCCTGCCTATCCCCTCCCTGCTTTCCCTCCCCCACCCCTTGATCTTTCCTCTGATTGGTTTTTCACCTGACACCCACCAGCCTTCTTCCCACCCTCCCCCCATCTTCTTTATAGGGCCCCTGCCCCCTCCCTTTTCAGTCCTGACGAAGGGTCTAGGCTCAAAACATTGACTGTTTGTTTCCACAGATGCTGCCCGACCTGCTGAGTTCCTCCAGCTTGTTGTGCGTGTTGCTTTGACCCCAGCATCTGCAGAGTGTTTTGTGTTTACAATAAACACGAGGAAGCCTGCAAAATCCAAGATTAGCTTTTGAGAACAATGCACTATTGGAAAGCAGATGGGTCTTGAGGATGTTTAGAAAAAGGTAAGTTTAAGGCAAAACAATCATCTATAAACTAGTTGAACTGTTGCAATGACATACTGTAAAAGCCTGAAAACAAGGGAAGCAAACTATAGGCAGATCGCAGTTAGTTATCCAAAAGAGCTGTTGTTATCTTTTATATTCAAAGTTACATGTAATCATAAGCACAGAGCCAGTAGGATTAACTAGCAGCCACTCACATAATCAGAAAAATATTAAAAATTAATCAAAATCAGTGATGCCATCTGTTCTTCTGTTCAGACATGGGAAATTGGATATTTACAAGTTTGGCACTTCCTGATTTAAAGACTGGGTTACATCAGAGATCACATATATCAGATATAATTTCAATGATGTACCCATTTTAGAGTCTTAAATGTGTCTGAGTCACGTCTGCTAGTACCCTCACTTAAATGAGATTATACAGTATCGAGTTATATTCAAAAGACTGATTTACTTGACTATATTAGTTTATTTTCTGAAATGGTTTACCTATCAATAACCAAAAAATGTGAATTAAAAGTTTGTTGGAGCATCAACACAATAAGATCTGGTAATCTGGAAAATCTACAAGTCCAACACAACCAAAATCATAAGCATGCTCAATTAACGGAGCTTCCTGATCACCTCCCTCTGCAACTGGATCCTAGACTTCCTGACTGGGAGACCTCAGTCAGTCCGCATCGGGAGCAGCATCTCCAACACCATCACACTGAGCACGGGGGCTCCCCAGGGTTGCGTGCTCAGTCCACTGCTGTTCACTCTGCTGACCCATGACTGCAGCAATACACAGCTGGAACCACATCATCAAGTTCGGCGATGACATGACTATGGTGGGTCTCATCAGCAAGAACAATGAGTCAGCATACAGAGAGGAGGTGCAGCTGCCAATGGACTGGTGCAGAGCCAACAACCTGTCTCTGATTGTGAACAAAATGAAAGAGATGGTTGTTGACTTCAGGGGAGCACGGAGTGACCACTCTCCGCTGAACATTGACGGCTCCTCCATTGAGATCGTTAAAAGCACCAAATTTCTTGCTGTTCACCTGGTGGAGAACCTCACCTGGTCCCTCAACACCAGCTCCATAGCCAAGAAAGCCCAGTAGCGTCTCTACTTTCTGCAAAGGCTGAGGACAGTCCATCTCCCACTTCCCATCCTCACCATGTTCTACAGAGGATGTATCGAGAGCATCATGAGCAGCTGCATCGCTGCCCGGTTTGGGAATTGCACCGACTCAGATCGCAAGATTCTGCAGCGGATAGTGAGGTCAGCTGAGAAGATTATCTGGGTCCCTCTTCCCACCATACAGACATTTACACCACATGCTGCACCTGCAAAGCTAACAGCATTGTGAAGGACCCCATGCACCCCTCATCCAAACTCTTCTCCCTCCTGCCATCTAGCAAAAGGTACCAAAGCATTCGGGCTCTCATGACCAGACTGTGCAACAGTTTCTTCCCCCAAGCCATCAGACTCCTCAATACCCAGAGTCTAGACTGACATCTACATAATTTATTATATCAATTTGTCCTCTACTTGTGCCTATTGTCTTGTTTATTCAGTATTTATTTATTAATTAATTATTGTACTGCCCTGCTCTGTTTTGTGCACTTTATGTAGTCCTGTGTAGGTCTGTATTCTAGTGTAGTTTTTGTGTTGTTTTACGTAGTCTAGTGTAGCCTTGAGTTGTCTCACAGAGTCGAGTGTAGTTTTGTGTTGTTTCATGTAGCACCAGGGTCCTGGAGGAACGTTGTTTCATTTTTACTGTGTACTGTACCAGCAGTTTATGGTTGAAATGACGATAAAAAGCAACTTGACTTGACTTTTCCTGCCTTTGTAACTTAAATAAAGGATATAATTTAACAGTTGTTGCATAGTTATGCTGATGTACTTTCACCATAAACTAATGAAGTCAGATTTCTATTATGTTGGGGTAGAAATAAGTTCAAGTTTAAATTGAGCCATACATGAATATAGCCAAATAAAACAGCATTCCTCTGGGCCAAGGTGCAAAACACCTTACCAACAGCACACAGCACAAAGCACGAAGCACAAAGAGCACATACAGTTATGATTTCAGAAAAGCAACCAGTCACAAAGAAAATAAACAGTATAGTCCACGTCCCTGAGTGGCAGGACTGTGAATTGATGATGAGTTCTCCTGGTCCAACTTGATCTTTCACCGAGCGAACACTGGGTGATTGGGGGGGTGGGGGAAGGTGGTGGTTGCTCCCAACCCAGCAGGGATACCAGAGCACCCACAGAGGCTGCTTCTCTCCCACATACTGCCTCTGGCTTCTCCACCCCTGGATGACTGCAACCGGAGACCCCATGGCAAGTACCTACCTAATTCTGGCGGCAATCGGGGCAAAGCAGCTCCCCTGTCATTAGACTCACCAATGAACCAGTGAAAGGGACTTGTACTATTCTATCCTGACGAAGGGTCTCGGCCCGAAACGTTGACTGCACTTCTTCCTATAGATGCTGCCTGGCCTGCTGCTTTCCAGCAGTACTTTGTGTGTGTTGCTTGAATTTCCAGCATCTGCAGATTTCCTCGTGTTTGAACTATTATATGTTCCCAATGTCCAACAGGGTCTTGCGATCACAATAAAAATGTCCAAGACAATTGGACTCTGCACCGTCTCGTCACAACAGTATGCAACATGTCCAGATGACAACACCAAAATGGTACACAATAAGTCCTGCTCCATTGTTATTGAGCAATTTGTTGATGGGATAGTCATGCAGTGCATGATGTTCTTAGTATCCAGCACTGCCTTATGATCATAAAAAAGATGTACAGGATGAACAAACGCACCTGGGATTGAACCCAAAGTGGCCACTGCGTCCAAGCCCCAGTTACTTGGGTCCAAGCCAAGCCTTCACTGCTGTCTGTTTGACTGAGTGGGGTTTTTCCTACTGCTCCAGTTTCCTCCCACATCCCAAGACATTGTTAACTGGATATTCTAAATCACCTCTGCTATCAGCAGGCCATAGAGATGTTGATGAATTATGAGAGAGAACAGATTGTTGGAAATTGACTGGAGACTGGGATGATTTGGATTGCTCTGACAAGAGTACAGATTTGATTCACCAAAAGGCTGCATTCAGCAATGCAAGAAAAATATGAAATATCATAAATCATCATTGCCCGGAACATGATGATGGGGATACAGGACATACTGTCAACAAATCAAAATCTAAATTCTGCTCAGCACTTGCCCGTGACTCTAAGGGTTCAATCAATACTGAAATGTATTCGGTTGTATTAAACTACCATTAGGAACACTTCCAAGATACACTACTGCAAGATCTCACTCAAGAAGGTGGCATCTATCACTAATGGTCCTCATCACCTGGAACATGCTCTCTTCTCATTATTAGCAACAAGGAGGTGGTACAGGGGTCTGAAGACCCACACTCAACATTGCATGAAAAGCTTCTTTCCCCTGCCATCAGATTTTTGGATGGTGCATGAACCCCAAACCACTACCTCCTTATTTCTTACACTACCTCATTATACTTCTTTGTATTATTTATTTGTTTATACTGTAACTAATTTGTTATGTCTTGCATTGTACTGCCATCATAAAACAACACAATTCATACATATGTCAGTTATAATAGCATAAATTTCTGAAAAATAGATATATTGTTTCTTCAATGTCAAGCCTTTTAATTTTGCCAATATGTTATGGAAGTCAACACAGATAAAATGCTGAAGGATCTTAGGGAGTCAGACAGCACCTATGGAAGGAAATGAACAGGTTGAGACCCTGCAATGTTGACAGTTTATTTCCCTCTATAGATGCTGCCTGACTTGCTGAACATTTGTGTGTGTTGCTTAAGATTTCCAGCATCAGCATAATCTCTTGAGCCTCCAATACACAAGTCAATGTCTGTTTCCCAGCGAACTGTTGTTAATCCATCAGTATTAGAAAACATTTTTAACAATGTTTTCCTGAATGAAATTTTGATTTACCGGTAGGCCATTCCTTGGGTTCAAGGTTTTAAACCAGCAACATTTCTAAGAATGAAACCTTAAAATGTTATATAAAATTTTACAAAATATTCTAGTGAACTGCTGAAGTAGAACAGCAGATGTGTGTGTAATGTGGAAGCAAATCAAAGCCCAGCTATGGCTTTAAGGATCTTTACTCCAAATATCCAAACAGAAATCTACACTGATACCCAGCACTGTAAAAGATGCCATAATCTGGACAATCCAAGGCCCCTTAGATAGTCCTGAAGCCTGAAACATTGACTCTTTATTCCTTTTCACAGATGTTGCCTGACTTGCTGAGTTCTTCCAGCCTTTTGTGTGTTGTTCAGAATCTTTGCCCTATTAGATGTGTTGGTTGTTAATGCAAGTGGCACATTTCACTGTATGTGCTGATGTACAGTACATGTGATAAATATGTACATGCTCAGGTGGATGAGAAATGTCCTGCCATACCTATTTCAAAGCATGTCCTGGCCAGACCTTATCCCAGAATCAACAATTATCCAGTAATTGTCATACTGCCTTTTGTGGGACATTGCTTCCAAATTGGCTGGCTCATTTCCTGCAGTCTAACAAGCATTGCACTTCATTCGCATTGAGAAATCCTGAAGGTACCTATGAGCTGTGAATGCAGTTTCCCAGAGGCAAGAAGGATGAATTCCCATGTATCCAAGAGAAAAGGTAGAAGTCACTGCAGCTTGGAGAGAGACCCAGTCAATACCTACCACGCGGAAACCAAATAAACCAAAATTATTGTTAAATAATTGACACATCTATATTTGCACCGATATGCATTGTGCAGGTTGCTGCATAGAAATTATTTTAGAGCTACTGAAAGCAATTATTAGAATGAGGGTTATTATTAGAACTGGATTATGAAAAGCAGTTATAAAAGTTGGTTATAGTCACACTGAAAGACACTGTAAAAAGGGCTACAGAAACTGGTGGATACAGCAGAGTCCATCACAGGCAAAAGCCTCCCCAGCATTGACTTTTATTTACAAGGAGCACCACCACTAGAAAGTAGCATCTATCATCAAAGACCCCCACCATCCAGGCCATGTCCTCTTCTCATTACTACAATTGATCCCGCCCACCAAGGTCAGGAACAGTTATCATCAACCTGCAACCATCCAGCTCCCGATCTACTGAGAACACTCTGGATTTCCAGAATCTCCAGAGCTCATGCTCTCAGCATTATTTTTATTTTCCCAGTTTGTCTTCTTTTGTACGTTGGCTGTTTGTCAGTCTTTGTCCGCTTGCAAGGAAACAAACCTCAGTACAAGATGGCAGCTGAAGGGGAAGGTGGGTGGGTGGGGGAGGCAGGATGATGTCAGAAGCTGGGAAGAGATAGGTAGAAGAGGTAATGTGTTGAAGAAGGGATTTGATAGGATAGCACATAGATGATTCTGATTCCCCTTTTGTCCATGCTCCATGATCCTCTCCCATTAGAATCAATCTTCTCCAACCTGTTATCTCTTCCACCCACCCCCCTTCCCATTCACCTGCTCTCACCTATCACCTGCCAGCTTGTACTCTTTGCCCTCCCATCCCCACCTTCCCCATTCCCTTCCAGTCTTGATGAAGGGTCTTGGCCTGAGACATTCCCTTCCATAGATGTTGCCTGGTCTTCAGAATTTCTCCAGCATTGTGTGTGTATTGTAGGGAAACAGATCTAATACTTTATGTCAAAGATCCTTTTTTAGAATTGCAGGAAGGGTGGGGTGTGGGAAAGTAGTGTCTATGATAGGGTGAAAATGGGTAACCATGCTGTAACACGCTGATCTGGCCTATGTGTGAATAGAAGCTGTCAGCAGGCAGGAACATAGACAAAAGGACATCAATAAAAGAATTTGGGAGTTGTGAAATGTATAACAACACACAAAATGCTGGAGTATCTCAGAAGGTCAGACAGCATCTATGGAGGGGAATAAAGAGTTGTCGCTTTGGGCTGTAAGCCAAGCTACGCAGTTCAATCTCAAATGTGAGAAACAGAACAAGCTGAGCCAATATCAGAGATGGACAACTGCTACATACTGAGAAATCAAGTTACCTGAAGTTACACACAAAATGCTGGAGGAACTCAGCAGGTCAGGCAGCATCTATAGAGGGGAATATACAGTCAATGTTTCGGGCCAAGATCATGCAGGAAGAGTGGGAAGAAAGGGGGTAAGAAGACAGAATATGGTGGAGGGGGATGGGGGAAGGAGAACAAGGTGATATAGGGGAAGCCGGTGTGGGGGAAGGTGAGTGTGTGGGGGTGGGGAGGTGGTAAGTGAAAGAGGTAAAGAGCTGAAGCACAGAAGAATCTTAAAGCAGAGCAGAATGGATCATGGGAGAAAAAGCAGGAAGTGGGGCACGGAGGGCGGTGATAGGCAGGGGAGGATAAGGGAAATGGTAAGAGGGGAGACTGTGGTTATGAAAAAGGGAGAAGGAGAGGGGAGAAATTACTTGAAGTTAGAGAAGTCATTGTTCATGCCATCAGGGTGGAGACTACCCAGACGAGTATGAGGTGCTGCTCCTCCAAGCTGAGAGTGGCCACATTGTGTCAATAGAGGAGGCCGTGAACCAAAATGTTAATGTGGGAATGGAAAGTGGAATTAAGATGGGTGGCCAGTGGGAAATCCGACCTGGGGTGGTGGATGGAGCAAAGATGCTCAATGAAGCAGCCCTCCAATCGATGCCAGGTCTCATGAATGTAGAGGAGGCCACGCTGGGAGAGCTGGATACAGTAACTGACCCCAACAGTTCTGCAGGTGAAGTGTTGCCTCATCTGAATTTATAGGATTGAATATTGAGTCCAGAAGGCTGCATTGTGCTCAAACAGAAAGATAAGTTACCGTTCATCAAGTTTGCATTGGGCCTTACAATGACAGTGTAGTAGGCCACAGACTGCTCGGACAGAGTTGGAGTGAGTTGAGGAGTTGAATGGGTAGGCAATGGGGAATTGAGGATTGCCCCTGTGGACTGAATGCTGGTTTCTTCCATGTAATTGGTCAGCCTGTCCTTGGTTTCTGCACTGTAGAGGAAAGCACAGTGACTGCAGTGCATGGGCGTGAGTTGCTGCTACACCGCTTTGTGTTGCTGGATGCTGGGAAGTGAAGAGGTGAAAATTCAAGGTTTAGTTTGATTCATCTGTTGTTAAGTTGTTCCTAACATGTTTAATAGAATCACACTCTCTCTACTCCAAAGACCACCTTGTCAACTCATCTCCACCTTCCTCCTTAACCCTGGCAGCAGATCTGTTTGGGTCACCACGTTCAAACTGTTGATTGGGGTCACCCAACACAATAAGATAAAGACAGATGCTCTTAAATCAATGCTGTAAATAGTTGAGAATATTGGGATGCAGGGCAGGGTAGCCTCATGAGCAAAAACTGCAGACGCACATTTCAGGCTGACATTAAAATGTGGCTCCTTTCTCCACAGATGCTGCCTGGCCTCTTGTGCATCTCTGGCACTTTCTATCTGGAATCTGATTTTGTTTGTCAACTGATTATGAGATATATAATGCTTTTATTTTTCTGCATTCTAACATCATGACCATGCCAACTCGTTGGGCAAAAAAATAAATTAGTTCTACTCCCTGGCACTGCTTTCAAAAGCAGGGGCGTTATTTCAATGTCTGGGCCAGTTAGCTACCTCTCAGTGACATAGAGAGAACACCAGCAGTGCTGGAGTTTGCAGAGAAAAATTGGCCCTTGTTTTGTGTGTTATAGAAGTGCGTACAAATCAAAAGAATTCATTGGCTCTCTCTACCATCAGAATAAAACCATGCAATATTTTACAACTACCGTAGATTCCGGACTACAGAGCGCACCTGATTTTTAGCCGCTGGCACTAATTTTAGAAATAAAATCATTTTTTTAAATGTAAAGGCCGCACCGGATTTTAGGCCGCACCGGATTTTCGGCCGCAGGTGTCCCACGTTGTAATATTTACACAGAAAGATATTACACGTGAGGATTTTTTTAACTTTTAATTAAATCCATATGGTAACAAAAACAAATACATATTGCAAATGCTTTTTTTCGAACCGTGCCCGTACGCGGCTACTTTTAAATATACGTTGCGTATACTTCTTTACTGAACAACATTCCAATATCTCCTAACGACTGGTAAAAAATATATATACTGCAGCCTACCAGGAAAAGTTATTGATACCTTTAACTTAAAAGCAGAGTTCGCTCGGATCCAAAGCCGCTCGCGTAATGCCGCTCCCCCCCTCCTTTCCGTTTCATCGCAAACGGCATTTAAAAGCAGAGTTCGCTCGGATCCAAAGCCGCTCGCGTAATGCCGCTCCCCCCCTCCTTTCCGTTTCATCGCAAACGGCATTTAAAAGCAGATTTCGCTCGGATCCAAAGCCGCTCGCGGAATCCGCTCCCCCCTCCGTCCCGTTTCATCGCAAACGGCATTTAAAAGCAGATTTCGCTCAGATCCAAAGCCGCTCCGCCGCTCGACCCCCTCCTTTCCGTTTCATCGCAAACGGCATTTTCCCACAAGACGCCGCGAAACCGGGTGTGTCGTCATAGCATCCCGCGATGTAGTACAGAAAACAAATATAGTTTAAACTAAGAGGGTAGGTAGCACAATGCTTCGAGTGTTTTCCATGTTGATGAGGGTGAGTACAAATGACTGATTTACAATAATTTAATTGTGAAAGTGCGCTTGATTTATCGTACAATTTCATTGGACCTCTGTGAACTACTCATCAATTTTATTGGTCTACTGTTACGAGGCAAAATGTTTACGAGGCGGCATGAAAAAAACCTTGCATTAGCCGCATCGGATTATTGGCCGCAAAGTTCAAAGCTGTTCAAAATGTGGGAAAAAAGTAGCGGCTTAAAATCCGGAATCTACGGTACTTGAAAGAGGTAATTCTGCACTTCTGTCTGGTATAAAGTTGGCTCTTAACTTCCAGAATTGAGAGACACCAGACACTGTAGATGCTGGAATCTGGAATGGGGAACAATCTGCTGTAATAACTCTGGGTCAATCCACTTTCTGTGGAGGCAAAGAAATAGTCGATTTCTTTGGCTTGAGACCCTGCATCACAACCTGAAACATCAAATGTCCTTTTGCCTCTACAGGAGCTGCTTGATCCACTGAGCTCCTCTAGTAGATTGTTATTGGGTAACGTGTCCAGCAGAGTGCCAACTGCTTGGGTACTCAAGCAGAAAACTTTGCACGGTGTTTATCATTGTAGATGGAAAGGAAAGTATTGAAGTGGTTAACTGAATATCTGAAAACCCTGCTGTAATTTCAGGTCAAAACCCCCGGAAGGTGGGCGGATGGAGAACATGAATCAAATTCTCAAAAGTTCAGCTACTCACGATGTGAGACTACACCCTTAAACAACTCGGTTACTTCTTTGTCCTGGTGTCTCTAGTATATGCAAGTGTGGTGGTTAGCACAACACTTTATTGAACCAGCCACCCGGGATCAACTCCCACCGCTGCATGTAATGAGTTTGTACATTCTCCCTGTGACCGTGTGGATTTCCTCTGGGTGCTCCAGCTTCCTCCCACAGTCCAGAGGCATACTACTTGGTAGGTTAGTTGGCCATTGTAAATTGTCCTGTGATTAGACTAGGATTAAATCAGGGCAGCACAGCTCGTAGGGCCTAATCTGCACTGTATCTCAATAAATACAAAGAGACTCTCAAACTAAACTTTAGTACAACTTAGCCTTATTAATGCCCAAGTTACCCTAGTACGTCCACGTAGATAGTTTTCAATAATTCCACTGTTTTCATTGTCTTAATTTATCACTTGTTACACTAAAATCATATGAATCATGGCTCGGATATTCCACGGCATGATAAACTAGGTGCATTTGTATTGTTATCAGTCTATAGAGTTCTTTAATCATTAGGGTGCTTGGACAATGCAATCTGACTGCTCCTTCTGCAGAATGACAGTTCTCAAACCATTCCTATTTATTTGACCTGTTCTCTGGATAGTTCAGAGGGGAGTAATTCACAGTGGTTTAGTCCACAAGACGGTCAGCTCAACTCAGCCTCCTCATGCTGAGACGGAATGACTGGTTATATGACGTTCCTCTTTTGTGCTTCTTTGTTCATGGTTTCCTGCATCTCAGGATGTCCTCCCTAAGCCCGACAGGATACTCGACATTTTGTCCCCTGCTACATCCTTTCACTCCCATGTATGGCTTCATGTCATGAGCCCTGTGGGCCTGTCCACCTGTATTTGTTAACTGTTGTCTTATATTGAGTTGTTAAGACCTTGTGCTTTTTGTTTAATCTTGCCAAGTTTATTTTGACTGGTACAGGTATTCAGCCTATTATATTTATTTAAAGTGGACTCCCAATTAGAGCTTATTGTGGGGTCCTTGTATATGTTTTGAGAATGATTCGTCTTGTGGTGTTACTCAGTTAAAAATAAGCACTCACTTCAATAATAAACAAATACTTTGAGAGGCTGGTCAAGGACTACATCTGCAGCATGCTACCACCCAAACTGGATCCCCTACAATTCGCCTACCGACACAGCCGATCGATAGATGATGCAATAGCCACAGCTCTACACACCATCCTTGCACATCTGGAGAAGTGGGATCCTTATGTGAGAATGCTGTTCTTGGACTACAGCTCAGCATTCAACACCAGAATTCCCTCTAGGCTCGACAAGAAGCTTAGAGACCTTGGCCTTCACCCTGTCTTGTGCAGCTGGATTCTGGACTTCCTGTCAGATCGCTAGCAGGTGGTAAGAGAGGGCTCCCTCAACTCTGCCCCTCTAACCCTCAACACAGGTGCCCCTCAGGGCTGTGTATTAAGCCCCCTCCTTTACTCTCTGTATACCCATGACTGTGTCTTCACCACAGCTCCAATCTACTCATTAAATTTGCTGATGGCACTACACTGATTGGCCTAATCTCAAATAATAATTAGGCAGCCTACAGAGAAGAAGTCATCACTCTGACACAGTGGTGTCAAGAAAACAACCTCTCCCTCAATGTCACAATAACAAAGGAGCTGGTTGTGGATTACAGGAGGAATGGAGACAGGCCAGTCCCTATTGACATCAATGGATCTGGGGTTGAGAGGGTGAAAAGCTTTCAGTTCCTTGGCACAGACATCTCCGAGGATCTCACCAGATCTGTATATGCCGGCTGTGTGGTGAAAAAGGCAGAAACGGCACCTCTTTCACCTCAGATGGTTGAAGAAGTTTGGTATGGGCCCCCAATCCTAAGACCTTTCTATAGGGGCACAATTGAGAGAATCCTGACTGGCTGCATCACAGCCTGGTATGGGAACTGTACTTTCTTCAGCTGTAGGGCTCTGCAGAGAGTGGTACGGACAGCCCAGCACATTTGTAGATGTAAACTTCCCACTATTCAGGACATTTACAGAGACAGGTGTGTAAAAAGGGCCCGAAAGACCTTAGTCACCCCAACCACAAACTGTTCCAGCTGCTGCTATCCAGGAAGTGGTACCACAGCATAAAAGCCAGGACCAACAGGTTCCAGGACAGCTTCTTCCACCAGGCAATCAGACTGATTAATTCATGCTGATACAACTGTATTTCTATGCTATATTGACTGTCCTGTTGTACATACTATTTATTATGAATTACTATAAATTGCACATTGCACATTTAGACAGAGATGCAACATAAAGATTTTATTCCTAATGTATATGAAGGATGCAAGTAATAAAGTCAATTCAATTCAATTCAGTGAAGTTCGGTTGGAGTTCTGATAAATAAACTCTTGTTTCTGGCTCTACAAGGGAGCTTGTTGCTTCTCGGCATCTGGGTTCAGTCATTTGTCAATGCACACCGTGACAGAAGGACCCGGCAGAGGTTCAATCGACTGGAGGTGAGGCTGCCTTCTATTCTCAATGCTTGTCCCGAGGCCATGTTCCGAGTTTCCTGAGGCTACGTTCCAAGCTTCTCTAGCCTATGTTCAAGATTCTCAAGGATTCTTGAGTCTCCCATGGCCCTCCAGGTTTCCGAGGACTAATCTAGATTTCCAAGAACTACACCACATTTTTGGGTTTGATACTATGTTCCCGAGTTTGATGCAATGTTCCCGAGTTTTCCAGCCCTGTCCTGAGAACATGTTTTTTTTGAATTTATCAACCATGTCTCAAGTTCCCTGGGACTCTCTGGGCCATTAGGTGTTGGCCTTAGGGAGGGAGGTACTGTCACGAGCCCTGCTGGCTTTGCCATCGTTCATCGTCCTCTTATCTAGAGCCATTAAGCCCTTGTGCTTTTTGTTTAATCTTGCAAAGTTTATTTTGACTGGCACGGGTTTTCAGCCTGCAGTGATCATTTAAAGCGGACTCCCAATTAGCACTTATCACTGGGTTTCTGTGCGTGTTTCGAGAATGATTCGTCTCGCAGTATTGTTTGATAGATAGATAGATAGATAGATAGATACTTTATTCATCCCCATGGGGAAATTCAACATTTTTTTCCAATGTCCCATACACTTGTTGTAGCAAAAACTCATTACATACAATACTTAACTCAGTAATAATATGATATGCATCTAAATCACTAACTCAAAAAGCATTAATAATAGCTTTAAAAAAGTTCTTAAGTCCTGGCAGTTGAATTGTAAAGCCTAATGGCATTGGGGAGTATTGACCTCTTCATCCTGTCTGAGGAGCATTGCATCGACAGTAACCTGTCGCTGAAACTGCTTCTCTGTCTCTGGATGGTGCTATGTAGAGGATGTTCAGGGTTTTCCATAATTGACCGTAGCCTACTCAGCGCCCTTCGCTCAGCTACCGATGTTAAACTCTCCAGTACTTTACCCACGACAGAGCCCGCCTTCCTTATCAGCTTATTAAGACGTGAGGCGTCCTTCTTCTTAATGCTTCCTCCCCAACACGCCACCACAAAGAAGAGGGCGCTCTCAACAACTGACCTATAGAACATCTTCAGCATCTCACTGCAGACATTGAATGACGCCAACCTTCTAAGGAAGTACAGTCGACTCTGTGCCTTCCTGCACAAGGCATCTGTGTTGGCAGTCCAGTCTAGCTTCTCGTCCAACTGTACTCCCAGATACTTGTAGGTCTTAACCTGCTCCACACATTCTCCATTAATGATCACTGGCTCCATATGAGGCCTAGATCTCCTAAAGTCCACCACCATCTCCTTGGTCTTGGTGACATTGAGACGCAGGTAGTTTGAGTCAAGCCATCAAAGTTCAATTGTAGTTCTGATGAATAATTCCTTGTTTCTGGCTCAGCATGGGAGTTTATTCTTCTTCTGCAACTGGGCTCAGTCGCCTGTCAGCATACTCCGTGACAGTTTCATCTCTGTGTGCCTTGAAGTATGAAGCCAATACTTTGAGCCAATGTGGTGTGATGTGTTTTGTATCTAAGAGTGGGTTAACACGACAAGGGTTGAGCAGGCAATATGCATGACAAAAGAAACCAGAACTCTGTTGTAATTTAGGAATCAATTTATCTTGAGTAAAGATAGGAGAAGGACGAAAGTATCTCCAGAGAGCTGGGTAGCTTGTGGAACCAGCATGCGATGAGTTAAACAGCTTCCTCATCAACGTGGAATGTGGTATTTGTCTCTGTGTGTGGAAAATTCCTTTAGAGCAAGGAAGTAGTATCAAACAATTGAACAAGTCCAATTGTTCCCTATCGCCTCATAATCCTGTTTTGCCCCTCCCCTTCTGCTCTCTGTACTGGCCATCTCACCTCTCTACTCTTAGACCCGATGCAGGGTTTCAACCCATACGTTGAGTTTCTTTCCTCCCATGGATGCTGCTCAACCCACTGACTTCCCCCAGTATATCTGTGTGTTGCTTCAGATTTCAGCATCTGCACTCTGGTGTGTCACAGCTGAACAAGCTTAACAGGGAAATGGACCAAGGCAATAAAACAATTGGAAAAGGGCAATAAAGATTTTAAAAGGCAATAATGTCATGGTTATAAAGCAATTACATTTGTAGAGTTATCGCCTTTTAATGGTTCATCGTTTGTCACTTCTATGTAACTTTAGTTTTACAATGATTTGTTGACACGGTCCCGTACTGTATAGTATTCAAAGAGAAAATAAAAGCTTGAGTGACTCTCTGCTGGTACTCTCTGGGAGGTTGGAACAGGCTTGGTTGGAAATGGTACATGTGTCACTTGAGTTGGAAAAACTATTTAAATATGAAGACACTTCAACATCATCCAGCTACATGCAGTGGAAATGAGCACAAATAAAGTCCCAGCTAGCTGATTCAATTGAAAGTATTCTTTTGTGTTCCCTTCTTCAAAACAATACCTTGTAGATTATCACTTAATTATTTAAGATTCTTGTTTTAAACCTTCACAACTGCCACCACTAACCACCCCCCCCCCCCACCCCCGACCCAACCCAATCTCTTCTCCCGACCTGGAATGTCTTCTTCATTCAGATGACCCGGGGCTTAATTTACATGAAGATCATGGCTCCTTTCCTTTGGCACAATGCTCAATTACTGTGCTGGGCACCAAAGGACCATAAGACACAGGAGCAGAATTAGATCATTTGAGTCTGCTTTGCTATTCCGTCAAGGCTGATGGATGTATTTTCCCTTTCAACCCCATTCTCTTGTCTTCTCCTTATAACCTCTGACATCCTTACTGATCAGGAGCCTTCAACCTTCTGTTTCTATATATCCAAGAATCTGGCCTCCACAGACATCTGTGACAATGAATTTGATAGATTCCCCACCCTCTGGCTAAAGAAATTCCTCCTTATCTCTTTTCTGAGACTGCGCCCTCTGCTCATGGACTCCCTCACTAGTGGAAACATTCTCTCCACGTCCACTCTATCTAGGTAGTTCAATATTCAGCAGGCTTCATTTAGATCCCTCCTCATTCTTCTAAACTTCACCAAATTCAGGCCCAGAGCTATCATACTTTCCTCATACATTAACCCTTTCATTCCAAGAATGATTCTCTGGACCCTCGTCAATGGCAGTACATTTTATTAGATTAGATTAAATTCAACTTTATTGTCACTGTGCCGAGTACAGATACAAAGCCAATGAAATGCAGTTAGCATCTAACCAGAAAAGCAAAGAATAGTTTAATTTACAAAATAACTGCGAAGTGGTTTATCTTAGAAGTGGGGCCAATATTTCAAATGCAGTCTGAACAATGTCTTGTAAAGCTTCAGCATCACATCCTTACTTTTATAGTCTAATGGGAACAGACCATGAGAACAGACCTGGTCCATGGCAGCACCCCGATGGTGCATGGCATGCTCGGTTTGCCCATCTCTCATGCAACATAAACTTGAAGGCCACTTAAGATAATTTCAGTGGAAGTATGCAAGACCAGTCAAACCAACCAGAGTAATCATAATCAAGAGAAGATCTGCTGATGCTGGAAATCATACAGTAGCCAAGAGGTTTCCACAGTACTTACATATAATTGTACTTACATGTGGATGTTATGACAAGGCAAGCATTAACTACCTAGGCAAGGATAGTTTACAGTCACCGTGCAGTTAACCCAGGCAAGAAAGGTCCATGAAGAACATAGCTCCCCAGAATGGGTCAGAGTCATCTGGCATATCAAGATAAGAAAGAGGTGCAATGAAGGCTTCGAGGGCAACACTTCCTATTAGTAAGTTACTTTACTAATTCTTAAGTATTTACATGTAAACTCTAATTGATACTGATACCTGTCTTGTTGTAGTGTGATTGATGATTGATTATGCAAATAAGGAAGTTGTACATCTACAAGGTTACCAATTGGTCAGTTTCTGTATCCAATTAATGAATTTCTATATAAAAGTAGTATTTCTTTTTTCAAATTTAGAACAGTTTGGTGACAGTGCCTATGCTGTTCTGCTTGTGCACAATGAATGCAAGCAGTCCATGCAGCTTCCAGTCAAAGTAGCACTGAGCAGTGGTGTCCATCGAGGTCGTGGCTTTTTAAGTTCATAGGGATGGTTTTAGGGTGGTGAGTTAGGCACCAGGTTAGGGTTTGGGGGCAGCGATGAGGAGGCGTTAGAGGTCAGGCCGGAGTCTAGACTTCCTCTCTGTGGTCTGCTTTGGAAGGCCAATTACGTGGATGTGTGACGAAGGACATCCATAGTCTAGGCTTTTGCTCCATGCTTGATGTGGACATGGGATCGAAGGACATCTGGAGTCTAGCATTTTGGATTGCACTTGAAGGCTAACATCATGGATGTCTGATGAAAGACCTCTGGCAGGTGCCATGGATGAGGAACAGTGAGGATGAGGATTGGGGGCCTACCCAGTCAGAAATTCCCCTAAGTTTGGTGGGTCCCAGGATTGGAGGTCTATGCAAGCAGAGGACATGAGGGCCGGTGACACCTAGTTATGCAAGATGGCAAAACCTAGTCCTTCTGTGTGGAGTCCTATCGTCAGCTAGTCCTAAAGGTTGAATACAAGTCCACAGGTCAAAGCCCAACAGCTGAAGTTCTGGCTCTACAAGTCTGGTGTCCACCAGGGAATTCAAAGGCCCATTGTCCAAAAGTCCACTGGACGCTCAGCAGCCTGTCCTGGGACTGCTTCAGATTCAAATATGTCTTGACTCCTGTTTATCTGGTATCCTGCTATCTAGAGGATTGACTCAACTATCTGATCACTCTTGTAACAAGTCCCACAAAGGTAGTTCAAAGTAGGAAAATGGCATTGTGCCCAACGTGCCTGCTAATACCTGTCAGTCAATCAACATGCCTAGTTAAGTTCTTATTAGTGCAAAGAAGTGTTCTGATATCATCACTTTGACCTCCACTTCCAAAGATCAAATGAACTGTAAACTACTTTGAGATTCCCAGCAATGAACTTACAAGGAATAAGCAGGTGTAAGTCCTGAGTAATGCACACAAATGCTGGAGGAACTCAAAAGGTCAGGACTTGAAGGGTCTCTGCTTGAAATGTCAACTGTTTATTCCACTAGATGCTGCCTGACCTGCTGAGTTCCTCCAGCATTTTAAAGATGATGATTTATAGGTAGAAGGATCCTGGCCTTGAACATCGACTGCTTATTCATTTCATAGTGAAGGGTCTCGGCCTAAAACGTAGACTGAAAATTCATTTCCATTGGGAAGAGTCTGGGTCTGAAACGTTAATGGTGTATTCAGAATCAGATTTATTAACATGAGCATGTGTTTTGAAATTTGTTAACTGAGCAGCAGCAGTACAATTCAATACCTGATAACATAGAAGGAAAAATAAGTAGATCAATATAAGTATATATATGTATATTAAAGTTAGATTTTAAATAGTGCAAAACAGGAATTATATATATGAAAAAAGGAGAAGTTGGGTTCATGGGTTCAATGTCCATTTAGGAATCATATGGCAGAGGGGAAAAATCTGTTCCTGAATCATTGAATGTATGCCTTTAGGGTTCTGTACCTCTTTCCTAATGGTAACAATGAGAAGATGGCATGTCCTGTGTGATGGAGGTCCTTAATAAAGGATGCAGCCTTTCTGAAGCACCGCTCCTTCAAGATGTCTTAGATACTATGGAGGCGAGTACTCAAGATAGAGCTGAATAATTTTACAACTTTTGGTCCTATGCAGAAGCGCCCCCCCCCCCCCCCCCCCACCACCATACCAGACAGTGATACAGCCTGTCAGAATGCTGTCCATGGTACATCTATAGAGGTTTTTGGGTGTTTTAGATGACAAACCAAATCTCTTCAAACTCCTAATAAAATATAGACAGCGGCATCAATATTTTGGGACCAGATTAGATCCTCAGAGATATTGACACCCGGGAACCTGAAATTGCTCACTCTCTCCACTTCTGATCCCTCTATGAGGATTGGTTTGATTTCCCTCCTTACCCTTCCTGATGTCCACAATCAGCTCTTCCATCTTACCTCGCACTGAGTGCGAGGTTGTTGCTGTGACACCACTCAACTAGCTGGTATATCTCACTCATGTACACCCTCTCATCTCCATCTGAGATTCTACCCACAATAGTTGCATCGTCAGCAAATTTATAGGTAGCATTTGAGCTGTACCTTGCCCCACAGCCATGAGTATGGAGAGAATAGAACAGTGGGCTAAGCACACATCCTGTGATGTGCAAGTGTTGATTGTCAGTGTAGAGGAGATGTTAGTACCAACCTACAGAGATTGTGGACTTCTGGTTGGGAAGCCAAGGATCCAGTTACAGAGGAGGGTACAGAGGCTTCGGTTCTGTAGCTTCTCATATCAGGACTGTGGGAATGATGGTGTTAAATGCTGAGCTATAGTCGATGAACAGCATCCTGACCTAGGTGTTTGTGTTGTCCAGGTGATCTGAGCCCGTGAAGAGCCATTGAGATTGCATCTGCCATTGACCTATTGTGGCGAGAGGCAAATTGCAATAGGTCCAGGTCCTTTCTGAGGCAGGAATTCATTTGACCCATGACCAACCTCATTTCAATAGAGAAGGGTCTCAGCCTGAAACATCGACTGTTCATTCCTTTCCATGGATGCTACCTGACCTGCTGAGTTCTTTCAGCATTTTGTGTGATTGCCATTTTCACCCTGCAGGCAGACATATGGAATGCACTTTCAGAAGTGGTTGAGACAGGTACATTAACAACATGTAAAAACCACTTGGACTAGTACCTGATAGGAAAGGTGTAGTAGGACATGGGGCCAAATGCAGGCCTAAAGGACTAGCTTAGATGGGAATCTTGTTCAGCATGGACAATTTGGGCTGAAAGGCCTGTTTTCATGCTGTTTGACTCTATGACTGTAATCCACTATTTTTGTGGTTACCATCACTGATACTAGCTGCTGATTATAAGTTTAATCACACATTTAAGTTCCCGAACCCGAATGAAGAATTCAACACTGTGTCTTCAGTCAACAGCCCTGGAATTACAGCAGTTACCTTGTAATAAATATACTTGCCTGTCTGAGAGGCGCTCTCATGTTGCCTACAAGCAGGTCTCCATGTTGGGGTACTCAGAATAAACAACACTGGTTGTGCTGTGACTCATCTTCCATGACATAGTAATGATCGTAAATGTACATTTGTATTTAAAACCTTAAATAGCAACGAGTGAACTGAAAAATGAAATACTGTAGGCAGTCTCTAGAAATAATTCACTTGATCAACTTTGTTCTTATACTTCTGCAATATTGTTCCATTACTTTTTTTTTCTCATTTTCCTCAAGCTCCCCGCTTGCAAGCTTGCGAATGCATGGAAGATATTCCAGGGAACAGAGCAACGCACCAAAGGTTAGGAGGTTTGGCAAGAAGGATGAGTTTAGAAGTAGAAAAGACAAAGATGGCTTTAGAAACTATAATGAGGAACTGATGTGATGAAATGATTTGTACTGATGCATGCAGATGAAAATATTTTTGTTGTGTGTCAGCACATGATTGATTTAGCTACTCTATCTTAAAGAGAGATTCTCGGTATTTGTTGCTGGAGGCTAATCCGGTTAAAGATGGTGCTGATGAAACACAGCAATGTCTTGGTGGTAGCAAATAAAACTACTAAATTCTCTGTTAATCGCACTTTTTCTGGAAAAATATTACTACAGCCAAACTTTTCTTTCAGAGCTTTGCCGTTGAACTGCCTAAATGACCTGGCATTTTTTGCAGTTTGAACGAAAGCCTCAAAGGTGCAGAATGGTTGTGGCATGGCATGCACAGGCTGAATCGAGGAGGTGGGGTCAGGCCCGAGAGTAAGGAATGGACCAATGTTTGGCCATTACTGGGGTATACAGTATTTGGAGCAGGTTCGAAGCAGCAGAACCGAGGCAAGGTAGAGTCGAGGCAGTAGGGCCTGGACTCGAGAGCGAGGAACAAGCCGATGTTTGAATGATTAAAATGCTGGGCCAGTTTGGAAAGGTTGGGTACGGGCTGCATTGAGGCGGCAGGGCCCGGGCACGAGAGTGTATCACAGCATCAGGCCCCGGGTTTGAGAATGAGGAACAACCCGATGTTTGGCCAATTTAAGTGCTGGGCCAGATTGAAAAGGTCAGGGTGTCAGGGCCAGAAGTGAAGGTTGAGCTGGTGTTCAGCTCTCTGCTTGTTGAGGTTTACTCATTTCCGCACTGAACTGAGGCTGTGGTCTGCGACTAATAGGCTCCTGGAACAGCTGCAGTGTTGACTAGCTTTGTGGCTGTGGGCTCACCTTTGTAAACTTTAGTTCTGAATGTTATTTGCTTACTTCTTATTATTTTCACAATTTGTTCTTTTTTTTTTGCACATTGGGGGTTTGATGGTCTTTTTTAATGCATTCTATTGTGTTTCTTTGTTTTGCGGCTACCTGTAAGGAGACAAAGCTCAAAGCTGTATATAGTATACATACTTCGATAATAAATGTACTTTGAACTTAACTTTTTATTGGAAGCATTAACCTTGGTTCATCAGACTGATGAAGGGTTTCAGCCCAAAACTACTGATTTGTTGTATTCTCCTTCATGCTGCCTAACCTGCTGAGTTCCTCTAGCATTTTGTTAATTCGCCTTAGATAATTTTCCCTTTCCTAACCAGTGGGGAACAAATCAAAGTGCTTAAGCCGCTCTTGATATAAGTATTGGGCTAGGTTTTCTGGCTGGGAAAAAGATATGCCTCTTATCTGACATCTGAGACACCTGCGCAGAGAGACACAGTGAGGTTTGGAGAATTTTTTTGTACTACTGACTTCCTTATACTACGACTAAAAGCTGTGGCACCCAGATACAGTGATGACATCAAGTTGGCTGAGCAGCCAATCAAAGTAAAGAATCATCAGAGAGCAAAGAAAGAAGCCAAATTTTAAATAATTATTTAAACACTTTTTCCGATTGCAAGATTATACATGGAGCAAGGTACTGTAGAAGCTGAAAAAGTTCAAAGTTCAGAGTAATTTTTTTAATCTAAGTACATATATGTCACTATGAACAACCCTGAGATTCATTTTCTTGCAGGCATTCACAGTAAATCTTTAGGATAATAACCATAACAGAATCAGTGAAGGTAGTCCAACTTGGGCGTTTCACCAGAGTATGGAAAACAACAAACTGTGTATATACAAAATGAAAGAGATCATAATTATAAATAAGTCAGAAATAAATATCGAGAATATGAGAAGACAAGTTTTTGAAAGTAAATCCATTGGTTGTGGGAACATTTCAATGACTGGGCAAGTGAAGTTGAGTGTAGTTATCCCCCTTGATTCAGGAGCCTAATGGTCTAGGGGTAGTAACAGTTCCTGAATCTGGTGGTGTGAGTCCTGAGGCTCCTCTATCTTTTTCCTGTTGGCAGCAACGACAAGAGAGCATGTTCCGGGTAGTGAGGGTCCCCAATGATGAGTGCTGCTTTCCTGTGACAGCGTTTCATGTAGATGTGCTCAAAGGTTGGGAGGTTTTTACCTGTGATGGACTGGGCCATATCCACTACATTTTATAAGATCTTCCATTTAAGGGCATTGGTGTTTCCATACCAGGCTGTATTGCAGCTAGTCAATATACTCTCCACCACACATCTAAGGAAGTTCGTCAAAACTTTAGATGTCATTCCGAATCTCTACAAACTCCTAAGGAGGTAGAGGCGTTGCCGTGCTTTCTTCATAATTTCATTTACGCGCTGGGCCCAGGAAGTCTTCCGAAATAATAACACCGATGAATTTAAAGTTGGTGACCCTCTCCATCTCTGATGATGAAAACACCAAAGCTTAAATAAACTGAATTATTAACCAGTTTTAATGGGTTTTCTTAGGAAATCAGATGCAAAATTTAAAAAGTTAGATGTTTAGAGATGGTGATGTTCAACAGTAACCAAAGGGTATTATTCAAAATTGTATAAACCATTGTTCAATAAGGCTCATCATTTCAGATCACTTGTCTTGAGTAGGACTAATTTGCATAAAGTTAATATTCATGACTTATCAGGTAATTCAGCATTGATTGCATCAGCAAATTCCCAACAACGGTGCTCAGTTGAGGAGCATGGTATTACTGACTGTAGGTCCTGGATTTCCACATGTATGTTTGCATGCTACATTGCTTACAACATAATGAAGATAGGTGCTGCCATCAGTGCGGTGGTGATTTCCAACAAAGTGAGATTATCAGGAGTAGGAACCTTCTTTTCCCATCACCATAACACAATCTAATTTTAACCATGTTTTAATTCATTTTCTGAAATCCTCAACAATGCCCTCTTTGTACTTCATTGCAAGACGTTTTTGTCAAACATCGTTTGTTTTGCCCTCCATAAGTTTGAAATTGTCCAAGATTTTGTTTCTTTGCCGTATCTAATGTAATCCAATTCACCCATTAACCCCAGCTGAATAAAGACCCAATGTAAAAGTTCTCATACTTGTCTTCGATTTTTGTTGAGCCCCTCCCTTCTACATAACTGCTTCCTTTGTTACTCCTAATCTTAATTTGCCACTTTCCCCTTCTCTTCATTCAGAACTCTTGTTAAAGAAGGAGTGCCTTAGCTGTTAATTATTTACCTTCCTATCACCTTATATGATCTGGTACCAAATTTTGTTGGTTACACCGACTGGTTTAAATTCAGATAAAGAAAGATCGGACGATGATAAGGGGAAAAAAAGTGAGGAATTCTTCACTTCAAGTGTCTTTAGGAAGATTTTCATTATCAGGATGTTTCTAGTACAATAGGGAAGGTGACATTGTTGAAATTCATTCTGGATAATTAGCTAGAAGAAAATGGAGCAAGATTCAGTGGGGAAGCATCCAGGAAGCAGTGATCATATTATCGTACAATTTAGAATAGCTACATTTCAAGGGAAGAATTGTATATTGGAGAATGACCAATATCAATAGAATAAAAACAAGTATGGTACAGGGAAAAGAACAAGCAAACACTCAACAGTTAGAAGCTTTAAAGGGGGTTCAGCTATAATCTAACAATTCAGCTATACGCTGGGTGCATTCCATGTGGGAGAAGAGTTGGGAAATTAAAGCCAGTGTTACATGGAAAAGTACCAAGGAAAACAGAAATTAGCAGCAAATGCAGACATGCTAGAAGAACGCGAGAAGGAACTTTGAAATGAGAAACCAGTTGGGTCAGTGATCTTTTCTTAGAATTAGGGAAGTGTGGAAAGGTGTCAGTTTTCAAAGCAGGGCTGAGGAAGAAGTGAGGTATAAAACAAAAGACTATAGAAAGATACCACCTTTGGAAATTAGACCTCACTATATCTGCCACCCCCAGCCCACTCTGCTTTGAACATTGACACCCCATGACTCTTCTTTCAGTTCGGGGAAGGGTCCCCAACCCAGAATATTAACTGGTTTTCCCTTGTACAGAGTCTGCTTGACTGATTAAGTTCTTCGAGCATATCTGCTTTTGTTTCCGATTCCAGCATCTGCTGTCCTGAATAAAGGGCACCCTCATTAGTGAGGGCAAAGCCCCTTACAGAGCAGCAAAGAGAGACCATTAGTAAATTCTGAGAACAAGCGTAATAAGAAGTCTAAAAATATCTACTTCAATGTGAACAGGAAAAGGTATGTAAGAGAAGAGCAAGCCAATGAGGTTGATGTGGTGTATATGGATTTCAAAGTTTGATAAGGCACCATATGGTAGACTTGTCATCAAGACCTAACCTCATAAAATAACTGGGGCTGTATTTCCACAAGGGAGTAGCATAATGTTGTTTTTCAGAATGGAGGGAAGTGGACAGTGCAGCTCCCTGGGCATGGTTACTCAATCTACTGCTTTTCTTAATATGTAAATATGAATCATTTGGATCTGAGTGTACCGGTTGAAAGTTCTGAATATGCAGATTGCACAAAACTTGGTGAGGTGAACTCCTGAGCAGCAGTACTTCCTAGTGGAATGAATGAAGGGGTGACAGATGTAATATGAAACTTTGAAATAATAAAGAAATATATTTTGGTAGGAAGAGTGAGAAGAGGCAATTTATTTATTTATTGATGTAGAGCACAGAATAGGTCCTTACGGCCCTTTGAACCATGCTACCCAACAATCCCCCAATTCTTTCCTAGACTAAGCACAGGACAATTTACAATGACCAACCGGTATCTAACAAGAATCTACCAACCGGTATGTCTTTGGAATGTGGGGAGAAACTGGAGGACCTGGAGAAAACCCATGCGGTCACAGGGAGAACCTACAAGCTCCTTACAGGCAGAGGGAGGAAATGAACCTGGGTCGCTGCTACTGAAAAGTGTTGTGCCAAACACTACATCACCATGCAGTCACAGCTAGAAAAGGGGTGCACACGGAGAGGGATCCGATAGTTTATGTGGATAGTGGAAAGGCTGGTCGAGTATTAATTCAAAAAGCAAATGGGAAACTGGACAGAATACAACAAGGAAAGGGAATGATTGAAAAATAACAGTTCAGACCAACTTGAGTATAATGTGCAGTTTGGGATTCTACTCTTTAGGAAAGATATGAGTGCTTTGGAAGGAGATTTAACAAAACAAGTCCAGGGGTGAGGATCTTTAGTTAATATGGATAGAATAGAGAAGCTGGGAATTTTTTCCCTGGAGTAGAAAGAGATTTTATATACTTGGATTAGATAGAGCTGATGTACCAAATGGACGTTCTCTGTTCTATGACCGTCTATTCAGGGATAAAGGCTCAGATGAACTAAGGTGGCCAAATGGCCTGTTACTGTGCTGTATATCATTTCTAGTGTTCCCATGGCGATTTCAGATGGTTTCCATGAAGGTAAGGTATAAATACTTAACATCGCTGAGGGCAAAAACACAAGTAAAAGTAATAAAGATTTTGTCTATGGTAGTGATCATCCTGTAGGTGACACTATTGTCATTGAATGCAACATCAGATTAGTGCACTCTGCCTTTATAAATTAAGTTTGTTAGCCTTTTATCCTGTGATTGTTCCATTGTAATTGTTTTTAATGCAATTACGTTAACTGTTAATTATTTTCATAGGTATTTCTACCAGCATGCAACAGAATTGCTAACACTGCATAACTTTGAAGTATAAAGTCAGACTTACCACGGATTGTCAATGTTCTGCTATTTCTTGCCTGACTCGGAATCTGAAGAGGAAGCAAAGTCACTTAGTAGGAACAATTAACACCAGCAAGATTTCCTCTTTTGCATTTTTTTTGCATTTAAGTATATTTAAGTCAGATTCTTTGCATAATCAGCATGTTTATCTTTTGACACCATTGCAATGGGTTTTCTATAGGCAGATGACAAAGGAATGAAAAGGCTGTTTGATTTGTTTCAGGAGTACTCCTGTCCAACAAGTTACATTAGTGTGTATTTTGAAGGTGATGGCCTACAGCAGCAGCAGACCACAAAATTACACTCAGTGGCCACTTTATTAGATACAGGAAGTACCTAATAAAGTGGCCAGTGAGCCTAGTTGAAAAGTAATGTAAAACCAATTTCAGATGTTATAAGAAGTGTAAGCAAAGGTGTCTTGTGTAAAGAGATATGTTAACACTTTAATTTTTTCAAAGAATTAAAAATTCTAAGTATCTCCAGCAGAATTCATACATGAAGAAATTCGACTGTCAGTTTCAGTGTTAGGGTTGGGCAATACTTAAACAGAAATCATATCTTTTAAACAGTTAATGTAACATTTTGTGATGTTTAATTTGCTTCAACTTAGCTAACATGTCCACTATGCCTTTCCGTGGTGCAGCAGATAGCAGTGTGAAACATGAACACCGACTACATGCAGTGACATCAGCCTTTGGTCTGAAGTTGTTCAATCTCGGAGTTTAAAAATCAGCAAACACTGAGCAATCTAGGGCATCATTCTCTTATGGACAGTCCTAATCTCCACGCCTACTCAAATTGTAATCAGATAATGACTGTGTTTTTATTGGATCAGTCCATTACTGATCATCTTCTTGACCCGCTTCAGTTTGCTTACAGAGCAGGTTGCTCAGAGGAGGATGTAGCTAACTTGTGCCTCCATTAGATTCTTCAACATTTGGACTCCCACAACACTGATGTGAGGATCTTGTTTTGTGGATTTTAGCTCAGCTTTCTACACTATTGCTCTGGAGTTGTTCCACAGCAAGCCAACCCATACCCTTCAGGATCTACCAGTGGATTATGAATTTGCTGACAGAAAGGAAGCGATATATGAAGTTTGTCCAATCCAATGTCTATAAACACAGGCTCTCCTCAGGGCTGTGTTATTGCACCCCTCCTGCTCTCACTTTATACAAATGACTCTACCTCCACAGACACATCCATCAGTGTCCTAAAGTTCACAGATCTCTAATAACGATGTGACATGCTGTCAAAGAGAGCTAGACCGTCTAGCAGCATGGTGTGCTCATAGCAACTTGGAGCTACCATTACCAATATATTGAAGTGGGACAAACATGTTACGTTCATCACCAAGAAAGCCCAACACAGGTCCTATGCCAGTTGAGAAAATTTAACATCTCAGTGCGTATCCTGATGAACTTTTGCTCAGCCATTATTGAGAGTGTGGTGACCACCTTCATCACCGTTTGGTTTCACACCACCTCCTCCTTCGTCAAGTCCGGGTTGCAGTGAGTGGTCTACTCAGATGAGTTCATTGAATGTTAGCTTTCAACATTAAAAGGCCGGTTCATCGCAAGAGCCAAGTAAAGAGCTGAAAATAACAACCTAGCATCACCTATTCACCAAATTACCAAGGAAAAGCTACAAGTCCAGCACCATCAGGACTACACATCATCTCTTTCCTGTAGCTATCCAGCTTCTCAATAAAACTCACTCAGGTGTAATACCCTCACCGTTCCTGCACGACATTCGTTGTCTTTCCTGCTCTCCTTGTTTTGTTTTTAATTATTTAGTTTGTTCATACGTTCATATTTTTAAAGTTTGCACACACAACTGTGCATTACTCATGGTTGTTTGCATTATTGTCTTGTAAAATATGGGTTTCAATTGTGTTGTCACTTATGGTATTGTCCTTGGCACCAAACCACAATCAATTCTGGTACGTTTCACATACTGGCAATAAAGTGATTCTAATTTATGTATTCTTGTTCTATGATTCATTTCACAATGCTGAATAATTTCGTGTTTCAGAAGGTGATTAAAAGCTTTTGAAATTATGCTAGAGATGCTTTGTTTATGATCAAAGTCCTACTTACAATAATGAGATTTCATTGGAGACATACAATGCTGCAGAGACTGAAGTCTGGAGTGAAGAAGAACTGCTGGAGTTACTCAGTGGACCAGGCAGCATCTGTGGAGGTAGCATCTGTGCAGATATAGCTGCTTCATTTCCTTGTAGCACTAACTGTTTGAATTGATGCCCACCAGTCATAGAAAGTTTACACTTGATTCAACACACAAAGGAACGGACTAATTCTCGATTCCGCGGGGTATACAAGACACGGACTTGGCAGAATATCACTTACTGTTTTATGTTCGTTCACCAGATCAGTCCTCAATGACCGTGGGTGCCATGGGAGTGTAGCGGTTAGTGCAACACAATTGCAGCTCAGGCTGTCAGAGTTTGGAGTTCAATTCCAACGTCATCCCTAAGGAGTTTGTATGTTCTCCCTGTGACCGCCTGGGTTTCTCCGAGTGCTCAGGTTTCCTCCCACAGTCCAAAGTCATACCAGTTGGTAGGTTAACTGGTCTTTGCAAATTGTCCTGTGATTAGGCTCGGGTTAAATCAGAGGTTGCTGAGCAGCACAGCTTGAAGGGCTGAAAGGGCCTATTGCACGCTGTATCTCAATAAATAAATATGTATTTATAAATAAATAAACTGGTTTATTATTGTCACATGCACCATGATAAGGTGAACAATCTCACAGACTGTTCATACAGATCAATACATTACACAATGCATTAGGACACAAGGTGAAACAATAACAGAGTGCAAAATAAATCGTAACAGCCACAGAGAAAGTGCAGTGCAGGTGGACAATAAGGTGCAAGATCAAAACGAGTTAGACTGAAGGCAACAGTCCCCCTGCCCTACCAGAGAACCATTCAGTAGTCTTAGAACAATTGGGCAAAAACCGTCCTTGAACTTGGCGGTACCCGCTTTCAGGGTTTTGTATCTTCTGCCCGATGTCTGGGGTATGTCGTCATTTAGAGCTACGCTAATTTATCTTACCACCATTGAGGTCATTTTTGCTTCAGAACGGAGAAATAATATGATTAACGACTTCTCCCTTCTTCATTACGTACCTCAAATCACATTGTAGCAACTTTACAACTGATTCAGCAGATAATTTATAGTCGAGGCAATTAAAAGAGTAGGGTAGGAAAGTGCGGGCTAGTTTTATCATATATATACCCGTGTTTGATTCGCTTGCAGTTGGGCAGCGTAAATAATCCCAAATGCACTCCGAAGGCGACAAGAAAAAAAGTGCTCACTATAGGTGCAATCCAACTTGTACCCACCTTTCCAAAGGCAAATCCAGCAAACAAGTTAGCAGGTTCATTTTTTAAGAATCGTGCTGTGATCCGCTCCACATGAGAGAAACTAGAAAAATGAATCTAGTAGGTCTCGCGCTTTGCTGAGGAATGTAAGCGTCCGGAAGAAACAAAAGTTCACGCTACAGACTACAAGAGTCAGAACTAGCTGTGATCACAGAGAGAGATGCTTCCCGAAGTAAAAATTCACGATCGAACTTCACCCGTACTGTGGGAAAACAAGGCATTGGTTCCTTCTTTTAATGTTATTGTGAGCCGGGTCCTACAGACTGAGTCACTGCGCTGAGAAACTTATTTCCCTTGCAAATCTGGTTTAACTTCTGGCTTCTGCGGTGCGTTTTATACTTGCAAACAAACGCAGTATGATGAAATAGCCAATGATTTCACCGAGTCTGGGCGGTCGGCCAAGCTAACACACGGAACCAATCCCGCAAAGACTGCAGAGCCCAAGGGCACGTAAAGGAATCTAATAGAAGATAAAGCGCTCCCTCAAAATGGCTACGAAGTTTCTGACTTTTAAATGAAGAAGGTTAATGAACCGAGATATCACAAATAATGAGGATGTTTCTTAAAAACACGGGAAGTGCTGGAGGAACCCAGCGGGTCGAAGTGCAAACCGTAGAGGGAAACTGACTCCGAAACTTGATCGTCGGCTGTCCATTTCCCTCCATAGATTCGACTCGAACCGCTGAGTTCCTCCAGCCGATTGCGTGTTTCTTCAGATTCCAGCTTTTACGCTCTCCCTTTTCTTCGCCAAATAGTCCAGTCTTTGCTTCACGTGCTTATATTTGGCTTTTGGCTTACTGAAATCAACATCTTAAAGCGGAGTTTTACTCCCTGTGTATACATCGGAACTGGAGCCACACAGCACGCCAGGCATGTTCATGTTCGGACACAGCATGTCCAAGCCGCCCGATGTACCGACCTATCCTCGGCCCATCAGATATTGGAATCTGCAGCAACAAACTGCTGGAGGAATTGAGAAGGGCAGACAGCATCTGGACGGGAAAAAAATGTAGGAAATTGATATTTTGGGTCAGACCTTTCTGGAGTGATTGGTTTGTCTGCCGTATCCGACGACGGCAGATTTACGCAGTTCTTCGATGGCACGAAGAAACCTATGCGGGAGAGTTTTTTCCTGAAGTGGAAAAGTCGATGCAGTGGGGCATTTCCACTCTCTCTACCTCTGAAGTCCAGGTCCAGTGGTACGAATTGTTGACACCGCTGGGGTCCTCTTTGGTCGCAGGTGATGATCATGGCTTCTGTGCCTTGTCGTGTCCTTAGCTCTCCACGAAGCACTGCAGAATCGCCTTTCTGGTTGTTGGTTCTCACTGTTGATCGCATCCATCTAGTGCATCGGAGGTGACTTCGCACGCTCCGAGCTCACTGGGGTATGAGGGCAGCCGGCTACCCTCACCTAGTTTAACCCGACAGTCGAGGCCTGCACCTGGCTGCGGCCACTGTCGCATGCATGTGAGCATCTACTTGGAGCCTCATATGAGACCCGAGAGTCCGGTGGGAACTGCTGAACGAGCACTGCTACCGCTCCCTGGAAACCACATACACCTATATTTATATAAATTGGCAAAAAAAAGTGGCACACCTGAGGACTGGGAGAAATTCAGAGACCAGCAGAGGAGGTCAAAGGGCTTAATTAGGAAAGGCAAAAAAGATTATGAGAGAATGCTGGCAGGGAACATAAAAACTGACTGTAAAAGCTTTTATAGATACATGAAAAGAAAAAGATTGGTCAAGACAAATGTAGGTCCTTTACAGTCAGAAACAGGTGAATTGATCATAGGGAACAAAGACATGGCAGACCAATTGAATAACTACTTTGGTTCTGTCTTCACTAAGGAGGACATAAATAATCTTTCGGAAATAGTAAGGGACTGAGGGTCTAGTGAGATGGAGGAACTGAGGGAAATACATGTTAGTAGGGAAGTGGTGTTGGGTAAATTGAAGGAATTAAAGGCAGATAAATCACCAGGGCCAGATGGTCTGCATCCCAGAGTGCTTAAGGAAGTAGCCTAAGAAATAGTGGATGCATTAGTGATCATTTTTCAAAACTCCTTAGATTCTGGATTAGTTCCTGAGGATTGGAGGGTGGCTAATGTAACTCCACTTTTTAAAAAAGAAGGGAGAGAGAAACTGGGGAATTATAGACCGGTGAGTCTGACATCGGTGGTGGGGAAAATGCTAGAGTCGGTTATGAAAGATGTGATAACAGCACATTTGGAAAGAGGTGAAATCATTCGACAAAGTCAGCATGGATTTGTGAAAGGAAAATCATGTCTGATGAATCTTATAGAATTTTTTGAAGATGTAACTAGTAGAGTGGATAGGGGAGAGCCAGTGGATGTGGTATATTTAGATTTTCAAAAGGCTTTTGACAAGGTCCCACACAGGAGATTAGTGTGCAAACTTAAAGCACACGGTATTGGGGGTATGGTATTGATGTGGATAGAGAATTGGTTGGCAGACAGGAAGCAAAGAGTGGGAGTAAACGGGACCTTTTCAGAATGGCAGGCAGTGACTAGTGGGGTACCGCAAGGCTCAGTGCTGGGACCCCAGTTGTTTACAATATATATTAATGATTTAGACGAGGGAATTAAATGCAGCATCTCCAAGTTTGCGGATGACATGAAGCTGGGCAGCGGTGTTAGCTGTGAGGAGGATGCTAAGAAGATGCAGGGTGACTTGGATAGGTTAGGTGAGTGGGCAAATTCATGGCAGATGCAATTTAATGTGGATAAATGTGAGGTTATCCACTTTGGTTGCAAGAACAGGAAAACAGATTATTATCTGAACGGTGGCCAATTAGGAAAAGGGGAGATGCAACGAGACCTGGGTGTCATTGTACACCAGTCATTGAAGGTGGGATGCAGGTACAGCAGGCGGTGAAAAAGGCAAATGGTATGTTGGCATTCACAGCAAAAGGATTTGAGTACAGGAGCAGGGAAGTTCTACTGCAGTTGTACAAGGCCTTGGTGAGACTGCACCTAGAATATTGTGTGCAGTTGTGGTCCCCTAATCTGAGGAAAGACATTCTTGCCACAGAGGGAGTACAAAGAAGGTTCACCAGATTGATTCTTGGGATGGCAGGACTTTCATATGAAGAAAGACTGGATCGACTAGGCTTATACTCACTGGAATTTAGAAGATTGAGGGGGGATCTTATTGAAACGTATAAAATTCTAAAGGGATTGGACAGGCTGGATGCAGGAAGATTGTTTCCGATGTTGAGGAAGTCCAGAACGAGTGGGTCACAGTTTAAGGATAAAGGGGAAGCCTTTTAGGACTGAAATGAGGAAAAACTTCTTCACACAGAGAGTGGTGAATCTGTGGAATTCTCTGCCACAGGAAACAGTTGAGGTCGGTTCATTGGCTATATTTAAGAGGAAGTTAGATATGGCCCTTGTGGCTAAAGGGATCAGGGGGTGTGGAGAGAAAGCAGGTACAGGGTTTTGAGTTGGATAATCAGCCATGATCATACTGAATGGCGGTGCAGGCTCGAAGGGCCGAATGGCCTACTCCTGCACCTATTTTCTATGTTTCTATATATATACACAGCACTTTAGTTTCTTTGACTGATTCAAGTGTATGTATGTATATACACTTAGAGCACTGAGAGTAGCAAAAGTTATCTTCCTAAAATTGAGCAGGAACTTCCAGCCCTCCCATGGTCACAGAGTCCAAGGAATTGCCACAGTTAGGCAAAGGAAAAGAAATGCAAATAAATACAGGAATTTATTTCAAGTCAAAGGGGGGTTATTAGCAAGTGCTAAAACGCTGCAAGCTACATGGTTAGTGGAAAAACTTGCTTGCAGCAGCACCACTGGCAGAGAGAGACAGATAACAAACAGAACATAAATTATAGTTAACAACACAGAGCATAGGGCAGTGCGGCACACTACGGGCTCTTTGACCCGTGATGGTTGTGCCGAGCTTTTACCATCAATCTAACTCTTCGCTCCTACATAACCCATAATCCTCCACTTTTCTTTCACCCATGTTGCCATCAAAGTCCCCAACGTACCTGCCCCTACTACCAGTGCATTCCAGACACTTACTACTCTCAGTGTAAAAAGCCTACCCCTGACATCTCACTAAACCTTCCTCCACTCACCTTAAAAGGATATCCTCTCATATTAGCTATAACTACCATGTTGAAAATGTCATTGACTGACAACTCTATCTCAGCCTAATCTAACCTTATACACCTCTATCAAGTTGCCTCTCATCCAAAAGGAAAAACCCTAGATTACTCAACCTTTCTTCATAAAACATACTCTCTAATCCAGGCAGCATACTAGTAAATATTCTCTGCACCCTCTCTAATGCTTCCTTTAATGAGGGAATCAAATCCGAATGCAATGATCAAAGTGGAGTCTAATCAGAGTTTTATAGAGCTGCAACATTACCTCACAGCTCTTGAAGTGTAGCTCTAAATAATGAAGGCCACCACAACATATGCCTTTTTAACTACCCTATCAACTTGCATGACGACCTTTAGGGATTTATGGACCTGGACCCCAAGATCACTCTATTCCTCCACAGTGCTAAACATCCTGCTATTAACCTTGTATTCTGCCTTTAAGTTCAATCTTCCAAAGTGTATCACCACATTACTGGGTTGAACTCCAGCTGCCATTTCTCAGCCCAGTTCTGTATTCTCTCTATGTCCCATAAATCACAAAGAGAGTTGTCCCAGAACAGATCCCTGCAGAATGCCACTTGTCACTGACATCCATGTGTGTTCCATTTACTACCACCATCCACCTTCTGTGGGCTAGCCAGTCTGGATCCACTCTGTTAAGTTTCCATGGACCTCATGCCTCCTGACTTTCTGGATGACTCTGCCATGGGGAAACTTGTCAATTCTTAAATTATAACACATTGAAAAGAGATACAAAAGAAAACTGTGCAAAAACAAGATATTACAGCATAAAGACTAAATCAGAGACAAGTCTGTGCTAGTGCAAGGGGTGGTCTGTGGTGTTCTATTGCTGAGGCAGAATTTGAACTGTGTGGATTGGTTCAAGAACTGAATATTGAAGGGAAGTAGCTGTTCCTGAAGTTTGGGACTTCAGGCTTCTGTACCTTCTGCCTGTGGCAACAGTGAGAAGAGGGTGTGTCCCAATGATGGTTTTAAATGCCATTGTTCACTGGTTATATGCTCCATAACTGAGGTGCAGTTCCTAAGACTCCAGTGGCTTTCTGCCAAGTACAAATGCAGGTCCAGGCATGGCCTCTGCCGTGGCTCACAAACATGGTTTTTACAACAGGTGTGGCTGAACAGAACTGTGGAATTATAAATCCAAGGAGTGTCCACTGGGAAGGTTCGAACAATTTATAGAGGAAGTTAGCCACATGTCATCTCTCTCTCTCTACATATATATTATATACTTCGATACACACCACAGTAAGTTTCTAATACATGTAACACTAAACTCAGTGGCTATTTTATTAGATATCTCCTCTACCTAATAAGGTGGCCACTAAATATATTTTTGTGGTCTTTTTGCTGCTGTAGGCCGTTCACTTCAAGGTCTGATGTGTTGTGCATTCAGAAATGCTCTTCTGCACACCACTGTTAGTGTCGTCTTCCTATCAGCTTGAACTAGTCTGGCCTTTGCCCTCTGACCTCTCTCACTAACACGGCATTTTTTGCCCACAGAACTGCCACACACGCTGATGTTTTTTGTTTGTTTTTGCACTATTCTATGTAAACTCTTGACACTGTTGTGTGTGAAAATCCCAGGAGATCAAGAGTTTCTGAGATACTCGAACCACCCCATCTGCAACCAACAATTGTTCAATGGTCAAAGTCATCTAGAGTACATTTCTTCCCCATTCTGACGTTTAGTCTGAACAACAACTGAACCTTCTTACCATGTCTGCATGCTTTTACACATTTAGTTGCTGCCACATGATTGGCTGGTTAGATATTTACATTAATGAGCAGGTGTGCAGGTGTACCTAATAAAGTAGCCACTGAGAGTATTTTCATTTCTATATATCTCTTCATCTTTGTTCAAGCTTCTTTCTCAATCCATTTTGTTACAGACTTCACTCTAATTCCAGATTTCCAGCTTCCCTTTATGCACTCTAATCAGATTGCACTGCGCAATTTGAGACACAAAAAGTTTATGAAATGTAATTAACTTAGAATGAAGAAGACAGGTGGACAGAGCAGGTGTACTTGATAAAGCAGCCACTGAGTGAATAGAGTAGTGAATAAAGTTGATCCTTGAAGAAGTAGAAACAACAAAAGTGCTGGAAGAATTCAACCAGTCAATTAACATTTATGGAAAGAGAAACCAGTTAACTTTTCAGGTTAGGGAACACAGACCTGAAATTTTAGGTGGTGAGAAGACAGACTGCAGATGCTGAGATCTGGAGCCAAAAAATACTGTGATGGTTCAGGCAACAGGGGAAAATCTCTGGAAGCAAGGGGTTAGTCAATGTTATGGGCCGAGATCCTGCTTCAAGACTGAGAGTGCAGTGTGGAGACTGCCAGTCTATCTCCCTTGACTATCACCCTCTTAGTTGTGATACAGAAATGTCTTGATCTGAAATGGTGACTGTCTCTCTGCCTTGGCAGATACTGCCTGAGTTGCTGAATTTTTTCAGCAGTTTATTTGAAGCAGTAACAATTTCATCTTTCCATGGGAGCTGCCTGACCAGCTGAGTTCTTCCATCACTCCTGTTTCTACCTCACATTCCAGTATTTGTAGTTTTATTTGTTTTCCAACAAAGCTGCACTTCTTCAGATCAATACTAAAGCACCTATTTGTCTTTCTTCATCTTTAAAGTTCTGGAGTTGGTGTAGGGAGAGAAAGGATGAAATAGTTGGAAAGCTTTGAAATAGAGTATAGAAAATATTGGAGTATGGAGCTATTACACCTCACTGCTCAACTGCCTTATACTAGAATAACACATGATACTGGTGTGTTACTAGTAATATAGACATTGTCAAGACCTTACTACCTTAGCAAGCTGTATACAGTAAAATGCTGGAGGAAGTGCTCCTGATAATATAGGCGGAAACAGCATGATAAATGAAGACATCAACAGAGAAAGTAATTGCTAACACGAGGAAATCTGCAGGTGCTGGAATTTCAAACAACACACACAAAATGCTGGTGGAACACAGCAGGCCAGGCAGCATCTATAGGGAGAAGCACTGTCAACGTTTCATGCCTGACGAAGGGCCTCGGCCCGAAACGTCGACAATGCTTCTCCCTATAGATGCTGCCTGGCCTGCTGTGTTCCACCAGCATTTTGTGTGTGTTGTAATTGCTAAAATAGATTATGCTGTAAAAGTCCATGCAACAGAGGCAAACTGATTATTCTAATTTGTTCACGTTTAGAAGACCTCTAATGGGAAAACTTGCATCCTGTTCCTAGAGCTTACGGATTTGCATGTGATGTATTGGAATGTGCAAGACTAAAAAGCTCTTTTGTAGCTGGCATGGATTCGACAGGCCGAATAGATTCCTTCCTCACGGATGGAAGAGTGGTGGTGGTGGTGGTGGGGGGGTTACTGACATCGGACGCCGTGGGATTACCTGGGTTGTTCTTTCAAAAGTGCTCAGTAGAATGGATGAAAGAGAGCCGAAAATGGGTTGTAATCTAACGGGAGCATGGGGAGGAGAAAGAGAGAGAGAAAAAGAACAGCTGAGGACTGTAGGAAGAGATTGTGATCTGCCATGTTAAGGTTGTGGTACTGATTGCAGTTCTAGGGAGGAAGGGGTGGGGGTGTACAGAGTAAAGTGAGGATTTGCATGAAAGTGAGGTAAACTGACAGCAATCAGCCAAAGAGATACTGATGTTGCTGAAGAGATTGCAATAGATAACTGAAAAAGTACTTTCCACCTTTATAAGTACTTTGTTCAGTAAGTCTTTTGTAAGAGGTATTGGTGCAACATAAGAGTTCATACTCTTCATGCAAACACAATCTGCCTATGTAAAGTTGGAGGCCACGAGTGAATTAATGCTCAGCCCCGATCCTAAAATTGGAATTATCTGCTTTATAACGGCCAACAAGGGAAAATAAATCGTGAATGCACCAGGTCAAAGGAAGGGAAGTGTGTGAGAGGGGGTTTTACCTTGAACAATGTGCAAAGCACTGGAGGAACTTAACAGGCCAGGCAACATCTCTGGGAGGAAATAGACAGTGTTGAGATATTATACCTGATTGTGGATATTAATCCCCGCGAGGGATAATGATAGCGATATGGTGAGATTATAAGATTTTTGAGACACGTGTCCTTCTGCTCCAAGGTGTGTTTCCACAACAAATTACATGCAATGTGTTTGACCGATTAGGGACCACCACTTGCATTACGTGGACAGAATTGGTTACAACCCGATTCTGACCGGGAACTAGAGAACCACTTAGAGTTACTCTGGAAATTGACAAGTAGAAAGAAAAGTAATGTTGGTGCTTTCTCGGGGGGAGGGGCAAAATCTATTTATCTTTAACCTCTCCTCAGTAATCAGATGCAATGGGCTTTCAAGAACACAAGCAGTCCTAATGAAAGGTCTTGGCCCAAAACGTCAACTGTTTATAACTCTCCATAGATGCAGCCTGACCTGCTGAGTTATTCAAACATTTTTTTCGTGTGTTACTCTGGTAGCCCCATTATGGAAAGGTGTGGATGGAGGGTTTGTAAGGGTGTCTGTGTGGATGGAGGGTTTGTAAGGGTGTCTGTGTGGAGTCGGCTCATTCTCCCCAAGGTTGCCTGGGTTTCCTCTGGCTGCTCCAGTTTCCTCCCGCACTCCACAGACATGATGTTAAGTTGCAGACAACTGCAGACTAAGGTGGTGCCAAGGTAGTCTGGCGGACGGACCTCTACCTCATTGAGGCCAAACGGCTGCTCTCCAACACCTCCTCCTACTTACCCCTGCCACAGGACCCCAGCAAAAAACATCAATCCACTGTCTCCCGCACCATCTCCACCCTCATCAACTCCGGACACCTTCCTCCCTCAGCCAAAAAACTCATAATTCCCACACCCTGCACAGCTCGGTTTTACCTCCTCCCCAAGATCCACAAGCCTGACTGTCCCAGCAGACCCATAGTTTCAGCCTGCTCCTGCCCCACCGAACTTGTGTCTGCCTACCTGGACTCCATTTTATCCCCCATAGTTCAGACTCTCCCCACCTACACCCAGGATACATCCCATGCCCTTCACCTCTTCAATAACTTCCAATTCCCCGGCCCCGACCCCACCAGTTCCCCAGCACCACACTCTTCTCCAGTTGGTGGAGTTTGTTCTAACTCTCGATAACTTCTCCTTTGGTTCTTCCCACTTTCTCCAGATCAAGGGTGTAGCCATGGGCACTCTCATGGGCCCCAGCTATGCCTGCCTCTTTGTGGGTTATGTGGAACAGTCTATGCTCCAAATCTATACTGGCACCACTCCCCAACTTTTCCTCCGCTACATCGACGACTACATTGGTGCTGCTTCCTGCACCCATGCTGAGCTCGTCAATTTCATCAACTTTGCTTCTAACTTTCACCCAGCCCTTAAATTCACTTGGTCCATCTCGGACACTTCTCTCCCCTTTCTTGATCTCTCGGTCTCCATCTCTGGAGACAGACTATCCACTGACATCTTCTACAAACCCACTGACTCCCATAACTATCTTGACTATACCTCTTCCCACCCTGCCCAATGCAAAAATGCCATTCCCTATTCCCAGTTCCTCCGTCTCCGCCGCATCTGCTCCCAGGATGAGGCTTTCCATTCCAGGACTTCTCAAATGTCCTCTTTCTTTCAGGATCGTGGTTTCCCTTCTGCCGTCATCAAAGATGCCCTCACCCGCATCTCCTCCACCACCCGCACTTCAGCCCTTAAGCCATCCTCCCATCACCACAACAGGGATGGGGTTCTCCTTGTCCTCACCTACCACCCCACCAGCCTCCGGATCCAACACGTTATCCTCCGCAACTTCCGCCACCTTCAACAGGACCCCACCACCCAGCACATCTTTCCCTCCCTACCCCTCTCAGCTTTTTGCAGGGATCGTTCCCTCCGCGACTACCTGGTCCACACGTCCCTCCCCACAGAATTCCCAGCTGGCACTTATCCCTGTAAGCGCAAATGCCACACCTGTCCCCACACCTCCCCCCTTACCACCATTACGGGCCCCAGACAGTCCTTACAGGTGAGGCAACACTTCACCTGCGAGTCTGCTGGAGTTGTCTATTGCATCCGGTGCTCCTGGTGCGGCCTCCTCTACATCGGCGAGACCCGACGCAGATTGGGGGACCGCTTCGTCGAGCACCTCCACTCTGTCCGTCCGTCACAATAGACAGGAGTTCCCGGTTACCACCCACTTCAATTCTGCCTCTCATTCCCATCTAGATATGTCCATACATGGCCTTCTCTACTGCCATGATGAGGCCAAACTCAGGTTGGAGGAGCAACACTTCATCTACCGTCTGGGTAGTCTCCAACCTGGTGGTATGAACATTGAATTCTCCAATTTCCGGTAATTCCCTCCCCCTCCCCTTATCCTAGGCCCCTCTCTGCCTCTCTCCCCTTTCAACTTTCTGCTCCTTTACCTCTACAGTTCTTTCATGCTTATCCCCTCCCCCCCTTATCCTTCCTCTGATTGGTTTTCCACCTGGCGCTTCTAGACCTTCCCCCTCCCCTATCTCTATTACTGGGCTTCGGCCCTCTCTTCCCCCCCCATTCCTGATGAAGGGTCTCGGCCTGAAACGTTGGCTACTCTTTTCTCACGGATGCTGCCTGACCTGCTGAGTTCTTCCAGCGTTGTGTGCGTATTCTTCGATCCACAGCATCTGCAGTTGTATTTTTGTGTTATGATGTTAAGTTTGTTGGCAGCTCTGAATTATTCCTTGATTTCAATTAATGGCAAAGGAGTTAAAGGGGAATTGGTGGACATATAAAAGAGAATAAATTGGACATAAAGGGGAATGACAGATCCAGCCCCATTTACTCACCTTTGGTTTATAGCCTTCTATGCCTCGGTGAGTCAATCACTGTCTATCAGCTTCTTAAATGCCACGACTCTCTCTGACTCCATTGAGCAGGTGAGGAGAAGAGAAGGGCAGCCTCTCAACTGATGACATGAATATTGATTTCTACCACTTCTGATCGCTTTTCCACCCTCCTCCTCTTTTTTCCATTCCCCATTCTGTTTACCCTCTCCCTACTTCTCTTCATGTTGCCCATCTCCTTCCCTTTCTTGTATGGCCCACTGTCCTCTCCTGTTAGATTCTTCCTTCTTCCATCCTATACCTCTTCCAGTTATTATCCCCTTCCTTCTTATATTGTCACCCCCCCCCACCTGCCCACCTTCGCTTCAACTCACCCATCACCTACCAGCTTGTACTCCTCCCCCCCCCACACCACCAGTTTCTTAAATAGATAACGCATTTTTTTAAATAGAGATCCCTATTTCTAAAATCTGTCAATATTTAGCTTCAGCTGGTTTCATCCTACCTGAGACTTGGAGCCAATAACAACTACATGTTTTTTCATCCACAATGATGAATTCTCACCAGTCACTGCAATACAATAACAGTGCAAACTTCTTGCATTTTACCTTCCCCCTCACCCAGTCTTGGCTATCACATCCCAGTTTACACTCCGTCCCCTCCCCTCATCTTCTTATTCTGGCTTCTGCCCCCTTCCTATCCAGTTCTGATGAAGGGTCTCAGCCTGAAACTTTAACTACTTATTCCCCTCCATAGATGCTGCCTGACCTGCTGAGCTCCTACAGCATTTTGTGTGTACTGCTTCTTGCTCTGTGGTTCATCTTATCTAGAGCTGAATGCTGGCTTCCTACAACCACATCCCAGCCACTTCCTCTTCA
This sequence comes from Hemitrygon akajei, assembly GCF_048418815.1. Taxonomy (NCBI): domain Eukaryota; kingdom Metazoa; phylum Chordata; class Chondrichthyes; order Myliobatiformes; family Dasyatidae; genus Hemitrygon; species Hemitrygon akajei. The sequence goes on from NC_133144.1 coordinate 23,807,297, forward strand.
TTGATGCTGAGTTTCTCCAGGTTTTGAAAGAGTCTTCCAGTTTCTGTGGGACAGGGCACATATGCAAATGGTGTGTGGAAATGCTGTGGATGCGTGCACCACCCTTACACTGAACTGCACCACAGCTCCTGCGTCATCACTGGTCAAAGGAATTAGAATTTCCATTAGATTATTATAGGCAGATGTAACATGGTACAGTGTAGTGAAAAGCTTGTCTTGCATACTGTTCATACAGATCAATTTATTAAAAAGTGCATTGAGGTAATACCAGGTAAAACAGTAACACTAAAACAGAACAAAATGTTATGCTAATACAAGTACAGTGCAGGTAAACAATAAGGTGTATGATTATAGCAAGGTATATGAGAACTGCAAACATTATAGCATACTTAGAGTACCTTAGCCACATGGACTGCAATGATCCAAGATGGCTGCTTACTATCGCCTGATGGAAACAGGTTTTTAGAAGGACTTAGACAAATTAGTTGAATGGGCAAAGAAGTGACAGATGGGAAGCAGTGCAGAGAAGTATATGGTCATGTACTTTGGCAGAAGGAATAAAGATGCAGACTATTTTCTAAATGGGGAGAAAATTCAAAAATTCGAGGTGCAAAGAGACTTGGGTATCCTTGTGCAGGATTCCATAAAGGTCTTCTTGCAGTTTGAGTCAATGGTGAGGAAGGGAAATGTAATGTTAGCATTCATTTGGAGAGGACTGGAGTATCAGAGGAAGGATGTAATGCTAAGGCTTTATAAAGGATTGGTCAGACTGCACTTGGAATATTGTGAACAGATTTGGGCCCTTTATCTAAGAAAATATGTGCTGACATTGGAGAGAGTAAAGGTGGTTTACAACAATAATTCTGGGAATGAAACGGTTAACGTACGAGGAACATTTGATGGCTCTGGGCCATGGAATTCATTGGCATAGTCGACTGTGGAAACTAGTCATCAGGTACATTAAAATGGAGGTTGAACACTTTTTGTTTAGTCAGGAAGTGAAAGATTATGGGAAGAAGGCAGGAGAATGGAGAACATAAGTCAGCTATGATGGAAAGGCGGAACAGAGTCGATGGGATGAATGAACTAATTCTGCTGCTATGTCTTATGGTCTTCATAATGGCCATTAGGCTTAGCGAAGGCCAATTAAAACAGCATTGCCCGTGTTCTGTGAATGAATGAATAACAATAAAGAAAGTCATTTCACGGCCTTTCTCCATATCATTGTACTTTGAGCCTTGGAGCACTCTGATGCCTCAGTCTGGAGCATTTGGCAACTGTAGTCCTTCTGAGTGAAAAGTCAAGGTACATCCGGGGACTTGAGCAGACATCTTGACTACAGTGCAGTACTGTAATAGTCAAAGTCAAAGTTGAGTTATTGGCATGTGCACCACTACAGTATGTGTATACACAGGTGCAATGTAAAATTTACTTGTAGCAGCATCAGTAACATCATATAAGCAGCATTTGCAAGAGAAAAAACATAAAAATTAAATGTAACTGCAACTTTTACATGAAAGGCCATGATTAGAACAAAAAAATGTTCATTTTACTGCAAAGTGATCAAAGGGATCACGGTGTTGTTAAATTCACCTGCTTCAAAAAGCCATTAATCATGCCAGTTTCCCAGAAGTGCAGGGTGAGCTACCTCAACAGCTATTTGGTTTTTGCCAGTAACATTCACATCTACTCAAACCCAAGAGGTTTGTCATGGCTAGAGCAAAGACCTGGACTCATTATAATTTGCCTATCATCACCACAAGTCTACAGAGGACACAATCTCACTGGCACTGTACTCAGCCTGTTGTTTATCAACTACTGTTCGGTGTTCAACACCATCAACCTCTCAGTACTAAACAACAAGCTTCAAAACCTGGGCCTCCATGCTCCCCTCTTCAAATGGATCCTCGACTTCCTTATCCGGCAACCACAGACTGTGCAGATCAGTGATAACGTTTCCTCCTCTGATAATCACCAGGCTCACTGCACTACTCTCTCTTCACTCACAACTGTGTAGCTAGTCACAGCTCAAATGGTATGCACATGTTTGCTGATAACACCAGTGTTGTGATGAAGACACAGTAATGTAAATGTACAGGAGTGAGATGGATTGACTGGTCGCTGCGATGAATTCACGCTCATAGTGTACAGCATGGCAACTGATGTGTGATTGCTTTTATTAATTCACTTTCAGTTTGCTCTATTGCAGGGGAAGTAACATGCAAATGGTGACTGGATCTCCAATCAAGTTGTAATTGTCTCAGCCGCTAACAACCCACAAGAATATTGATTTCTCAAACTTCCGGTAACGCTTCCACCCCCAACCCCCAACCATTCCCCATTCCTCTTTCCTTCTCTCACCTTATCACCTCCCTCTGGTGCTCCTCCCCCTTTTCTTGCTTCCATGGCCTTTTGTCCTCTCCCATCAGATTTCACCTTTTCCAGCCCCGTATCTCTTTCACCAATCAAGTTCCCAGTTCTTTACTTCATCTTTCTCAGTTTCACCTATCACTTTGTGTTTCTTCCTCCCCTCCCCCCACCTTCTAACTCTATCTCCACATCTTTTTTCTCCGGTCCCGATGGAGGATCTTGGCCTGAAACATCAGCTGTACTCTTTTCCATAGATGCTGCCTGCTGAGTTCCTTGAGCACTTTGTCTGTGTTGCTTGGATTTCAAGCATCTGCAGATTTTCCCTCGTTTATTAATTGTGGGTATCTGGGATCCCTGTCCTAAGAAACTTCTAGAAAGTTTGTGTTAAGAAGTATCTGAAGAAATATCACATATGTGTAAAGTCACCCAAGTGGCAGAGAAGCAATATGAAAGTAGAGAAGTTCAGGTCACAGAATATCAAGAAGAATGACAGAAACACGGGGTGAATTAGAATCCATTCTTCTGACTTCAATTTCTGTGATAGGTGACTTCTTCATCTGCAGCTTATAGGAATTTTACCTGTGTTTTGGAAATCCTTTATGTACATTGGTAAATCTTCCATAAGATAGAAATTCTCTGTGAATTTTGACCTTTTTTAAGAATGTTGTTTGAATTTAAACGTGTATCACTAAATATAAATGAACTCTGTTTAAACTACTTTGTTAGCTGGAAGCTTCTTTTCATGGGTGGGGGGGTGGAGGATACAATACTCAAATAGTGGGTATTGGCAGCTAAACTTGTTGTGGAGGATGAACAGGGAAGTAGACTAGTAATTGAAAATTGAGTAATTACGGTATAACTTCTCTTTAGTGAGGGTATCTGGAGCTATTCATGTCAGATAGGGCTTAAGGTCTTTGTTTGAGTTTAGAACTTTGTGCTCAGCAAACTCAATACCATCACAACATGTAATTATTCAGGAAGATTTCTAGTGGTTACAGTTGCCTCTGTATTTTTCTGGAGGACTGCTTGGTTTCAGTGTTGGATGTCAGATCATTTGAACCTGGCTATTTAATTGGTTAACTGTTATCAATGGAAGTTATGTTGGAATTTCTGTTATCAGTCATCCGGTATGAGAAGTCCACATTACTTTTAAGTTGCTCTCTTTTCCTGTGTCTCTTGCCAAGCTTCCCTTTCCCTCTCCTTGCTCTTGTATCAATTCACTAAAACTAACATAAAGAACAAGTTTTTTGCCTCATTCTTGACTTCTGAAGCGCCTTTGTATCGCAAAAGCTTCAGGATTCAACAGTGGCCCCATCACACTCAGGTGAGATCTGTCCATGTGAAACGAAACAACCACATTTCCTTCAATATAGCTGTGAATTTGATGTGAAAGTATTTGGAAGTCCGTGAAATGTGCTGTATAAATATAACTCACTCACTGTGCTCTTCCGATTTATGCATTCAGTATCTCCTTGATCTTAATCACTCTACCAATGATACTTGTGACTTGACTGCCCATCTCTGAATTGGAATCAGAATCAGAATCAGGTAATTTCCCCATGGGGATGAATAAAGTATCTATCTATCTATCTATTATCACTGACATATGTTATGAAATGAGTCCTGGTGAAGTGTTTGCCCCGAAGTGTTGACTGTTTTCCACAGATCCTGCCAGCCCCGCTGAGTTCCGCCAGCATTTTACGTGTGTTGTTATGAAATCTGTTGTTTTGCAACGGCAGTAAGTGAAATACATAAATAATTACTGTAGGTTACAATAATATATATATAAATAATGTACAAAGAGAGCAAAAGAGTGAACTAGTTCATGGTGCATGGAACATTCAGAAATCTCTTGGCAAATGTGGAGAAGATGCCCGTAAAATGTGGAATATGCATCTAGAGTACCATTAATAAATCTCTTTATCTATCTCTTTGACTCGTCCCTTGACTCAAAGTCAAGTTCTTTTTCTCATAGCGCTGCAGTAGAATGCATTGTTTTATTTTTGATTCTAAGCTGTATTAAATTCAAGATGTTAGTATGGGCCAATTTGGAGAGAAACACAGCTTGTACAACACAAAACTTTATTGACCCTGTTAAATTCTACTTATTTAGCTTTTCAATTGAAAACATTCCAAGATCAACAGTAAACTGCAATTACAGTCACGACTCTTGTTTGAGTTGGCTTCCAATTTCAATAAAATGTTTTGTGGCTTTTAAACCTGTTATGCGACTACGTGCAAAGTAACCAACAGAGCACCCGAGGCTGTCTGAATTTTTCTTAATTCATTTTTCCTAAGGATGTCAAGCTTGCTGGCCAGTCCAGCATTTTGAAGCTTATCTTTAGCTTCCTTTGAACTGAATCACTCTATTAAGATTCAGCAACACTGTTGTCCTGTATATGTCAGACTGAACAATGAAGGCAGGTTCCACGAATGAATATGGTGGATTTTAAATGACTATATGATAATTTCCCAGTTCCCATCACTGCTAACTAGCATTTTTTTAATGAACCATAATCTATATAATTAAAGATCCATCCTCTGTCGTGGAGGGATTTGAACCCATATCATTAGATCATTATCCAAAACCTTTGGATTGCCAGACCAGTAACTGAATCACATGGAATCATAACATTATTATTCTCTAAGCTGGATTCTGTCCCAGGTGCTCTGGTTCAGTTTGTGTTTTAATCCTCTCATGGACATAAAAATCAATATGAAACTGCAGATGCTGGAAAGGTGAAATAAAAATGGAGAAAACTCATCCCGCAGGAGCTGCAGACACTTTGCATTCTGCAGTGTTCAAGCTGCCTCTCTCTAACTAGCCTCATTAACAGCAGTGGGGGACTTCACCATACCCTTTCACCATGATGGTCCAGGCATCAGCTTATCGTAATGGTTTATTGTTATCATATGTACTGAGATACAGGAAAAATCTTTTATTTGCATGTCACCTTGTCTGATCGTGCCATACAAAGAAACATTGAGGTAGTAAAGCGGGGTGGGGGGGGCGGTGAAATCTAGAAATATAGGGTTGTGGCTACAGAGAAAGTGTAGTGCAGGTACACAAATGAGGTGCAAGGCCAACAACAAGGTAGATTGTGAGATCCAGAGTTAATCTTTTGCCAAATGAGAGGTCTGTTTGGGAGCCTGTTAACTGTGGGATAGAAACTGTTTTTGATATTGGAAATATTCCCTTTGTTCTATGCAGCCCTCACTATCTTCTCTGCAATTTAAAACTAACATGCTTTCATTGTGACCTCAAATGTTTCTCCTCACACAGATGCTGCGTGATCTGCAGAGTGCTTCCAACAGTTCTTATCACAGTCAGGTGAAGTTTGTTATGCAATAACAGGAAGAATGAACAGACATGTTTCTAAGGTCATCAACCTGTTTTTGGAACCCAGTGATACTCTCAGAGCTGCTTTTTGCTTCTGGCATTTTCTGTTTGTGTAGACCGATAACATTCAGTTTGCATGAACAAAGTCCTGCAAGTGGTGGAAACGTGAAATAAAATCTTGGAAATTAGCAACAGGTAAAGCGCAGAAGAAACTCAGTGGGTCAGGCAGCTCCTATAGAGGGAAATGGGCAGTCAATGTTTTGGGTTAGGACCCTTCATTAGGACTGGAAATTAGCAGAAGCTCAGGTGATAGAAGTCTGAAATTTCCACAAGAAGCTGGTCAGCCAGCAGCTGTAGAGAGTGAGAAGGAGAGTTAATGTTTCGAATCAATGACCTTTCATTGTCCCAACGCCAGAGAACAGAAGAGCTGAATAAATCAAAAGAGGGAAAACTGATGGCTGATAATGAGCCACAAAGAAACAATTTGACATTTGAGAATACATGAGCATCTGAGAGCAAATAAGCAGAGGTCTGTGAACAAGGGAGACCCAATTAAAAGTCTTGACCTGAAATGTCGACTGTCCATTTTCCTCCATAGATGCAGTCTAACCTGCTGAGTTCCTGCAACATTTGGTGTGTTGCTGTAAACAAGAAACTTCTCTTTGTCACAGTTTCTATACAACCAGAAGTACAAACTCTGCTTCCCTTTCCATGGAATGAACTAGCATTTTCTGTTCCCATTTGCAGCTGTCAGCATGTTATTGCTGTAACATGCCTGCTGAAGATGCATATTCTGGATGCTTACCTTGGCCTTTTCAAAGTCTGCATGTGTATAATAAACTCAAACCCTTCACTGTTATTATTACACACATAGTCTTGATCTACAATGCAGAGTAATTGCAAGTGATAATTCACCATCCATGATTTAAAAAAGAATAACTTATCCAACATCTTGCCATGTCAAAAGTAATATAGGTCAATCTTAAATATGACATCTTTCAACAAAGTTTGTCTATAAGTCAGAATGTACACAAAAATCATCCAATGTGCTAAACACACCACCAGGTTCAGGAGCAGTTATTACCCCTCAACCATCAAGCTCTGGAACCAGAGGGGATGAATTCACTCAACTTCACTCGCTCCATCATTGAAATGCTCCCACAACTCTTCCTCTCATGTTCTCAATATTTATTGCTTATTTATTTATTATTATTCTTTTTTTTTTGGTATTTGCACAGTCTGTTGTCTTTTGCACACTGGTCGAACACCCAAGTTGGTGCAGACTTTCATTGATTCTATTATGGATTTATTGAGTATGCCCACAAGGAAGTGAATCTCAGGGTTGTACATAGTGACATATATGTACTTTGATAATAAATTTACTTTGACCTTGGATCAAATGCATATATAACTGATAAGAAAGAACAAATGCAAAAAGTGAACAGCGTGGGGAATCTGGTTCTGCAGTTTGTAGGAACGAATGTATGTTGGACTTTTGAATTCAGTAATAGAGTGGGAGCTCGTTTGTATGTATGGGTGTTCATGGGTTGGAGGTTAAAACCCAGGGACGGCTTGTAAATTGACTTCTGGAAATTATCCCAGAGTAGAATGTGATCCTTGGACTCACAGGGTAGAATGCTACAAGTCGATCTACTGGTGGGAAAGTGAAAAGAACAGGTCACCTAGCAGATCTGATGTCACATCCGGATGTGAATCCGGATCCCTGGTGCCACCCGTGTGGAGTTCGCACATTCTTCCTGTGACCATGTTCCTCCCTCCCACCTCCCAAAGACATGTGGTCTGGCAGATTCACTGGCCATTGTTAATAACCCCGAGTGTGTAGGTGAATGATTGACTCTGGGGGGAGTTGAAGAGAATGTGAGGAGAATGAAAGATGAGATTGATGTAGGATTAGTGTAAATGGGTGGTTGATGGAAACGGACTCAGTGAGCTGTTGTAGGCTATGTTATTACCAATTAATTTTCCGACTTCCATTCTAAATCTTCTGTGTCTGTCTGATCTTCATTGAAGTATTCCAAGACACAAAATGCAGCAAGTCAGGCATCATCTATGGAGGGGAATAAACCATCAACATTTCTGGCCAGCAATGTTGGAATGGAAGATAACTCTTCCCCCCCCCAGAGAAAGGGAAGATTGTGGCCCACATTCCAACAGATAAACTTCACTATAAGCCACTTGGGTATCAGTGGTAAGGCCAACATTTATTGCCCTTCCCTAACAGCCCTTGGGGAGATGTGATGTGCCACTTTCATGAATCATTGGTTTGATGCCACACTATTGATTTTCCTTTTGACTACCTCCATGTACTGATGTGAGCACCATGATAGCATTGTGGTTTGCATAATGCTGTTACAGCTCCGAATTCAGAGTTCAACTCAGGCGCTCTTCTGTAAGGTGCCTCTGAACATCCTTCCCATAGAATGATGGATTTTCCCTCAGTGCACCAGTTGCCTCCCGCAGTCCAAATATGTACCGGGTAGGTGAATTGGTCATTGTAAATTGTCCCATGATTTGGTTAGGGTTAATTGAGGTTGTGGTGTCAAGGAGGTGGTGTGTCTAGAAGGGCCAGAAAGGACTGTATCACTAAATGAATAAATAAATAAATAAATAAATACTAGCTGTTTGGATTCCTGCGAATGATGGAGGGACATGGCAATTGGTAATTAGTTCATTCTTGTCTCATGTACCAAGGTACCGGGAAGAGCTTTATTTTGCATACCAACCAGACAAATCATTCTAAGTATAAGAAAATCGAGGCAGTACTAAAGGAAAAACGAGCAGAAGGCAGAATATAGTTTTAAAATTACAAGACATCATGGCTGTTTCCCAAATAATGACAAATTGAAAATTACAGTATAATGCAATATTTTTATGCATGAAGTATCAACATCTTTAAAGCACTTCCAACCTATTTATCAAGTATTTAAGTACTGACAAATGTTTCTCTTTCACTATAGCAGCAGTCATTTATTGATGCAAATGTAGCCACAGACATGATTTCATTCCAGAACTGAAATTGTCTGTTTTTGGATAGATACCTATGAAAGTTTGAAACCAAACGTGGTCTAACCATTTGCAGAAGTTCCCGTTCCTCATTATTATGGGGTGAGCAGTTGGAAGAGGAAGCAGAAACAGCTGAGAAACTAGCAGACCTTGAAAAAGGATAATCAGTCAGCATGGACAATGCACCCAACGGGAAAATCAAGAGAATAACTTTTCAATATGATTTGGTACATTCTTTGTTGGATAAATAGTCATGAATCAAAGTGCAATACTTCAGAAGGTGCATATAGAAACAATTAATAAAATTGCTTTCAAGAGGGAATTTGATTCAAATGATTGAAAACAATACTGCTTAAGTCAGGGGAAGGAACCAGGGTAGGAGGCAAGCTGAATATCTTATGGTTCTTGGAGATGGGCATTATAGGCAAAATTAGAAAAGAACAGAAGGTTATGATAACAATAGATTGAATGTTTGAAAGGAGTTCATGGGCTGTCTTATCTCTGGACATTCAGTGGTTGAATCAACAGGCTCCTATTGGTTGTCCTGAGTCCTCTGGTGCTCTCCTGGTTGGCCACTGCCTTTCATGCTCTACAACACAGGACTCTGCTCTCTGTATCCTAACCCAAACCATATCCTGCTGACCGATCCCTCTGTCCTCGCTGATGAACAGGGTAACCAATGCATAGCAAGAAGCAAACTGCTGGAGGAAGTTTAAAGTCATGAAAGGGTAAAGTCAGGTGGAGTGATAGTTATAGGAGACTCAATAGTTAGGGGATGGATAGGAGACTCTGTGGCCAAGAAAGAGATGCCAGGATGGTATGTTGCTAGGGTCCAGGGTGTCTTGGAGCAGCTGCAGAATATTCTCAAGGGGAAGGGTGAGCAGCCAGAGGTCACGGTGCACTACTGACATGGATAGAAAGTGTGAAGATGTCCTGTGCAGAGAGTATAGGGAGTTAGGAAAGGCTGAAGAGCAGGACATGCAAGGTAGTCATCTTTGAATTATACACAGCGTCACGTGCTAGTCAAGACAGGAATAGGATGATAGTATAGATGAATGAGTTGCTGAGCAACTGATGCAGGAGGTCCTTGGATCACTGGAACTTCTTCTGGGCAAGGGTGACCTCAACAAGAGGGACAGGTTGCACCTAAGCCAGAGAGGAGCCAACGTCATGGCCAGGAGGTCTACCAGTGCTATTCAGAAGGGTTTAAACTAGTTTGACAGAGCGATGCAAGCCCGAGCAATAGGTCAGAAAGTGGAGGGATGGTGAGGAAGGTCGATATCAGGGCCAGTAAAAACAGGCAAGAGCGATAGGAAAGATAGTGTATTTTAATGCTAGTATTATTGGTAAATGTAGAGCATGGATCAGTATTGGAACTATAATTTTATTTATTTATTTATTGAGATACAGCATGGAATAGGCTCTTCTGACCCTTTAAGATGAGCTGCCCAGCAATCCCCCAATTTAATCCTGGTCTAGTCATGGGACCGTTTTCAATGACCAATTAACCTACCAACCAGTATGTCTTTGGACTGTGGGTGGAAAATGGAGCATCCAGAGGAAACCCATGCAGTCACGGGGAGAGCATACAAATATCTTACAGGTAGCAGTGAACTGAACCCGGGTCAATGGTACTGTAAAGCTTTGTGCTAATTTTGTCGCCATTACAACAACTTGGTTGAAAGAGGGACAGGAATGGATGCTTAATGCTTCAGGATTTAGACGTTTTGGAAAAGATATAGAGGGAGGTACACGAGGGGAAGGGGAGAGTTGCACCACTAATTAGGAACAATATCACAGCTGCACTCAGAGGGGGCATAATGGAGGGCTCATTCACTGAGTCTATATGAGTAGAACTCAAAAATAGGAAGGGTTCAATCACTCAGATGGGATTGTACTACAGTTCACAACCCCCCCCCCCCAATAGCCACTAGGATATTAAGGAACAGATATGCAACCAGATTAAGGAAAAGTGTAAAAATAATAGGGTTGTGTCATAAGGGACTTCAACTTTCCTAATATCAACTGGGATCTTCTGAGCACAAATGGTTTAAGGAGGACAGAATTTGTTGGGTGTATTCAGGAGAGTTTCTTAAATCAATATGTAGATAGTCCAACAAGATTAGGGGCTGTACTGGATCTGGTATTGGTTAATGAAGCTGGCCAGGTGACCAGCCTTTCATTGGGTGAGCAGTTAGGGAACAGTGACAACATCTCCTTAAGTTTTAAGATAGCTATAGATAAGGATAAATATGGACCTTGTGGTAGAGTAGCAAACTGGAGCAGAGCAAATTAAGAGAGCAATAGGCAGGAGCTAGGAAGATTAATTGGGAGCAGTTGCGTTTGGGAAGTCCATGTGTGCCATGTCTAAAGACCAAATGCACAGAGTACAGGACAGGTATGTTCTGGTCAGAAGGAAGGAAAAGGATGTCAAGGTAAGAGAACCTTGGTTGTTGGGCAAGCTGTTGAATTTAGCCAAGAAGAAAAAGGAAAAGTATGTAATGGTGAGGAAGCTAGAATCGAAAAGAGCTCTAGAGGATTATAAACAAGCCAAAAAATGAACTCAAGAAGGGATTTAAGAAAGCAAGGAGGTGCCATGGCAAGTAGGGTTAACTGGAATCCCAAGACATTCTACACACACAATAGGAGGAAGGGATAACTAGGGAGAGGGTAGGTACACACACAATAGGAGGAAGGGGATAACTAGGGAGAAGGTGGGACCACTGAAGGATGAAGGGGGAAACATTTGCTTGGATGTAAAGGATATACGTAAGCTCCTTAATGAGTACTTTACATCAATATTTACCAAGCAGAAGGGAGATCAGTCTCAAGAGTATTAATAAGCAAGATATTTTGAAATAAAGGAGGTAGTGTTGGGTCTCTTAAAGAGCATTAAGATGGCTATGTCCTCAGGGCTTGGTGGGATATACCCCATATTATTGTGAGAGAAGTGAAGAGATTGTTATGGCCTTGACCAATATCTTAAGTCCTCTCTAGCCTCAGGCAAGATTCCAGAGGACTGGTGAGTAGCTAATGTTGTTCCATTATTCAAGAAGGGAGCCAAGGATAGTCATGGAAACTACAGACCACTGTGTCTCACGTCAGTGATAGGGAGGTTACTGGAGATGCAACTTAGAGATAGGATTTATAGGCATTTGGAAAACCATACCATAATTATAGAGAGCTGCCATGGCTGTGTATAGGGCAAGTCATGTCTTACTAACTTGATTGAATTTTTGACAAGTTGTCGAGGGTGATAGATGAAGGTAGAGCTGTCAATGTTGTCTATATAGATTTTAGTAAGGCATTTGAGAAGGTCCCTTGTGGATTTCTCTTCCAACAGATTAACATGCATGGGATCAATGGGGAATTGGTTGTTTGGATTCAGAACTGGTTTACCCATAGAAGACAGAGGATGGTGGCCAAAAGGACTAATCCTGGCTGGTGGTCTGTGATTAGTGGTGTTCTGCAAGGATCTGTACTGGGACTTCTGCTGTTTCTGATGTATATAGATGATCTGAATGAAAATGTAGATTGGTGGGTTAGTAAGTTTGCAGTTGATGTGAAGATTGGTGGTGTTGTGGATAGTGTTGCTGACTGCCCAGAATTCTCTAAACAGAGGAATAGCAGATGGAGTCTAACCTAGCTACCCTTAGTTGGCTCAAGTCAGAGTGACTTCACTTCAGTGGAGACAGAAGTGATAATCACTTTACTGAGAACGTATCATCACATATGGACCATAGGGCAGGTGATTTCCTTCTGTTGAATGCTTGTACAGGTTCTCCCTGAGATACATGTCAACTTATGGACATCCTGCATACAATTGAACCACAGCAATTGGGGGCTGGGTTGAACTGAGCAGAACTGGGAGCACTGGGCAGACTCACTCGCTCCTTCACTGAGGAAATAAGGCTGGATGGCGACTCTTCAATGCCTGTTTCCTCTCCTGTCACTGCTGTTCCTGTGACCCTCTCCCACACACACAGTTGTTAATTTCTGATGGATTTTGAACAATTCCCAGGAATGGACACGTTCTGAGAATTCTGCAGACCGTGGAAATCTTGAGCAACACAGACAAAATGCTTGAGGAAGTCAGCAAATCAGGCAGCATCTATGGAGAGGAATAAAACGTTAATGTTTTCGGCTTAGACCCTTCATCAGGACTCAGTTAATCTACCAGACTACATGCTATGGTAGGAAAATGGACCACCCTTGAGGAAAGCTAAGAGTCGCAGGGAGAGCGTGCAAACTCCACATGGACTGCACTGGAAGCAGAGAGGTGGAGCAGATCAAGTAGATCCGAAAAGATAGGATACTGAATGACAGAGCAACTCAACCAGTTTAATGCATTTTTCTTCCTTCTATTTCTCCTGTGCATATTCTATATATACAGTAGTTTTCAGTTAATTAGTTTCTAATTAGTTTCAGATGTGTGCACTTGTGTGGCCATTAGACACTACACCGTGCTTAGAGCGAACATTTTTATAAATTCCATCAGTTGCATGTACTTGTTTTGAAAAAGAAATGAGTTTTGTCACTGATAATTGGAAAGAAATAAGCAGTAAGACAATTCAAAACTGTTTTGCTCAATGTGGTTTCAATAATTTAGGCTTGGAGATGTGAGAAACAGCCAGGAGTAAAAATGAAACAATTTCACTACATCAACAAGTTAGGAACTGTGAATGATCTGAAGGTTCAATCATCAGAATCATCTTGAATGTTATAATGAAAACTAAGATTTGAAGATAACAAACATCAATAGCATTGTATGAAGACAGTCAACTATCTACAGTAGGAGTCTGCACTTATTACGTTCTTTTACAGTCAATCAAAAGAAAGCATCAGTGTACAATTAATTTCTCAATCAACTAGGAACTAATGTATTAGGAACTAACACATAGTTTTAGTACTGTAGTAGTATTAATTCCAGTCTAATTTGTTCTGTATTTCATTTAAATACATAACTGGTTCCTCAGTTAAACAGTAATTTGTTATTTTTGTATACCTTTGCTAATTGGGGCATCCACTTAATTGGGCCAAAATGTACTGGTCCCGGTGTGTCCCAATTAACCGGAATTCACTGGAATTTGCTGTATTTATCATATATTATATATTATAATACATGTTATACTTCTATATTCTTTCCCTCTATAATAGAAATTCAAATTCAAGATTCAAGTTTATTTACACATGTACATCAAAACATACAGTGGTGCTAGAAAATTTGTGAACCCTTTAGAATTTTCTCTATTTCTGCATTAATATATGACCTAAAATGTTATCAGATCTTCACACAAGTCCTAGAACCAGATAAAGAGCCCAATTAAATAAATAATGCAAAAAATTATACTTATTCATTTATTTATTGAGATAAGTGATCCAATGATACATGTATTTGTTGGAAAAAGTTTGTGAACATTTGCTTTTAGTAACTGTTGTGATCTCCTTGTACAGAAATAACTTCAGCCAAATGTTCCCAGTAACTGTCGATCAGTCCCATACATCGGATTGGAGGAATTTTAGACCATTCCTCCATTCAGTTTCAGTTCATCAATATTTCTGGAATACCTTGCATGAAAAGCCCTCTTCAGGTCATGCCACAGCATCTCATTTGGGTTAAGATCTGGACTCTGACCTGGCCATTTCAAAACACAACATTTTAAAAGAACTATCCTGTTGTTGATATGTTCTTGTGTTTCAGATCATTGTCTTGTTGCATCATTCATCTTCTATTAAACTTCAAGTGATGGACTGCGACCATGACAGCCTCCTGTAAAATGCCTTGATGCAATTCTGAATTCATTGCTCCCTCAATGATTGCAAGCTGTCTAGACCCCGATGCAGCAAAGCAGCCCCAAACCACGATGCTCCTTCCACCATGTTTCACAGTGGTTACAAGGTTTTGGTGTTGGTCTGCAGTGGCCTTTTTCCTCCAAAGATAGCAGTGTGTATTTCTGCCAGAAAGTTCCACTTCTGTCTCAGCCGTCCACAGAATATTGTCCCAGCAGCATTATGGAACATCCAGGTGGTCTTTGCAAACTTGAGATGTGCAGTAATGTTTTTATTTGGAGAGCAGTGGTTTCCTCTGTGAGATCCATTATTAAGGACCTGCAGCACCCAGGGCATGCCCATTTCTCACATTACCATCGGGTAGGAGGTACAGAAGCCTGAAGGCACACACTCAGTGATTCAGGAACAACTTCTTCCCCTCTGCCATCCGATTCCTAAATAGACATTGAATCTTCGGATACTACCTCACTTTATTGTATATACAGTATTTCTGTTTTTGCATGTTTTTAAAAAATCTATTCAATATATGTAATTGATTTACTTGTTTATTATTATTATACTGTTTTATTTTATTTATTATTTTTTTCTCTGCTAGGTTATGTATTGCATTGAACTGCTGCTGCTAAGTTAACAAATTTCACGTCACATGCCAGTGATAATAAATCTGATTCTGATTCTGAACACTATTCTTGTTCAGTGCTTTTATTATAGTAGACCCATGAACAGAGACTTTAGCAAGTTCTGGACATTTCTGCAGGTCTTTTCCTCTTACCCTTGGGTTCTTTTTCACATTATACATTGTGTTGTTGGTGTGATATTTGCAGGATACCCACTCCTAGGGAGCACTGAATTTCCTCCATTGGGAGAGAACTTCTCTCACTGTGGACTAATGAACATTCAGGTCTTTAGAAATGCTTTTGTAGCCTTTTCCAGCTTCATGCAGCTCTACAATTGTTCTTCTAAAGTCCTCTGAAAGTTGTTTTGATCAAGACATGGAGCACATAAAAAGATCTTTCTTGAGAAGAGCAGGCTGTGTCAGTAACTTTACTTTGTGTATCTTTTATAAAAGGCGGGGCACTTCGACCGCTCACATCTCCAGTCTCATCTCATTGATTGGAGCACCTGACTCCAAATAGCTTTTATAGAAGACATTACCCCAGAGGTTCACATACTTTTTTGAGCCTGGACTGTGATTGTTTCAATGGTGTACTCAGTAATGACGAGAAGAAGTACAACTGTTTGTGTGTTATTAATTTAGGCAGTTTGTGTTTATCTTTTATTGTGACTTAGATGAAGATCAGACCACATTCTATGAGCAATTCATGCAGAAACCCAGGTAATTGCAAAGGGTTCACAGACTTTTTCTAGAAACTGTTTAGTGAAGTGCAACCTTTGTGTTAATGACTTGGGTGCACTGGGTGAAGCCAGCACGTGTCACCGCACACTCCAGCGTCAACATAGCGTACCCACCATTATGTTTTGTAACTCCAAAACTAATTGAAAGAACACATGGGGAGTCGGGGGATAAACGTTCACACTCACTTTCATTCCTGATCTGTTTCTCTGGCAGTGGTTTCCATCGATACAGTGATTTCACCTGCTCTTTTAAATGTGTTTCAGTTAGAAGCCACTTTGAATGCTTTCTCGTAATGTTGTGACTGCAATCCAAGTCATTGGGAGGCACTAAAGCTGGTGATCTAGAAGTCTTTTATTCTGGACAACAAGCAGGCATCATATTAGAGACGCTCTTGGAGAAGAGGCCTTGTGACCCAATATTGCATCACCTTTTTTTAATAAACTTGACTGTCTCACTGCACATTTTTTTTTAAACCTTGAACATCTTGCTGCACTTTAACATGTAGGTAGCCATTTAAAACTTTCTCGTCACCACTGTAATATTTTGTAACTCTAAAACTAATCGAAAGAAAAACACAAGGAACCTAGGGATAAATGTGTGTATTTAGTTTTAATTTCTAGTGATGCATTGTATTTGTCGTGGTGGCATCTGTTGTGATGGAAAATAACTGGTTCTTTGAGTCTCAACAGTAGAGGCCTAGACACACACAGTTTTAATAATAAAGAATTTATTTACAAGGGGAAGTCGGGTCAACACAAGCAACTACAGTACACAGGAAGCGGTGTGTGGACAGGGTACGGTTACACAAAACAAAGAACAAGGGAAAAGCACTACAACAGCTATCCCCCTTGACCTTGGATAGCTGCGGCTCCCTTACCAGGACAAATGATAGACCTTCCCAAACATAAATCAATGCACTTACCTTCAATATGTCTCCCCTCACAGTCCTCAGCAGCCCTGTGTCTACCGTGGAGAACTTCAGGTTCCTGGAAACCACCATCTCTCAGGATCTGAAGTGGGAGCAGAACATCAGCTCCATCCTGAAGAAGGCCCAGCAGCGGATGTATTTCCTGCGGCTCTTGAGGAAATACGGTCTGCCTCAGGAATTGCTGCTGCAGTTCTACACTGCAGTCATTGAGTCTGTCCTGTGCACCTCCATCATTGTGTGGTTTGGAGCCGCCACCAAGCAGGATAGAACCAGACTACAGCGCATAGTGAGGACTGCCAAGTGCATCATTGGAGCCTCCCTGCCCTCTATTGTGGACCTGTACTCTTCCAGGTTGAAGAAGAGGGCAGGGAACATCATAAAGGACTCCTCCCATCCTGCGCACGGACTGTTTGATCTGCTTCCGTCTGGTAGGCGCTTCAGATCCCTCCAGACTAAGACTAAATAGGCACTGGAGAAGTTTTTTCCCTACTGCGGTCACTTTGCTGAACAGTTAACTGCCGGTTAACTGTCAGCTAACTATTACTTGGATTGCACTACCTGTATGTACAATTTATATTTTCATTTATATTTATCATTATTATTGTTATGAGCAGAGAGACAACATCTGCCAGAAGTAAATTCCTTGTATGTGCATAGGTACTTGGCGATTAAAGTCTGATTCTGATTCTGATGAGGTGGTCTGTAAGAGAGGCCGAGCCAGGGACAAGTCTTACTTTTTATAGCATGGGGCTGGGCGAGATAATCCAATTAAGGTGACCAATAATTTAGGTGTGCATTGATTAGTTGGGGGGGACCAAATGTTGATTGGCATGTGGTGTGTCCTCCAACCAGCCAGGTGGCAGTGCATCTGTCACGTGGCCGGTATCTCTGGATACACTCCACCCCTCGGAAGACGCACCACATAGCCAACACACATAAGAGGGTGAAACAATATCACATACCAGAAATAACCATTTTTAAGCAGCTAAGTAAATGCAGAGGCACTCTTAATCAGCTGGCATGTGCAACATAGTATAGAAATGGCTGTGATTACAAGAATGAGTGCGATGGACCAGTGAATGACAGTTGCCCACCACCCCCCTAGGGACCCAAACGGCCACCAATCACCCCATGAGGTGTTGTGCTGGAGGAGCTGGTCCCTTGATTTTTGAATCTTAGCCACCGAGTCCCGAATGTGAGCGGCCAAGTGAGTGATGTTGCTGGACTCATCAGGGATAAAGGTACAGCATTCCTTACCAACCACTGCACACGTTCCTCCATCAGCAGCGAGTAGGTAGTCCAGTGCCATTCGGTTCTGCAGGGCGACCATCCTGACAGCTGTCAGTTCTGCCGCCGTTCGGGTGAGGGCATCCTCCGTGTGTTGCAGTGCCACTGCCGTCTCGTTGGCCAGAGTCTCGAGCACACTGGTCATCTGAATCACCTCCTGGGACAGCCGGGCTGTACCATAACTGGGAAAGGCTATCATCCAGAACCTCTCTGCCTCTGTAATGGCCCTCTTGTCCTGGTGGCCGCTGTACGCTGGGTGCTCCCCAAGGTCATTCAGGGGGTGGATGAAGGGCACCACATAAGCTGGAAAGCAGCAGCTGTACCAGCTCGTGGGGAGCCACGGGTAGGCGCGGTGGCCGCAGATCCAGTGGGTCCCGTTTAGAGTCCAGGGAGCTCCCAGCTTAGCGGCATCGTCGGCAGTGGTCACTGGGGCACCCGGGTACCAGTTCCGCTGACAGTTGCTGTGACCAACGGAAAAGTTAGAAGAGTGCTCATTGCGGAGTCTGCACCAGCATTCGTTAGGTATACTCAGTGGCTGTGGAATAACTCTGAGGGTGGGGACTCGGGTGGAGGTCAAATTGTAGGGAGGGAAATACCAGTTCCTGAAGCACCCACCCCATCGGGGGCCAAGGGAAGAGACGTTGTGGAGTGGGGAGGAGAGTGGTGGGGGACTGCCAGCAGGCCCCCCCCCCCCCCAAACAGATATGCCAAAACCAGCAGGAGCAAACAGTCTGTGTAAACAGTTCATCTCGATGTCATCCAGCGGGGTCGGCGTGAGTGACAGCGCATCATCAGCGTGTGCTGGGGCCCGCAAGCAGATCCAGCAGTCCGAACTGTTGGTGTTGCTGGCAAACTCGTAAGCGACCCTGAGAAAGGTGTTGGCAGCTGTCACGGAGCCGAGCATCGCAGTGACCAGGAGGGATGACTGGAGTCGCACCATTGTCCTGTAGAGGGAGACGGGGATGGGGGGGGGTTGGTGGGTGTAGGTGTAGGAGGAAACTCATTCCCGTTTGATTAAATGCCGGGTATGTATACAGGACAAATCAGATTTACCCGGAATGGCAACCCAGCGGGTGTCCCCTGGACCGCGCGCGACAATTTCTCCCTTTGCGGCTGTCGGATCCATACTCTGCCCGAGTCCTCGGTCTTGGGGGGTTCGGTAGATTCCCAGTCGGGAGATGGGGACTGTGCCAGGTGGCGGGCCAGTGGGGATCTCCCTTGGCTAGTGGGCCGTGTGTTTAACTGGTCGACGGCCTGCTGAAGGACACTTAGCCACCCCTGCAGCGAGCGAGAGGGTGTCAGAGTGCGTATTTTTTCCTTGAGCAGGCCGTTCGTTCTTTCAATTAAGCCCATTGCCTGGGGGTGGTGGGGTATATGGAACAGCCACGAGATCCCCGCCTCAGCCGCCAAAGTGTGAGCCCTGATCGGATTGTACCTCCCATGGGACCTCATAGAGAGAGGAGAGGTGCTGTAATCCTCTGATGGTGCCATTCTGGTCGGCCCTCTCACAGGGCACAGCCACCAGGACACCCGAGTATGTGTCCACCATTGTGAGGACATACTGCTTCTTATTCTGTCACGGGAGCAGTCCAATATAGTCAATTTGCCATACCTGACCCGCTCCCGTGCTGCGACGAATGTGGCCCGGTGGCCCTATCGGCCAGTCCCGTGGCTTGACTAGCTGGCAGATGGGGCAGTTATCCACAGAGGCTTTACATTGATCGAGGGTCAAGGCGACACCGAATTGTTCAGCCCAGTGCCGCGTGCCATCGGCCCCTAAGTGGCCACCTTTGCGGTGTGCCCACGCAGCTCGTGCACTGGGGTCGGTGTGTCCACGCAGCTAGTGCACTGGGGTCGGTGTGCCCACGCAGCTCGTGCACTGGGGTCTGTGTGCCCACGCAGCTCGTGCACTGAGGTCGGTGTGCCCACACAGCTCGTGCACTGGGGTCGGTGTGCTCACGCAGCTAGTGCACTGGGGTCGGTGTGCTCACGCAGCTCGTGCACTGGGGTCGGTGTGCCCACGCAGCTCGTGCACTGGGGTCTGTGTGCCCACGCAGCTCGTGCACTGGGGTCGGTGTGCCCACACAGCTCGTGCACTGGGGTCTGTGTGCCCACGCAGCTAGTGCACTGGGGTCTGTGTGCCCACGCAGCTAGTGCACTGGGGTCTGTGTGCCCACACAGCTCGTGCACTGGGGTCTGTGTGCCCACGCAGCTCGTGCACTGGGGTCGGTGTGCCCACGCAGCTAGTGCACTGGGGTCTGTGTGCCCACGCAGCTCGTGCACTGGGGTCTGTGTGCCCACGCAGCTAGTGCACTGGGGTCGGTGTGCCCACGCAGCTAGTGCACTGGGGTCGGTGTGCCCACGCAGCTCGTGCACTGGGGTCTGTGTGCCCACGCAGCTAGTGCACTGGGGTCGGTGTGCCCACGCAGCTCGTGCACTGGGGTCTGTGTGCCCACGCAGCTAGTGCACTGGGGTCGGTGTGCCCACGCAGCTCGTGCACTGGGGTCTGTGTGCCCACGCAGCTCGTGCACTGGGGTCTGTGTGCCCACGCAGCTAGTGCACTGGGGTCTGTGTCAGGGGAGGAAGTGGTGGCAGATGATATTTGGGCAGCCTAGTCCACAGCAGCGTTAAACGTTGCCTCTTCATTATCTTTCCGGGTATGGGCATCCACATGGTGGGCAGAAATTTTTCTGTGGGTAGCCTGGTCCCAAATGAAACGCCAGTGGTGCTGTCCCCCGAGGGGACGTCCGTGTATTTCCCACCCCATGTCTTGCCACCGGGCCATCCACATTGCAATGCCGTTAGCTACTGCCCGGGAGTCAGTGTAGATGTGGACTGGTCCGGTAGTGTTTTGGAGGGTGAGGGCTACTGCCACCAGCTCGGCAAGTTGACTGGAACCCCCCTCCCCCCTCAGTGGTTAAAATTCTACCCGTGGCGGGATGAAGTGCTGCCGCTTTCCAAAATTGTTTACCCCCTTTCCAGCGGCTGGAGCCGTCTGTGAGCCAGGCGCGCAGTTTGCTGTCGGGGTCGAGGGAATCGAAGGGTTGACCCCAGCATGCTGGGGAGGGTTGTACCTCGGGGATGTCCGGGGCAGGGTCCTGGGACTGGGGGAAAGCCATGACTTGTTCATGGAGGTGGCTGACCCCTTCAGGACCCGGCTCAGCCCGGTCCGCAATGTACCACTTCCACTTGACAATGGGGGACCTCTGGGCACGGCCCTCCTTGTGGGTAGAATCGGGGGACTTGACCCATCGCATTATGGGGAGATGGGGGCGAAGGACGACAGGGTCGGTGCCTTTTTGGTGTTCTGTGGTGAGGAGCGCCAGGTAACAGGCTAGTAGCTGGCGCTCGAAGGGGCTGTAGCGCACTGCCGCTTCAGGTAGGGACTTAGTCCAGAAACTGAGGGGGACTCTATGCCCTGGGGTCTTCTGCCAGAGGCTCCATTCGGCGACCGTCTCGCTCGCTGAGACCTGTAACTCAAAAGGCAGACCCGCCTGGCGGGAAGAAAGTGGCACGGCTTGTTCCACCGCTAGTTTCGCTTTATCAAAGGCAGCCTGTTCCACTGGCCCCCAGAGAAATGTGGATTTTTTCCTGGAGATCCTATAGAGTGGCCGGAGAAGCATGGTCAAGTGGGGTTTATGCTGCCGCCAATAGCCCAGGAGCCCCACGAATTTCTGTGTGGCAGTTTTATTTGAGGGGACAGCAAAATTTAAAGTTTTATTTTTAGCGGCATTGGGTATGCTTCTGTGCCCGGAGTTCCATTGTACTCCGAGGAAAATGACACCTTGGCTGGGGCCCTGTATCTTTTCCATATCAATGGCCCAGCCCCATCCCCTGAGGGATTCGATTAGCATGTGAAGGGCCTTTGACACAATGCTCTCAGAAGGACCTTGCAGAAGGATATCGTCTATATAATGTGCAATCGAAATCTCCGGCAGGAATTGGATGTTGTGTAAGTCACGGGAGACAAGGCCATGGCAGATAGTGGGGCTGTGAATGTAGCCTTGGGGCAGGCGACAAAATGTGTATTGTCTGCTATCCCAAGTAAAGGCAAACTGGTCTTGGCTATCTGAGTGCAGGGGAATCAAGAAAAATGCATTCGCTAAATCGACAACAGCGTACCAGGGTTTATGGGGACGGCCTGCGATGTCTTCAATAAGGGTGACAATGTCAGGTACAGCGGCGGCGAGGGGGGGGTGCAGCCTTGTTCAATTGCCTATAATCAACGGTCATCCGCCAGGAGCCGTTTCTCTTTCGGACGGACCAAATGGGGCTATTGAAAGGCGAGGTAGCGGTTCTAATAATTCCCTCCCGTAACAGGGCTTGAATGGAGTCTGCGATTTCTTGGCGCCCCCCCGGCACTCTGTACTGGCTGTTACAGATGATCTTGGGGGGGGGGAATAACAATTGGTTCCCACTTAGCCGCCCCGATGACAATAGTGGCTCGCGCGATGCCGAAGGTGAACTTGCCCCTGTTTGTTTCAAGTGATTGTCCCTTTAAAACATTGATCCCAAGGATACATTCCGGGGAGGAGGCAATAAGGACTTGTACACGTCTGGGGGAATGGTTGTCTATGGTTAGGTGAAGGGTGACCTCCCTAGCTGGCAACAGGGAGCCCCCCAATCCCTCTATCTGCATGTCCGTACCCCTCCATAAGGCAGGATTGCCTGGGATAATCGTGTGCTGGGCGCCTGTGTCGACAAGCGCCATCCACCTCTGTGTGTTTCCCTTTCCCCAATGTACTGTGACGGGTATATGTGGCCTCAGGTCCCCCGGGCAGGAAAGGGTGAGAGAGCAAATGCGCCGGGGGCCCTGGCCTTCACCCTATGGGAGGGGGGAAGAGGGCTGCTACGCCGGGGGTGAGGCACTTTGCTGGTGGAGGTGGGACATTTCCTGCCTGACGAGCTGTCTGAGTTCTGCTTTGAGGGCCTTCGAGACAGATACAGGTAAGGGAGGCGCGGAGGGTGGCTCGGTGTGGGCATGGTCTGGCCTGGCGGTCTTTTTGTAACTGGTCTTCCCCCTGCAATGTGATGCACCATCAATAACTCTCGGAGACGGGAGGCGAACGACAGGCTTTTATTTGCTGCAAGAAATGACCACACAACATCCTGGAGACTGAGGGAGGAGCAGTGCCTCCAATCACCTTTATACAGGGGTCTGTGGGAGGAGCCACAGGAGCAGTCAGCAGGGGACGTGTCCAGACAGGTATATGTAGTTCACCACATTCACCCCCCACCCTTTGTTTTAAAAGAGAGTCCCCATGGGGCGAAGTTTCTTACAAGTATATTTACAGGTTAAGTCTATCAGGCGGTCGAATCTGTCGCTGCGATCTACGCAGCACCGGTGGTGATTGCACCGGTGATGGTGGTTGTGCTGGCTCCACCCTGACTTGAGGTGTCAGCCCGTTAGGCATCAGTGATCCCTCATGCGTGTGCGTGGCGTCCGGTATGGGAGTGTCGTGAGGAGTCTGTGTAGGGCTTGGTGTGCGTGGTGTCAGGTGGGTATACACCTCGGTGGGTACAGGGTTCATAGTCACCATGGAGTGTTCGGGGTAGCGGTCTGCTGCTCCTGCGGGCGCCAGGTCGCAGACAGAGACCGGGTCCTCCCACCCATCAGGTAAGACCACGTAGGCATACTGGGGGTTAGCATGAAGTAGGTGAACCCTCTCGACCATCGAGGAGTATTTATTGCTCCTCACATGTTTCCAGAGCAGCACTGGCCCTGGGGATGTCAGCCAAGCCGGTAGGGTGCTCCTGGTGGCCGACTTCCTGGGAAAAGAAAAGAGTCTCTCATGAGGGGTGGCATTGGTGGACGTGCATAACAGGGAGTGGATGGAGTGGAGTGCCTTGGGGAGGACCTCCTGCCAGTGAGAGACCGGCAGTCCCTTTGACTTAAGGGCTAAGAGTGTGACCTTCCACACAGTGGCATTCTCCCTCTCCACCTGTCCATTTCCCTGGGGATTATAGCTCGTGGTCCTACTAGTAGCAATACCACTAGCCAGCTGGTACTGGCGCAGCTCGTCACTCATAAAGGAGGACCCTCTATCACTGTGGATATAGCAGGGATATCCGAACAGAGTGAAGAGCTGGCACAGGGCTTTTATGATGGATGTGGCAGTGGTATCGGGGCAGGGGATGGCAAAGGGGAACCGCAAGTACTCGTCGATTATGTTGAGAAAGTAGACATTGCGGTCGGTGGAGGGAAGGGGGCCCTTAAAGTCGATACTCAGTCGCTCAAAGGGGCGGGTGGCCTTGATAAGTTGTGCCTGTTCAGGATGGTAGAAGTGCGGTTTGCACTCAGCGTAGACTTGATAGTCCCTGGTCATCGTCCTGATGTCCTCAATGGAGTAAGGCAGGTTCCAGGCTTTCACGAAATGGTAAAATCGGGTGGCAAAGATCTGCATGGAGGGCGTAAAGCCAATCGAGCTGCGCGCTGGCACACGCTCCCCGGGATAGGGCATCAGGGGGCTCATTGAGCCTTCCAGGCAGGTACAGGATATCATAGTTGTAGGTGGAGAGTTCCATTCTCCACCGTTATATTTTATCATTTTTGATTTTGCCCCGCTGTTGGTTGCTGAACATGAATGCAACTGAGCGCTGGTCGGTCAGCAAGGTGAACCTTTTGCCGGCGAGATAGTGCCTCCAGTGCCTAATAGCTTCCACTATGGCCTGGGCTTCTTTCTCCACCGCAGAGTGCCAAATTTCAGGGCCCTGAAGGGTATGAGAGAAGAATGCTACTGGCCTTCCTGCCTCATTGGGGGTAGCAGCCAGTGTGAAGTCGGAGGCGTCACTCTCTACTTGGAAGGGAATGGTCTCGTCCACCGCATGCATCGTTGCTTTGGCAATGTCCCCTTTAATGCGGCTAAAGGCCGCGCAGGCCTCGGCTGAGAGGGGAAATGCAGTGGACTTGACCAGGGGGCGGGCCTTGTCTGCGTAGTGAGGGACCCATTGGGCGTAATAGGAGAAGAAGCCCAGGCACCGTCTGAAGGCTCTGAGGGTGGTGGGAAAAGGGGGGCATACGGTCGGGGTCAGGGCCAATGACTCCGTTCTCCATGACATACCCAAGAAGAGCAAGTCAGGTGGTTCGAAACACACACTTGTCCCTGTTATAGGTAAGGTTAAGAGCTTTGGCCGCTTGGAAAAATCGTTGGAGGTTAATGTCGTGATCCTGCCAGTCGTGACCGCAGATGGTGATGTTATCCAGATATGGGAACGTGGCTTTCAGTTGGCACTGGTCCACCATCTGGTCCATTTCCCTCTGGAAGACAGAGACATCATTCGTGACACCGAAGGGGACGCGCAGGAAGTGATAGAGCCTGCCGCCCGCCTCGAAGGCGGTGTAGGGTCGGTCCTCCGGGCGGATGGGGAGCTGATGGTAAGCGGATTTCAGGTCTATGGTCAAGTACACCTTGTACTGAGCTATCTGGTTGACCATATCCGCGATGCGGGGTAGGGGGTACGCGTCAAGCTGCGTGAACCTATTGATGGTCTGGCTATAGTCCATGACCATCCTATTTTTCTGCCCAGTCCAAACAACGACCACCTGGGACCGCCATGGGCTTGTGCTTGGCTCAATGATCCCCTCCCTGAGCAGCCGCTGCACCTCTGACTGAATGAAGGCCCTGTCCCCCGCGCTGTACCTCCTGCTTTTAGTTGCCACAGGTTTACATTCAGGGGTCAGGTTGGCGAACAGCGGTGGGGGAGGGATCTTGAGGGTGGAGAGGCTGCAAGTGGTGTCAGTAGCGTGGCCATTGGCATGGTGCTGGGTGGGATGTGCGGGTCGGTGTGTGTGTGTGTGGTCAGTAGCGGGGTATATGACGAAGTCCCACAAAACTGAGGATTTCTGACAGTGATTGGTGGGAGGGGCCCGTCATACTCCATTGTCACACTTTTCAGGTGGCTCTGGAAGTCGAGCCCCAATAGCACAGGGGCACACAGTTGAGGCATGACCAGTAACGCAAAGTCCCGATATTCTGTGCCCTGCACCACCAATGTTGCTACACAACCCCCCCGGATGTCTGTGGAATGCGACCCAGAAACCATGGTGACCCTCTGGCTTACCGGCTGTGTCACGAGTCCGCAGCATTGCACCATGTCCGGGTGAATAAAACTCTCAGTGCTGCCCGTGTCAAACAGGCAACTAGTCCTGTGCCCCTCCACCAGGATGTCCATCATTGACCTTGCAAGCTGGTGTGGAGTGCTTTGGTCGAGGGTTATGGAGACCAGAGTTGAACCGCCATCTTGGTGTCCAGTAAGCACCTGTGGGTCGGAGGCTGGGCGAGGTGGTGCCAACAAAGATGGCCGCCCCCATGCCTCGCATGAGGCGGGCAGGCAAGATGGCAGCGACCAAGATGGCGACCCCCATGCCTCGCACGCGGCGCTGCTCGACCCCGCTCGTGGTTTGGACTTACAGGCCTTGGAGAAGTGGCCCTTCTTTCCGCTGCTGGAGCAGGTAGCTTCTCGGGCCGGACAGCGTTTTCAGGGGTGCTTTTTTTTTAAATTTTTTAAATTAGTTTTTCAAAACATTTTACAAAATTAAAAACCCCAAATCCCAATGAGAAGCATTAATACAGAGCAAAGTTAAGCATACAATAACAATATGCTACAAAGGAAGAGAATTTAACAAAAAAGCACCTAAATTAAAGACAAGTGAGCTTGGTGTCCTCCCCAAACCCCACAACACAAGAAAAAAAAACAATTCCAGACCAACCACCACACAATATAGAGAGTATAAGTCCGGACAGTCAAACTCCCAGACTGTAAATACACTTAGCAACAGAGGATAATAATGCCTACTACCAGAAAAAAAAAGGGAGCTGAAAGCAAGGGACTGAAAAGAAAAAAAAACCCTAGTCAAGAGGAAGGTTATGAAAGTACTCGATAAAAGGCCCCCAGATCTTATGGAACTTTAAATCCGAATTGAGAACTGAATAATGAATTTTTTCGAGGTCCAAGCAGGCCATAATGTCGTTAAGCCATTGCGCATGAGTGGGCGGGGCAACATCTCTCCATCTAAGGAGGATCAAGCGTCTCGCCAGGAGAGAGGCAAAGGATAGTATTCGGCATTTGGTCAGACCCAGACATAAATCTGTCTCGCCCCAAAAACCGAACAGAGCAATTAAGGGGTTAGGTTCTAGGTGCTGATTCAGAATACCCGATAGTGTAGTGAAGACATCTTTCCAGAATTTCTCCAAGCTAGGACAGAGCCAGTACATATGGATGAGAGAGGGCACGCCCCTCTTGCATTTATCACAGAGCGGACTAATGCTAGGGTAGAATCGAGATAGTTTAGATTTAGACATATGGGCTCTATGAACAATCTTAAACTGTAAGAGACAATGGCGAGCACAAAGAGAGGTTGAGTTAACCGATTTGAGAACTGAGTCCCAGCTCTCCTCGGATAAGGAGATATTTAAATCCTGCTCCCAGGCCATTTTAATTTTATCCACAGGGGCCCGTCGTAAGGCTGCTAGTTTATCTTGGATAATTGAAATTAAACCTTTACCTAGTGGATTAATGGAGAGAAATAGGTCCATAGCATTTTTCGCAGGCATTTCAGGAAAGTTAGGAATTAAAGGAGCAGTAAAGTGTCGGATTTGGAGATATCTGAAAAAGTGAGCGTTAGGCAGGTTGAACTTAACAGAGAGCTGTTGAAAAGAAGCGAAGCGGTTATCAATGAAGAGATCTTCAAAATGTCTAATGCCCTTCCTGTGCCAAACATGGAATGCTGAATTGTACGTAGTAGGTAAAAAAAGGTGATTATGTGCGACAGGGCTAGAAACGGAAAACCCCTGGAAACCATAGCATTTCCTGAACTGAGCCCATATACGCAAAGTGTGTCTAACCAGAGGATTAGCTATTGATCTGGGCAGACTGCTAGGGAGTGCAGAGCCAAGAAGTGCAGATATAGATAATTCTTTAGTGGAGCTCAACTCCATTGCCACCCAGTTAGGGCATTCAGGTTGACCGTGGAAGAAAGACCAGAAGGCAGCACAACGTATATTAGCTGCCCAGTAATATAAGCGAAAGTTAGGTAAAGCCATGCCACCCTCTTTTTTAGATTTTTGGAGGTGGATTTTATTAATTCTAGAGCGCTTATTCTGCCACAGATATGACAAAATAATAGAGTCTAAGGAATCAAACAAAGATTTAGGAATAAAAATTGGGATAGATTGAAATAAGTATAAGAATTTGGGGAGAACATACATTTTGACAACATTGATACGACCTACCAAGGACATAGATAGAGGTGACCATTGTACCAGACTCTGTTTTGTAGCATATGAGAGGTTGACAAAGTTTTCACGAAAGAGATTTTTAAACTTCCTTGTGACTGTAATTCCAAGATAAGTAAATTGATTATGGACTACTTTAAAAGGGAGATATCGAAATATTAGTTCTTGTGCTTCTTTATTAATTGGGAAAAGTTCACTCTTATGTAAGTTGAGTTTATAGCCAGAGATCTGGCTAAACTGGTCAAGAAGTGAAAACATTAGAGGTAAGGATGTAGACGGATATGAGAGAAAGAGTAGTAAGTCATCAGCATAGAGAGAGACTTTATGTTCAACACCCCCTCTCCAATTCCCGGTCAGTTCAGGACATTTTCGAAATGCTATCGCCAGAGGTTCTATAGCCAAATCAAAGAGAAAGGGACTTAAGGGGCATCCCTGACGGGGTGCCACGTTTGAGATTGAATACTTGGGATTTCTGAAAGTTAGTTAGAACAGAAGCAGTAGGACACAGGTACAGCAATTGGATCCAAGAGATGAAACTTTGGCCGAGGTCAAATTTTTCTAAGACTGCAAAAAGGTAGTTCCACTCTATACGATCAAATGCTTTCTCCGCATCAAGGGAGATAACACATTCTGGAGTCCCAGTTGGAACTGAGTATAAAATATTAAATAGACGCCGAATGTTAAAAAAAGGGAGAGGGTTTTTAATAAAGCCTGTTTGGTCATCAGAGATAATGGAGGGAATAACGATTTCTAATCTATGAGCCAACACTTTAGCTAAGATCTTTACATCAACATTGAGCAGAGAGATCGGCCTGTACGAGGAATACTCTGTTGGGTCTTTGCCCTTTTTTAAAAGAAGAATAATAGATGCCTCACTGAAAGAGGGTGGCAATTTGCCGTAGTTAAACGAATCAGATAATACTGAAAGTAACTGAGGAGAAAGAAGTGAGGAGAATGATTTATAAAATTCCACAGGGAACCCATCAGGTCCAGGAGATTTCCCTGAGGACAGTGCAGAAATTGCAAAAGATATTTCTTCTAGTGATATAGGCGCATTAAGTTTGGCTTTGAAATCAGATGAAAGTGAGGGGATATTCAGATTCTGTAAAAATTGATCCACAGAGATATTGTCATTCAGGGATTCAGAGGAATAAAGCCGAGAATAAAAATTTTTTAAATGCGTCATTAATTTCTAAATGATCCGATGTAAAGTCTCCGTTCTCCTTCCGGATCTTTGTAATATGTTGTTTGGCTTTAGAACGCCTCAGCTGATTGGCTAGGAATTTACCAGACTTATCCCCATGAATGTAAAAGCGGCTCTTGCTTTCGAGAAGTTGGCGTTCGACAGGTTGAGTGGACAGAAGGTTAAATTTAGTTTGGAGTTCAACGCGCTTCTTGTATAATTCAGGGTTCTTAGTTTGGGCATATAATTGATCCACATCTTTAATCTGGTTAATGAGGTCTGCTCGATCTGCACGGGATCTTCTATTGAGATTTGCTGTGTAAGAGATTATTTGACCCCTCAAATATGCTTTCATGGCATCCCAGACAATCTGGGATGGCACTTCAGGTGATGTATTAGTGTTAAAATAGAAGGTTATCTGGTCTTTAATAAATTTTACGAAATCATCATCTGATAATAAAGTTGAATCGAACCGCCAGTGTTTGTTCCTCTGAGGGAGACTGGGAAAGTTCAGAGAGAGGGTAATTGGGGCATGGTCAGAAATCAGTATACTCTGATAGTCACAAGTGTGGGCAAATGGGATAAGTTGGTTATCGAGTAGGAAATAGTCAATTCTAGTGAAGGTATGGTGAACATGTGAGAAAAAGGAATAATCTCTCTCCGTAGGATGGAGGAAACGCCATATATCAGAGATACCAAAATTAGAGAGAAACGACTGAATAGCTAAGGCAGATTTGGTAGGTGATCTGGTAACAGAGGACGATCGGTCCAGTTTAGGATCCAACCAACAGTTAAAGTCACCACCCAATATAAGAGAGTATGAGTTTAAGTCTGGTAGTGAGGAAAAAAACCGTTCAAAAAAGTTAACATCATCAAAGTTGGGGGCATACAGGTTTGCTAGTGCAACTTTAGTGTTATATAGTTTACCAGAAACAATAATAAAACGGCCGTTTGTGTCCGATATTTTATTATGGAGTTCAAAAGGAATATTTGAGTTAATAAGAATGGAGACTCCCCTAGCTTTAGCGGCAAAGGATGAATGAAAATGCTGACCCGCCCACTTGGACAGAAGCCGGGAGTTATCGAAACAACGGATATGAGTTTCTTGGAGGAAAGCAATGTCAGCTTTGAGTTGTTTAATATGTGAGAATACCTTCCTCCTTTTAACAGGTGGTTCAGTCCCTTTACATTCCAGCTCACAAATTTAAGTGCACTAGCCATTATCAATTACTAATGCATAAAAGGCAGCAGGCATATAAAAAATCAAGCGGTACAATAGCAGTCTGGGAGCAGAGATGTAAACATAGATTCGTAAGGTCAAAATATAAACATGTCCTAAACAATAAAGAAATGTTGGAACTGGAAAACCCACCCCATCCACACAACCCAAAACTAGACGGGTACCAAAACAAGTAGCTAGCTCTACCAGAAAAATTAACCCAAATACAACTTCCAGATCTGTGTCATTGACAGCAGTTCCGTATAAATGCTATAACAAACAGTAGGGGGTGCTTTTTGAGTCCGCAGAAGTAACATTGCGCGGACTTGCGACTGGCAGCAGCCGTGGTCGATTCGCCGGAGGGTTGCGGGGTCTGCGGTGTCCACGGGGCCGGCGGGGAATCACGTGGCTGGACAGCATCAGCGTTGTGCAGAGCAGCCTCCAGCGTGTCAGCCAGCTCGATCGCCGACTGTAAGGTAAGATCGGCGTTTTCCAGCAGCCGCTGGCGCATGTACACTGACCTGATCCCCATATTGAACGCGCCTCGTACCAGGAGCTCCGCATGCTGTTCCATCGTCAGTCCTCTGCAGTCGCAGGCCCGCACGAGTGTCTGTAGGGCCCGGACAAACTCAGCACTCAACTCTCCGGCCCGCTGCCGCGGCGTCGCTAAGCGATGTCTTGCGTAGACGGTGTTCACCGGCCGCAGGTACTGTCTTTTGAGGGCATCCAGTGCCCCTTGGTAGGTTGGCAGGTCTCTGATAAGGGAGTATACCCGCGGACTGACTCTGGAGAGCAGAACTCTGTGCGTGATAGCAGGCTCAGTCACGGGAATCTCTTCCAGGTACGATTGGAAGCATGCAAGCCAGAGTTCAAAGGCAATGGCTGCTTCGGGAGATTGAGGATCAATGTCTAATTTATCCGGTCGTAAAATGCTCTCCATGTTTTAAAATTGCAGCTAATAAAATTGATGCACCATCAATAACTCTTGGAGACAGGAGGTGAACGATAGGCTTTTATTAGTTGCAAGAAATGACCACACAACATCCTGGAGACTGAGGGGGGAGCAGTGCCTCCAACCGCCTTTATACAGGGGTCTGTGGGAGGAGCCACAGGAGCAGTCAGCAGAGGGGTGTGTCCAGACAGGTATATGTAGTTCACCACACAATGCTCCTTCCACAGGGCATATAGGTTGGGGGTGGGGATGCCATCTATATTGTTACGATCCACCCCTGCACGCAGCAAGTCCGTGTACAGCTGCCTGCGTGTATATCTGAGAGGGATAGTGTCTAGGGCCCTCGTCTTGGTCTTGCGGACCTGCGTAGGTGCCCCCCCTCTGCATATATTCTAATCCCTCCAGGAGGGTGATGGCATCCTGTGCGGTCCTACCGCTGGCTGGTGCCATGAGAGCAGGATTACCGACTTCAGATCGGGGCGTGCGGTAGTGACCAAGTATCCCGCTAAGGCACCGGTCACTCATGTGTTTTCAAGGAAGTTACGGTCGCAGGCACCTTGATAGATGCCGTTGAGCAGTGCCCATTCCCTGATAACCCGGGTGCCCTCACTGACCGTACCCCATTGTGGGCGCCCGTGTAGATCCCACTCCAGAAGTGTGGGATAGCGAGCTCGTACCGCGGTCACTACCCGATCCCACAGGGTTGTGCCGTCACGGATTTCTGCTTGTGGCGCCCGCAGCGCATTGTTTATGCTCTGCCGGTCAGAGAGGCTTCCCCGGATGCTTGCCTCCTGATGGGAGAGGCTGAGGTTGGGGCCCCCCTCGTCCTACAGCCAGAGCAGCCAGGCGGCCAGGTGCTCATCTGGTCTTTGGCGGTACCAATCCGCCAGTTGGGTCAGCTCCTTGGGGGAGAAGTCCCAGGTCTCTGTGGTCTCGGAGTGACTAGGGGAAGGTCCGGCCGTCTCCCCCTCGTTCCCTTCCTCCCTGCGGTGAACCTGGGACCGCGTGGTGACGGGTCGGGCATGTTGGAGCTCGGGTGAGAAGGGGGAAGGGTGGTTGTGGGACCTTGGTTCCTCGGGCACCCCCTCGTCGTCACTATCCAGCCAGATGTCCCCATCCCCCAGCCATGCGTCCAGCTTGTCGCCACACTGGACTAAGGCTCGAATCTTTAATGGGTCCGGCTGCCAGCCAGACCGACGGGCTGCCCTGGCCTGCTGAAGTTTTATGAGGCGACAGGCAAGTTCAGTTCCCCTAACTTCAAGGTCATTGGCTCGGGCCTGGGCAGCCTGTGCTGCTTCCTTCAGCGTGCAACGACGCTGACTGAGGTCTTCAATTTCCCTGTCCTTCTGACCACACAAGTGCTGCAGGTGATCAGTAATTCTAACCTGGCGTCTCAGCAGGGACGCAAACAACCAGAAGGCACCCCTTGGACTCCCCTTGGCTTTGGGGAACCCTGATTCCTTCAGGAGGGAGACCACATGATGGTCCAGCTTCTCTCCACGGGGCTCTAACTGCTCAGACCAGTCCACTGGTTGTCCGTGGTCTGCCAGCATGCTGGCCAGACTCTCAAATCCCTCCCTTTCATCAGCCCACCCGGGGATCTTATCCTGGGTGCCTGCACTGGCTTTCTTCCCCTTATTCCAGAACATTATCCCCTGTGCTTGCGTCTAGCCAAAACCTATGAGACCCTGCTCTGCAGCGCCAAATGTTGTGATTGAAAATAACTGGTTCTTTGAGTCTCAACAGTAGAGGACTAGACACACACAGTTTTAATAATAAGGAATTTATTTACAAGGGGAAGTCGGGTCAACACAAGCAACTACAATACACAGGAAGTGGTGTGGGGACAGGGTACAGTTACACGAACAAAGAACAAGGGAAAAGCTCTACGACAGCTATCCCCCTTGACCTTGGATAGCTGCGGCTCCCTTACCAGGACAAACGATAAACCTTCCCAAACATAAATCAATGCACTTACCTCCAATGAGGTGGTCTGTAAGAGAGACCTAGCCAGGCACAAGTCTCTCCTTTTATAGCATGGGACTGGGCGAGATAATCCAATTAAGGTGACCAATAATTTAGGTGTGCATTGATTAGTTGGGAGGGACCAAATGTTGATTGGCATGTGGTGTGTCCTCCGACCAGCCAGGTGGCAGTGCGTCTGTCACGTGGCCGGTATCTCTGGATACAGCATCTTCACATATGCCATTCACGCAATTTTACCCTTAATGAATTACTTAAACAACAAAGAATACTTAATCAAACAATATATTTATAAAATATTACTGAAATGTTCAATACACGCTACCCACGATGCTCGGTAGCACCACACAGAACACTACAAAGCGAGAATGGCAAAATGAGCTCTGTTCCTCCCTCCCAAATTATGCATTAAACTTCAAATTTGAATTAAATTTGTCTAATCATTCCCCTTAGGCAAATTTTTGCTCAATTAGTTATTGAAAGCTTATATTGAATTTGTCCCAGATTGTTGAATCAGAGAAGCTGAAGGACACGGTGGGGGGGAGGGGTTGCCAATTTCAGTGGCATGGTAAACACAACAGTAGGGCATCTTCTGGTTGCAAACATAGGATAGGGAGAATGGACTTGTCCCACTGACCAGTGTGGTTCAATGTGATTGTGATCAATCAGGTTCAGTAACAGCTACTTTTCGACAGTCATCAGGTTTTTGAATTGTCTTGAACAACCCTAAAGCTACCTCATCAACAGAACATGTCAGATCACTTCAGTGCCCAAGAGGAGCAGGAAGAGCTGCTTCAACCACAACTGGCTTGTGGCCCTTGTATCTACTGTAATGAAATGCATCAAGAGGTTAGTTATGGCTAGATTTAACTCATGCTTGAGTAAGGACCTGAACCCACTACAATTTGCATGCTGCCACAACAGACCTACGGCACAAGCAAGAGAAAATCTGCAGATGTTGGAAATCCACAAAATGCTGGAGGATCTCAGGCAGCATCTACGGGAAAAAGTACAGTCGACGTTTTGGGCCGAGACCCTTCATCAAGAATGGAGAAAAATGTTGAGGAGCCCAAGTAAGAAGGTTGGGGGAGGGGAGGAAGAAACACAAGGTGATAGGTAAAACTGGGAGGTGGGGGAGGGGTGAAGTAAAGAGCTGGGAAGTTGATTGGTGAAAGAGATGCAGGGCTGGAGAAAGGGGAATCTGTTAGGAGAGGACAGAAGGCCATGGAAGAAAGAAAATCAGGAGGAGCACCAGAGGGAGGTGATAGGCAGGTAAGGAGATAAGGTGAGAGAGAGAAATGGGAATGGGGAACAGTGAGGGTGGGACATTACAGTGTTACGTACCCGTGACACGTGACTGGTGTTGAAGCTATACTGGACTTGAGGTAGTGGTCTTGTGATGGTGGAGTGACGTCATTTTCCTGCCAGTAGAGTTCATGTGACAGGTTTTTTTACAGGGTATAAAAGGAGGACCCCTCCCTGTGAGGAGGGGCAGTTCGTGGCTGGATTTGCCATTTTGACTTAATGCCACTGCGTGGTCTAATATTATGACGCAGTTTGGTTGAAAGATGGAGTTTTATTTAATGCCTAATGTTTAAAAGGTCATTGCCGGCAGTTTCTTTATAATACTGCCAGTTAAAAATCAGTGGAGAGTGAAGATCGGAGTTCGGGAGTTAAAAGATCGAGGAAAGTCGATTTCGACGGTGAAACAGGTTTGACCTTGTTTGATCCTCATTCGGAAGGAATTCGTTGGCTGTCCCTGTGTTAATCCCTGCAAAATAGCAGAAAGGGTTTGGGTACAGTTTTGTAAAGGAAAGGTGAGTGCATTTAAGCCTTTTCACTTCCATCTTCGTAAATTCTCCGTGAGAAAAGTATAGTTCAACTGGGAACCGCAACAACACGACGTGAAAGAGAATTTAAATCATCTAAAAAGTCTCTCCTTTAATGGACTGTAAGCATTTTGAACTTTAGCAGTACTACTTTGAAGAACTGTTTTTGCAACATCGCTTTAAGAACTGTTTAAGCTGCCGCACAGCAGCTGATTTCTGGTTACGTTAGTGGTTTGTTTACTTTTGGGGGTTTGTTTTTCAGTGTTTAATAAATGTTTTATTTGTTATAAAAACCCTGCCTCGCTCATATATTTATTGTTGCTGAATCCGTAACAACAGGTAGTTCGAGAAATCGATGTTAGTGCCATCGGGTTGAAGGCTACCCAGACGGAATATCAGGTGTTGCTTCTCTAACCTGAGTGCAGCCTCATCGCAACAGGAGAGAAGGCCGTGAAGAGACATGTTGGAATGGGAATGGGAAGTGGAATTAAAATGGGTGGCCACTGGGAGATCCCACTTTTTCTGGCCAATGGAGCGTAGGTACTCGGTTAAGCGGTTTCCCAATCTATATCAGGTCTCACCGATACACAGGAGGCTATACCGGGTGCACCAGATACAGTAGATGACCCTAACAGAAGTATCACCTCACCTGGAAGGACTGTTTAGGGCCCTGAATGGTAGTGAGGAAGGACGTGTAGGGGCAGGTGTAGCACTTATACCACTTGCAAGGATGAGTGCCAGGAGTGAGATCAGAGGGGAGGGATGAATGGATAAGGAAGTCACGTAGGGAGCGATTCCCGCAAAAGCAGAAAGTGAGGTGGGGGGTGGGGAGGGAAGATGTCCTTGGTGGTGACATCCCATTGGAGATGGTGGAAATTTCAAAGAATTATCTATTGGACACAAAGGCTGGTGCGGTGGTCGGTGAAGACAGCAGGCACCCTATCCCTAGTGGGGAGGCAGGAGGATGGGGTGAGAACAGACGTGCACAAAATGGAAGAGATGCAGGTGGCAGCAGTGTTGATGGTGGAGGAAGGAAAGCCCCTTTCTTTGAAGAAGAAGGATAGCTCCTAAGCTCTGGAACAAAAAGCCTCATCCTGAGAGCAGGTGTGTGTGTGGGGGGGGGGGGGGGACAGAGGAATTGAAAGAAGAAGGGGATGGCATTTTCACAAGTAACAGGATGGGAAGAGGCATAGTCCAGGTAGCTATGAGAGTCAGTGGGTTTATAACAGACATCAGTAGATAAGCTGTCTCCAGAGATAGAGACAGAGAGATCAAGAAAGGGCAGGAATGTGTCGGAAATGGACCAGGTAAATTTGAGGGCAGGGTGAAAGTTGGTGGCAAAGTCGTTGAAGTCAATGAGCTCTGCTTGGGTGCAGAAAGCAGCGCCAATGTAGTCGTAGATATACCACAGGAAAAGTTGGGGAGTGATACCAGTGTAAGCTTGGAACATAGACTATTCTACATAACCAATAGAAAGGCAGGCAGAGCTGAGACCCGTGCGAATGCCCATGGGTACCCCTTTGTTTGAAGGAAGTGGGAGGAGCCAAAGGAGAAATTATTGAGAGTGAGGACAAATTCCACTAGATGGAGGAGAGTGGTGATGGAGGGGAACTGGTGGGTCTGGTGTCCAGAAAGAAACAGAACTTTGAGGCCTTCCTGGTGCGGGATGGAGGTGTTTAGGGACTGGACATCCACAGTGAAAATAAGATGATTTGGGCCAGGGAGCTTGAAATCATTGTAAAGATCAGAAGTGTGGGAAGTATCACAGATGTAGGTAGGAAAGCACTAAACCAGGGCGGACAAAACTGAGTCAAGGTATGCAGATATACGTTCAGAGGGGCAGGAACAAGATGAAACAATGGGTCTGCCTGGGCAGGCAGGTTTGTGGATCTTGGCTAGGAGGTAGAAACGGGAGGTGCGGGTAAGGGAAAGTGGATGGAAGATCCCCAGAGTTAATAAGGTCAGTAATGGCGTGGGAGACAATGGCTTGATGGTCCTTAGTGGGGTCCTGTTCGAGGGGTAAGTAAGTGGAGATGTTCAACAGTTGTCGCCAGGCTCAGCAAGGTAAAGATCGTTCTGCTAGCAGATTGTATTTACAGCAGATACAATCTCAATCACTCTCCACTCTGCTCTGGAGCACCTAGACAACCGCAAAACAGACATTAGGTTGCTGTTTACCAATTACAGCTCAGTGTTCAACACCATCATTTCCTCAGTACTAATCATCAAGCTTCAAAACATGCCCTGTGTACCTCCCACTGCAACTGGATCCTTGACGTATTTATCGGGAGACCTTAGTCAGTGTGGATTGATGGTACCATCTTCTCCTTGCTGACAATCAAGACTTGGTTAAGGGAAGCTCTACTCTTTATATGGTCAAGATGGTATGGCTAAGCACAGCTAAGATGCCATCTGTAAATTTACTGATGACACCATTGTTGAATTCCAGATGGCAATGAGGGGGAGTTCAAGAGTGAGATAGATTGGCTAGTGATACAATAACAAACTCACACTCAACATCAGCCAGACCAAGGAATTGATTGTGGACTTCAGGAAGGGGAATTTGGGAGAACGTGTATGAGTCCTCATTAAGACGTCAGTGGTGGAAAGGGCAAGCAGCTTCAAGCTCCTGGAGGTCAGCATCTCAGAGGATCTATCCCAGGCCTAACACATTGATGTAATCACAAAGAAGGTATACCAGGAAATCTACTTCATTAGGTGTAGATTTGGTATGTCTCCAAAGACTCTTACAAATTTCTACAGATGTACAGTGGTTTAAGAGCCTGATGGCTGAGTGGGAATAACTGTTCCTGAACCTGGATTCTGAGGTTCTGAGGCTCCTATACCTTCTTATGGATGGCAGCAGCAGGAAGAAAGCATGGTATGGATAGTGTGAGTCCTTCATGATGGATGCTACTTTCCTGCAACAGAGTTCCATGTAACATAGATACACCCAATGATGCGGCAGGCTTTACCTGTGATGGACTGGACTGTATCCAGTACTTTTTGTCCGCTTTTCCATTCAAAGGCATTCGTGTTTCCATGCCATGTCATGATGCAATGAGTCAATATTCTCTCCACTGCACATCTATAAGTATTTGTCAAAGTTTTAGATAACGTCGAATTTTGCAAACTTCTGAGAAAGCAGAGGCGCTGATGTCCTTTCTTCGTAATGGCACTTTTGAGCTGGACTCAAAACAGATCCTCTAAAAAGATAACAATCCGTGCTCTTGTTAGCAGTGAAGGATGAAGATAATGATACATGCTCTCTGCTCGATAAAGCTGCAGCAGCTGTGAGAATGAGAAAGATCTTGTCCTATATGGGATTAATTCCAGTTGTCTCTTCCCCTCCTGGTGCTTCTAAGTCAATGCATTTCTTCAACCTGTAATCTAAAACTTTAGCAACCTTCCATAGATGCACAGTGGCGAGTGTCCAAAGTAGCTGAATCACAGCACGATATGAAAACACTAATGCTCAAGAATGGAGAAGTCTGCAGATAGTGGTGAATACAGCCTAGTCTAGCATAGGCAAAGCCCTCTTCACCACTGAGCACATTTGTAAGGAGCGCTGACGCAAGAAAGAAGCATCCATCTTCAACATCAATGATCCAGGTTGCGCTCTCTTCTCGCTACCATCATGTGACTGGAGGTTCAGGAGCTTTGGGTCCCATGCCACCAGTTATCAAACTAGAACGATCAGGTTCTTGAACCGGCATGGATAACTCAACTCTGGACTGATTCCACAACCTAAAAGTCTTAAGGATTTTGCAACTTGTTCTCAGAATTGTTTCTTTATAATTGCACAATTTGTCTTCTTTTGCACATTGATTATTTATCAGTCTTTGTTTATGTGTAGCTTTTCATGAAAACTATTGTATTTCTTTATTTTCCTGTAAATGCCTGCAAGAAAATGTATCTGAAACTAATATATGGTGACATAAATTTACTTTAGCTTTCCTCAGCTGGGAACTGTGCCCTGCATTTGCTGCAATGTCAGCTGCTCTGCTCTCCTCCCCCTTTCAGTTCTCTAACGTTCAGCTTCCACACCCCAATCTCAGAATCTCAGCTGGTGATCAGAGGGCCTACAGAGAGAGATACACCAGATATTAAACCTGATTCTGATTCTGCAAAGCTAGCAAAGTGAAGGAAAAAAAAGATACAGGCACTTCTGTCCACTACCTTTTCAAAGCCAAAGTTCCCTGGATCCAGTTCCACTACTGTTGGTAAGGAGTTAGTATGTTCTCCCCATCATCATGCACGTTTCCTCTGGTGCTCACAAGACGTATGGGTTAGTAACTCAATTGATTACATACATGGGTGTAATTGGATGAAGTGGGCTCGTTGCCTGTTATTGTGCTGTAATAAATAATTTATCAAATGAAAAAGTTGAGTTTATTGGCATATGCACAAGTAAACTATTGAATACATGGCCCATATGATGGAGCTGGGTGCTGCTTTCCTGTGACATTACCTCATGTAGATTGTGAGGAAGGCTGTGGCTGTGATGCATTGGAATGAACCTCTCTGCAGATGGTGTACAATAGGGTGGTTGGAGGCTCTTAGCTTGTCCTATTATTTAGTTGGCCAATTATTGGTTTGCAGCATGAAAAAGAGCCGTTTCTCCATCCTGTCTTGCTTTATGCATCTCTAGACAGGAGTCAGCAATTTTGACACTGTTATCTTTCATTCCCATGTGTATTACTAAACTATTAACCATGAGGCCCATTGCCATGATAAGATTGACCTCTGCCAGTTAAGTAATTATCTTATCTTGTGGTTGCAACTGTCTAACCTTGTCAGAGCAAATACGGCTGCTGTCAAAGAAAAGATTAAAGATGAACTTTATTTGTCACATGCACATCGAAGCATAAGGGAAATGTGTCATTTGCTTTAATGACCAATATAATTCAAGGATGTGCTGGGGTGGGGGGACAGTCTGTAAGTGTCACCATGCTTCTGGCACCAAATTAGCATGACCACATATTACTAACTCTAATCCTAACCCGCATGTCTTTGGTATATAAGAGGGAACTGGAGCTCCTGGAGGAAAGTCGCATAGTCACAGGGAGAACGTAGCAGGAATTAAACCCCAATTGCTGATTGCTGGTGATGTATAGTATTGTACTAACTGCTATGCTACCATGTCAGTACGCTCGGAGGAAACTAACCATACTCATGCTGAGAACATACGAACTTACAGAGGTGGGAACTGAAATCCTGATCGGCGATTGCTGGTGCTGTAAAGTTAGTGTCAAATGACAACCCTATCAGTCACATGACTTCTCTGAGATGCTCTTAATGGTTTGTAAAACTGTTCCTGAATCATGTGGAATGGCAGCAGCATGTTAAAATTAACTGTTTTTGCCTGAAGATTTGATTACAACTGTTATTTGATCTGTGTGGATTCCTGAGAAAGTATCGTAGCCAGCTTCTGTCAAGCTTTTCTTTCGGGAGACCCAGAGGATCTCCAGATCGCTTTGAGACATGGGACCGTTCTCCTAGTACATAGCTTATTGAATGGGATTTGCAGGTCACTTTGAAAGCTGGAGCTCCTTCCATCTTCCCTGCAGCCTCTGCCTCTTCCACTGAACTCTGTGTTGTTTTCATGTGGAAACCTTAAAAGCTGTGTCATAAAGAACCAGAGAGTAATATACTGGCCCTTTGTCCCAACTCATCCATGCTGACCAAAGTACCCACCTAAGGTAGTCCCATTTACCGACCATTGGCACATACCCCTCAGAAC
This sequence comes from Hemitrygon akajei, assembly GCF_048418815.1. NCBI lineage: Eukaryota > Metazoa > Chordata > Chondrichthyes > Myliobatiformes > Dasyatidae > Hemitrygon > Hemitrygon akajei. The sequence continues at coordinate 23,848,537 of NC_133144.1, forward strand.
ATTTCCTGTCCGTGTTCTTACCCAAGTGCTATTGTACCTGCCTGAATTGCTTTCTCCGTCAGATCGTTCTGTATACACAAGTCCTCTGCATGCCCCTCAGGTTGATTTTTCCAATATTAACTTAAATCTATGCCCTCTGGTTGCTGGTTTTCTTTCTTGGGGAAGATGATTATGTATCATCGATGCTACGTTCTTCATGATTGTATACAACTCTATCAGTTCCCCTTCCCTGAGATTTGTTTGGTCCCTGTGGGAACTGTGGACGTCCCACTCTGGCACCTCTTTCTGGACCACAAAAGCATCCCTTCGGTGGCAACTTCAGCCAGTTTAGCATTTTACTTCTGCGCACTAAATGCAGGACAGAGCCCCCCACCTTCAGGTAATGGGATATGGAAGTCCAGGCCAATGTATGTCAGAGGGATCCAGAGACCTTCTAGGACACCATAGGAAAAGCTTGACGGGAAGTTGCTACTGCAGCTTCCTTCAAGTATCCCTGCACTGTGGGACAATGGTGATAATCATTTTAGTTCCTCATCAGAGGTGAAAGGATGTCCTGCACATCAGTGACTCTCAGGTGCAGGTTTGAGATCCTCCCTGTAATTGTTTAAATGTGGTTTACATTCTTTAAGTGAATCATCACTCTTCAGGAAGTACAGAGATGCTATTAAAATAATTGTGGCAGGGATTCATTCATCAATGTGCTATATTCAGTTCAGAGCAAGGTATGAAAGGACCTTGTCTTTGTCTGTCCTCTGCTGTCAGATTATTGGCAAACTTGGTTTAAATTGGAGAGCTTTATTCTGTAGCCTCCTTACATGAATCATCTCTTAAAGAGAGAACCTTATTCATGCCTGCCTGCGCCAGTAAAATTTGGAAGATGAGGCTGCATCTTCTGAACTGGGACTTTCCCTGTCAGTCTCAGTATTCCTCCTGCTGCTGCTATTACCAGGTGTGCCTCAAGGCCTTCAGACCCTAAGAATCTGCTTTCTGTTATTCTTCTGGTATTGGCCGCAGTTCAAGTTTTTCAAAGCTGAGATAAGAACATGCCATAACTGAAGACTGCCTTGTTTTGTTCTGACATGCAGAAAAGAGCCAGCCAAAAACAAGGGACAAAATCACATCTTTAAGAGGCTTGAGGTGTTTTCCACTACTGTCAGGTGGTGCATTGAATATAAGAGCTAAGATAGCATATTATAGGGTGTTAGTGAGACTGCACTGCGAATACTATGTGCAGTTCTGGTCACCTGGGTATCGTTATGCTGAGTGTCATTTGTGTACATTTTATTCCATATCCATACTTTAGCACAGCACCTAACTTTATTGTTTATGTAATTCTTTATCCTTCGTCATTGTGGAATGTTGTCTCTGTTGCATATCGTGCCCTGACCAACACACCAGGGAAAATTCCCTGTCAAATTTAAATATATAGGCAAACAAAGAGAGCAATTTCAAGTTCCTTGGTGTCAACATCTCTGAGGATCTCACCTGGACAGAACATATTGACGCAGCTACAAAGAAGGCATGGCAGTAGCTACGTTACATTTGGAGTTTGAAAAGATTTGGGATGTCACCTGAAACAATCATAAATTTCTACAGTTGTACCGTGGTGAGAATTCTCTCTGGCTGCATCACCATCTGATATCAGGAGGGGCTACTGCACAAGATCAAAATAAGCTGCAGAGTTGTAAACTTAGTCAGCTCCATCATGGGAACTAGCCTCCATAGTATCCAGGACATCTTCAAGGAGTTACGTCTCAAAAAGATAGTGTCCATCATTAAAGACCCCCATCACCCAGGTCATGCCTTGTTCTCATTGCTACCATTGTGAGGGAAAGCACTCAATCATTCAGGAACAGTTTGTTCCCCTCGGCCGTCTGACTTCTGTCTGAATAGATATTGAACCCATGAACACTACCTCACAGTTTTTTAATATCTATTTTTACACTACTTATTTAATCTAAATATTATTATCTATTGTATTGTACTGCTGCTGCAAAGTCAACAAATTTCACGACAGATGCCTGTGATATTAAACCTGATTCTGATTCCTTGATTCTTGATCCTTGGAAGAGGGCAGAAAAGATTCACAAGTATGTTGCTGGGAATGAGAGGCTTTAGTAATAAAGAAAGTTGGTATGCTGGGGCTGTTTTCTCTAGAGTGTAGGAGACAGAGGGATGACCTTAAAAGGTTAGTAGAATTGTGAGTGGCATAGATAAAGAAGATGGCCGTAGTCTTTTTCCCAGGCTAAGCTGTTCTAAAACTGGTGGGCATAGGTTTAAGGTGAGAGGGGAAAGGGATCGGAGGGGTGTGTTGTATCCTTTGAGGGTGGTGGGGATATGGAAATGAGCTGCCAGAGTAGGTGGTAGATGTGGGTACAATTTCAATGTTTAAAGGGCATCTGGGCAGGTAATGGGAAAGGAAGAGCAGAAAAATAGGATTCATGTAGATGGGTGTGACTGTCAGCAGGTGGGCTGTAAGGACTCATTTCTGTGGTGTTTGGTTCCTTGATAATGTGGAACCATGACAGCATAGTGTTTAGCATAATGCTACTACTGCATCAGCGACCACGGTTTCAATTCCCGCCACTGCCCATAAGCAGTTTGTACGTTCTCTCCATGACCATGTGGGTTTCCTCCGGATGCTTCCATTTCCTCCTGCATTCCGGAGACGTATGGGTTAGTAGCTTCATCGGTCACATGGGTACAATTGGGCAGCACAGGCTTGTTGGGCCAGAAGGGCCTGTTAGCGTGCTGTCTCTTAAAAAGAAGGCGTTAGAGATCTGCTGCATCTGCTTGGAAAGATCCTGTGGCAAGTAAAACGAGCAGCAATATCACCTTGATCTCCATGGAGTCAAGTTCAACAACAGCAACCTGGTTTTGATCCTGACCTCCAGGACTGGTTGTGTGCGATTTCTGTGCTCCCCCAGGTATCTGAGTAATACACACAAAGTGCTGGAGGAACTCAGCAGGTCAGGCAGCATCTATGGAGGTGAATAAACAGTTGATGCTTTGGGCTGAGACCCTTCATCGGACTGAAAACAAGGGGGCAGAAGGCAGAATCAGGCGCCAAAGTACATTTATTTAAACCTACTACTCTGTGACCTTACAGTTTTGAATCAAACAATGGGGCAGGAAGTCCTTGATAGGTGCCTCTTGTCTTTATCTTATTTCCTGGCCAATATTCTCTTCCCCCTCCCCAAGGGACAGAAGATACAAAAGCCGGACGGCACATAACACCAGGCTGAAGGACAGCTTCTGCCCCCCCTGTTATCAGACTCTTGTGCGGTAAGAAGGACTGTTGGCCTCAGATTCTACCTCTCTATGATCCTGTAGTTTACTGTTTGCCTGCTCTGCACTCTTTTTTGTAGCTTTTACACTGAGGTGAGGGGCAACTTTTTCCACATTGGTGGTGGAAGTAGTTGAGCCAGTTACAATACTAGAACTTGAAGGTTATTTGGATAACTGCATAGATTGCGAAGTCAGAGGGTTGCTTGCCAGACATGGGGAAATGGGACCAGCTTAAGAGGTCACCTTGCTTGGCATGGGCGAGTTGGGCTGAAGGACACGCTTCTCTGCTGCATTACTCTGTAAGTTACTCCTGTTGTAGGTGCGAGAACCAAGGGAGAGTTTCATGGATGAGTGATAGAAAATAGATAACAGGCAAATAAGTGGAGGAATGGGACGCATGGGAATGACCTGAGAGCCAGTATTGGCTTAAAGGGCTGAATGGTCTCTTCAAGAAAGGCATGAGATATTTAAATTGTGATCAGTCAATGGCTTAATTAAGTCAAACGCAAGGGGTGTCCAACCTGTTGCTGTTCCAATGTCCCTAAATGCTTGAGACATTGATGCAAAATCCAGGACATTCTGTTGCTGTCCTGCAGAATAACAGGCTTTGTGTGTGAAGTTATATCTGTGAAATCTGAGATAGCAGGCTCTGTGGACCATGTGATGAAGATGGGCATGTAAACGCCTATTCTCACGCTACAACGCGATGTGGTTACTATGTCTCAGGCAGACACTAGAATCGGCTGTGTGTTGAGTGATAAAGCCTCAAGGTCTTCAGCAGATAAGAATATTGGAGGTTAGTTGGAAAAAAAGAGACAGGAAACAGAATAGACCAGACTGTTCATTGGTTTCTGTCTACGTAATCTTTTTATCATCTGAGTTGAGTTGACTTTACTTTTTATTATCTATCTTTCTATATATATATATATATATATATATGTATATCTTTAGTTTACTCACCTGTATGCCTACTTTTCCACCAGCAAGCAATAGCCATAGAACATAGTACATCAAAGGAAGAGACCTTTCTGTTCTGACCATAATGCCAATATAAGCTAATGCTATCTGCCTGCACATGGTCTGTTTACTTGCATTCCCTGCCTGTGCCTAAATGCCACTTAAATGTTGCAGTCATAGCCGCTTCTACCACCTCCTGTAGTAACTCTCTCCAGGCACCTACCAGTCTATATGTGAAATTTACAAAAAACTTGCCTTGTAAATCTCCTTAAACTTTTCCCCTTTGACTTTACAATCAAAGCCTCTAGTACTTGACATTTCCAACCTGGGAAAAAAGACTCTGACTATCTACCCTACACCTCTCAATTATGATATTTGACAGCTGGTTGCATCAACTACTGTTATTAGCTGGGTAACACATGCAATCAATAAGTTAAGCTTTTTTGATATTCTGCCCATCTTAGGGTAGAATACCCTGATGTCTCTTATTAAAGCAGAATATCTACCCTATTAGGTTATGTTGGTTGAAAACGACACATTTCACTCAGTGCTTAGATATACTTGTGATAAATAAACAAATCTGAACTTGGGTCTGAGTCTTATTACTTGCTTAACTAAGAAGCAATAAAGAGAGAACTCTAAGGATACAATGCCAGCTATCATATCCCTTGCCTCTAACCAATTTTAAAAACAGAACATTGAAGTAAAATACTAAACAAAATTTTAGGAACTTTTGTTACAGAAACTGAGCATTCTCAGTGGGTTAATCTCCAGACTGAGAAGTTTTACTCATAACTATACAGAAAGTGGATTCAGGAGGAGGAGTTTGTTTAGCCAGAGGATGGTGAATTAGTAGAATCTGCTGCCACAGATGGCTGTGGAGGCCAAGTCATCAGATGTATTTAAAGCAGAGCTTGATAGGTTCTTGATTAGTAAGGGTGTCCAAGGTTACGGGGAGAAGGGAGGAGAATGGGGTTGAGAGGGATAATAAATCTGTCATGATTGAATGGTGTAGCAGCCTTGATGGGCTGAATGGCGTGGTCCTATGTCTGATGGCAACCAGGTTAGTGAATTAATTGATCAGGAAACAGTTAATGGCACGAGGGACCCAGCCACATAGTCAGTATCAGAAGAAAGCAATGATTACAAATTAAGCTATCATAAATAGTTCAAACCTGGATGGACTGACAAGTCAATGAAGACATCAATGTTATTCGAAGTAAAAGAGAAACGTCTTTACCTAGTGAACCAAAGGACTGGGGATGGTGCAGGCAGTGACATCAAGGTAGAATGGTGGAGCCAGCTCAGAGGGTTCCTAGGTCTTATAGTTTTAAGTTCTTGCTTTTTGCAGAAACTGGTCCACTCAGATGAATGAAGCAGCATGAGAGGGACCAACAGTGGCTGAAAAGGAGCCAGGCATAGGATATCCAGGTCCTCCATCTGGTGGTGAGTCCAGAGGACCTCTATGCTGCCTGGAGACAGAAGATCCTGCTGATGTTGAGTAACACCCACAAAATGCTGGAGAAACTCAGCCGGTCAGGTTTCTATGGGAAAGAACAAGTGTTTCTGTCCAAGAACCTTCATCATGGCATTTTATTATTACTGTATTTTAATTCCGTGCTGCTGTGTGTGGGAGCAGTAAGCCGGAATGCATTGATGCTCAGATTGTAGCAGGCTGCTAGTCATGTAAAGCAACCATCACATAATCAGTCCTCCTCTTCCTTCTCCATTAGTGCAACAGATCCCTTGGCACCAATCTAAAGAAGAACATGTGACTTTTCTGGAAACCTGATCAATACTTATTCTTGATGCAAAACCACTCAAACATATACAATCCATTGATAACACCATGGCAGATGGTCAAAATGCCGGTGGTGATCAATCAGCGTACAGGGGTGATATACCTGGTTGAATGATACCACAGCTACAACCTCTCATTCAATGTCTGAAAACTAAATAACTGATTATGTTCTTCAGGAAGGGGAAGGAGGCATTGAACTTGACATCTGCGGAGTTTGCTTTTTCTTGCTCTTCTTCCTTCTTCTTCTCAATGATCACATGGGTGTCCTTGGATGCTCCAGCTCTCCTCCACGTTCCCAGCACATCTGGGTTGGTAGGTTGATTGGCCACTACAAATTACACCTGAGTACATGGTTGGAAGGAGAATGAGGGGGAGGTTTTTGGGCATGTGTGAGAGAACATGAACAGGGGAACTGGAAATGGGAAATGGGATTATAATCTCAATAGGTTCTGCAGATGTTGGAAATCTTGTGCAACACACACACACACACACACACACACACACACACACACACACACACACACACACACACACACACACACACACACACACACACACACACACACACACACACACACACACACACACACACACACACACACACACACACACACAATGCTGAAGGAACTCAGAAAGTTAACCAGCATCTATGGAAAGGAACTTACAGTCAATGTTTCGGGTCAAGACCCTTCATCAGGACTACTAAAGCTATTTCTTTACCTACCCCACAATAATACAATACTACATAAAATTCTAAGCTCATCAGTATGCTGGTGCACATGGTTCACTCTTCACCAGCATGAAACTTAAACTGCTTAATCTCCTCTCCAGATGCTGCCTGATTTGTTGATATCCTCCAGCATTTTGTGTATGTTACTGGGGGAATGAGATTGATTGGATTGTTCTGATGAAGGCTCACTGGACAAATAACCTTCTTCTATGATAAAGGCAAACATGTGAAAACCTGGACGACATGTCTCATCCCGAAATATCAACTGACCATTTCCCTGCGCAGATACTGCCTGATTAAATAAGTTCCTCCAGCGGCTTGCTTGTGGCTCCAGGTTCCAGCCTCCTTAGTCACTTGTGCTTCCCCAAGGAAGTCTTTTTTTAAATTTAGCCTCTAAGGGATGATTTTGTCATTGTTTCACTATGCATTCTATTTGAAAAACAAAAGGCAAATACCTGGCTCTTCAACATTTCCAAAGTCATGACACAATATTAAATAACTCAGCAAGTGACAATGAAATTGTCTTGCAATCCACAGAACCTGCCGAATTACCACAGTGTAGTCTTAAAGAGGGAGTGTTCCTCAGAAATGAGGATACCCACTGGATTGATTGCCTATTATGGCCAACACCACAGTCTTCTGAAAGGAACATTGGCATATGTTTGTATTGGATTAGGAAGGTCTGTGATCTGCACTTTCAGACTAAATGTCTGAATGTTTGTATCAAAACAACCAAATTGTTTTTACATTTATTTGAAATAAAGCTTTTCACTTTTGATTGCAAGTCTCCTAGGATCATTGGACATGTATTGTTTTGAAAAGGAGATGCGCGCTCTGCTAGGTTCTGGAAAATGACAACTATAATTAACATGAGAGTACGAAGGCTCCAGATTTACACATTCTATAGGTCCTGTTTTGCAACACCACCACAAGGAAGCTAGATGAGACTAGTCCAGAGAGCTAACTAATAATTCTCAGTGTAATCATGATGAGCTGATATTCAATAGGTAACTATGCCATTTATCAAACGAAGTATGAGGATCGTAATCAGAATCAGATTTATTATCACTGACATAATTTGTGAACTTTATTGTTTTGTGACACCTTTGTTGCTAAGAGTTTGATTTCATCGGCTGTGCAATTGATATCTATTAACTTCAACTGATGTGGGAGATAAAGTTGTGAGTTTATTACTGAGCTTCCTCTTGGCTCAGTTTTACAACTTCCTCAAGAACATTGACCACTCTGGAGACCTTGTTGTCTTTCAGTTGTGGTAAGACCATAAGACATAGGAGCAGAATTAGGCTAGATGGCCCATCGAGTCTGATCCTCTATTCCATCACGGCTGAGTTATTATCCCTCTCAACCCTATTTTCCTGCCTTCTCCCTGTAACCCTGAAGAAACTATCAACCGCCATTTTAAATACACCCAAGCAATGCACACAAAATGCTGGAGGAATTTAGCAGGCCAGCAGCATCTATGGGAAAAAGTACATTTGGCATTTCAGGCTGAGACCCTTCATTAGGCTTGCTTTTAAATATATCCAATTTGGCTTCCACAGCCATCTGTGGCAATGAATTTCACAGCTTCACCACCCTTTGGTTAAGCAAATTCCTCATCACCTCTGTTCTAAGTGGATGTCCCTCTATTCTGAGGCTTTTCCCTCAGGTCCTAGACTCCCTTATTATAGGAACCATCTTATTATCCACTCTATCTAGGTCTTTATGAATATTTGAGCCTTAATGCAATTAACAGTTCATGGAGGTGGAGGGAATGGTCCAGTTAGAGGTGGTAGCAAGACTGGACCAGATATTTGTTGTGGAATGTAGTCAAATAATGGTCGAGGAGTTCTTCCAAGCGTCTGTTCCAAAGGTTGTTCCCTTCTTTCTGACCAAGTTAAGTTACGTCTGTTCTTCAGCCATAGGTGACATTAACAATGCTGAGGAATCTGTGTACTTCATAATCATCAGTCAGTTTCTTGCCCTCTGGTGCATTTTCCACTCACAGTCCGGCTCTACCAAACCTATTGATAAAGTTTTAAGGGAATTGGAGAATCTCAGATTCTTGTAAATAATGGTTAAGATTGAGTTTGTGTATTCTGGTATGAGAATGGCTGCAGTTTGAGCAGCTGTTGTCTCCCGACTTTTCACACCTTTTGATTTCGTCTTTAAATTTCAACTTTGGGTTCAGTACCAACTATGGCTACGTCCACACTACACCAGATAAATCTGTAATCAAAGCTTTTTCTCCTTGTTTTTACCCTCTGTCCACACTAAAATGGTGTTTTCGTCCCCCGAAACCAGAGAATTTCAGAAATGCTCTCCAGGGTGTGTAAATTTGAAAACGCCGAATTGGCTGGAGCAGTGTGGATGGGGTAACCGGAGAAATTTAAAAATGCTGTCATGACATGGTGGAACAGATGGCACCATTTCATTTGTTATCTTGAACGCACCCTAACAATTTCAGAACAGACAGCAACAAGACTGAAGCCAGAAGAGTTAGAAACGTACTCACCAAATACTTTGACCCATAACTTACTGAATAAATAAGTATACTCACTTTGCCCTGTTTTCTGTCCTTGCTCATATGAAGGTGGTTTACCTATTTATGCAAGTACTTCTCTGACAATAGATGTGTAACAGCCTAATGTAACATTGTATGGAAATACAAGATAATACTGATGCAGATATGTTTTATAAATTTAACAAGAGGCTTTATTAATGCAACAGAGATCATCAGTTTTTCAATGTTCATCGTCAGCCGGGTCATATTGTCCGTGAACTCCCTGTTGGTTGCCTCCATATGCTCCAGTATTAGTTTTTTTACTTTAAAGTCTTCCTGTGTGAGAGCCAACAGTTGACCATCATTTTAAGTTTTTCTTGTTTGTAACTGCACAAACAGCGCAGCAAGTCTTTCACGTCAAGGTTCAACACCAAACATGTTGCTTGTTTTTGGTAGATGCATCCTGTGCATGTGCAGTAGGAGGAGATTCACCAAAATATCCGTTTTAATGTGGATGGAGATATTTTAAAAAATGCATAGTGTGGATGCCTATCATTTTTACGTGAAACTGGCGTTTTCAAAATTATCCAGTCTAGTGTGGATGTAGCCTATGTCTGTAACTGCAGTATGTTTGAATAATGTCTCACAACTGCTTCTGTAGTGTTCTCGCTCAGGTGTAAGAGAACTCTGAACTAAACACCGAGGTAAACCGTAGTCAATGAAGACAGGATCGCAGTAAGATTAACCGTTTACTGTTCACTCTTCCACATTAACGTATGGTGAAAACTGTTGATAAAACAATACAAAATGTATACAGTATTTGTTTCCTTCTTGATATCACATTTACATCGTAAATACTTGCAAAGGTAAAACTACAACAACTACATTACATTAAAGCGCAACATACAGTCAGAATCTACCTACGCCATTGACTGCTTTAAATACACTTCAACACAAACTATCAGCAACATTTTAACTAATGAAAACATAAACCTTATCAACCATCATTACTTTTAACAGAATCAGCATTAACATTTTTAATTCAACACATCGATTATCTCATGAACTTACGGCGTTGCTTCACTGATGTTTCTAGTGCGTAGAAAGAAAACTTTTCTTGCACTGATCCTGCACATGTGAGCCCCCTCCTTCCCGTTTTTCCAAACCGGTATTTCCCCACAAGACGCGGTGAAACCGGATGTGACGTCATTGCATGCCGCGATGTATCACAGACAACGAATTTACTTTAAACAATCCTAACTTTAACTAAAAAATGCTAACAAACGAATTACTAAAGTGAAAATATTATAAACTAAACAAATACCATAAAGGCAACACAGCTTCTTTGAGTGAAAACAAGGATTATAAATTTACAAAACCCACAAGAAGATGTCTCCTAACTTTTCACACCTTTTGGTTTCAACTAAAGATGGAGATAAGGCAGGACATTCTTTACATTTCTTTTTTAATTTTGGTGAAGTCTCAAATTTTAGGCTACGTCCACACTACACCGGATAAATCTGTAACCAAAGCTTTTTCTCTTTGTTTTTACCCTCCATCCACACTAAAACGGCATTTTCGTCCCGCAAAACCGGAGCTTTTCAGAAATGCTCTCCAGGGTGTGTATTTTTGAAAACGCCATTTGAGTAGATCAGTGTGGACGGGGTAACCAAAGAAATCCGAAAACACTGTCAGACGGCAGCGCACCATTTCATTGTTTTCTTGAACATAACCTAACAATTTCAGAACAGACGGCAATGAGACTGAAGCCAGAAGAGCTAGAAATGTGCTCACCAAATACTTTGACCCATAACTTACTGAATAAATAAGTATACTCACTTTGCCCTGTTTTCTGTCCTTGAAGGTGGTTTACCTATTTATGTAAGTACTTCTCTGACAATAGATGTGTAACAGCCTAATGTAACATTGTATGGAAATACAAGATAATACTGATGCAGACATGTTTTATACATTTAACAAGGGGCTTTATTAATGCAACAGAGATTGTCAGTTTTTCAATGTTTGTCGTCAGCTGGGTCATACTTCCCGCAAACTCCCTGTCAGTTGCCTCCATACGCTTCAGTATTTGTTTTTTTTTGTATGAAGTCCTCCTGCGCGAGAACCAACAGCTGCCCGTTGTTTAAGTTTTTCTAGTCTATAACTGAACAAACACGCACCGTCTTTCATGGCGAGATTTGACACCAAACATATTGCTTGTTTTTGGTAGATGTGTCCTGCGCATGCGCAGTAGGAGGAGATTCGCCGAAATCTCCGTTTCAGTGTGGACAGAGATATTTTTAAAAACGCATAGTGTGGACGCCTACTGTTTTTAAGCAAAACCGGTGTTTACAAAATTATCCGGTCTAGTGTGGATGTAGCCTAAATTTTTAAGTTCTACTCTATTTGAGTAGCTCGGAATGTCTATGGATCTGACTGTTCTTTTGTATTGAGATGTTAAAAGGATCAATTTGTCCTGCTGACTCCTTGTCTCACTTGCAGGATGTAACAAAAGGATTAACAATCTATACCCTGTTTTCTGATTACCTCTGCCTGGTGTGATTAAATATTCTTTGTCAAGTATGTTTATCTCTGTTTTAGTGATTAAGTGGCCTTTGTCTCGGACTAGGCATTCGTGACAAAGATGGTATAAAAATCTCTGTATCTCTGTCCTTAGACAGAGAGACTTTGAGTGTCTGATTCTCTGTAGGTGCAGATGGAATGCTCTCTCTCGTAGCTTGCTACGAATAAAGGTGGAAAAGAATTGTAAGATTCAAAATTAAGATGTGCGTTTCTGAAAGAGGTCTGGGTTAAGGTCAAAGGAGAAAGGTGATTTAATTATGTCCGGGGACAAATGTGATTTAATTATGTCTGGGTTAAAGTCTGTAAACAAATGTGATTTAATTATGAATGCAGAAGCCCTGACAAGATTAACTGTTTGTGGAATCATTGAAGTCCTGAGATATGGACTATTGTTTTACAGAAACGTGTAAAAAAACAACTCCAAATATGGAATGGGAAAACACTATGTACCTCCCGAGTCAGGGAGGAGGGGTGGTAAGGAAGAAGGATAAAACCTGCTGCCCTGTAAGGTTCAGGGTTCCCTTCTCTGAGGGAGCCCAGCTCTGCAGAACTGTTAATAAACTTTGTTTCCTTGAATTTGTCTTAAAGCCATTATTCGGGAGCGTGGCTCGTTTCTGACAACTTGGGGTGCTCGTCCGGGATCCACACTCCAGCCGTGAGGGGGGCAAGGAAGGACATCGGAGAAGGTGCACCCTGCCGAGTTCGGCAGTCCCTGATTCCTTGCTTGTCGCCCCGTGCGGCTTGAGCGAGTGATATCCGGCGGACTCAAGGAAACAAAGAGGGGTTGTCGAGGCAGTTGAGACAGTGAGCGATCGAGTAATTTCTGTGCACAGGACCCAGGTAAGAAATTGAATTCCTGTAGAGACATAGTACACAAGAATCGTGGAGCTGCGGGGTTCCTGCGGGTGGATCCTCCTGTAGAGACGTAGTACACGAGAATCGTGGAGCTGCGGGGTTCCTGCAGGTGGATCCTCCTGTAGAGACGTAGTACACGAGAATTGTGGAACTGCGGGGTTCCTGCAGGTGATTCCTCCTGTAGAGACGTAGTACACGAGAATTGTGGAACTGCGGGGTGCCTGCAGGTGAATTCCTGGGCGATCGCGGGAATACAGGTTCCGGAATTGGACAGGAGTGACCGAGCTAGGTGGGTCACATTCAAATTAAATTCCTGCAGAGACGTAGTGCACGAGAATTGTGGAATTACGGGGTGCCTGCGGGTGGATTGGAACCGAGCAAGTCCTCGAGATGGGGAATAAGGGGTCTAAGAGAGAAAAGGGTAAAGGAATCCAGGCACCAATGATGAAAAATACTCCGGGGTACCCCCTGATAGTCCGTTGGGATGGATGTTAGAAAATTGGGATTACGGGAGGCGAAAAGGGAAGTCAAAGAGAAAAATGATACAGTTCTGTGAATTATGGTCCCACCAGCCGATCCAAGGGTCGGCTGTGTGATGGCCTAAGTTTGGGTCTAGCGAGGATTGGGTACAACAAGCCCTTAATCTGTACGTGAATTCAAAACCTAACGTTAAACCCGAATAAAGTGATTATGCCCTATGCTGGTTACCAACGACAAATAGTTATAAATTGAAAACGATCAATGAAGGGGGACAGAAAAAGAATACATGGGAGGTGCTCGACCACCTGCCGCCCCCATATGTGCCCCCTACCGCTCCGCAAATCGAAGACCCTGAGACGGAGGTTGGCCAACAGCTGATTCGTGTTGAATTTGTATTGAAAGCATGGCCAGATATAAAAAAAACTGGAAAAACTAGAAGATTGGAATACTAAACCCTTAAGTGAACTACTTAGGGAGGCACAGAAAGTGTTTGTAAGAAGGGATGAAGAGAAGCAGAAGACGGCAAGGATAATGGTCCAGACAGTGCGACAAGTAACCGCAGATAGTAGAGAGAGAGACAGGGACCATGGTTGGATCGAGGTAGTAGCCAGGAGCAAGGAGGAGGGCTAAGGAAGGCTTTAAGATGTTTTCACTGCAACGAGGAGGGACACTTCAGGCGCGAGTGCCCCAGATACCGACGGGAAGTGCGCTCGTACGCTATGATGGAAGATGAAGACTAGGGAGGTCGGCGGTTCCACCCCTTGGGGAAGAAAAATCATCGGCAGGAACCCCTGGTAAACTTGAAATTAGGTCCCCAAGGGTGTGACACAACCTTCATGGTCGGCTCAGTCCTGTGAGTTATACGCGCTCCAAAGGGCTCTGATAATATTGGAAAAGAGAGTCGGAACTGTATACACTGACTCCAAATACGCCTATGGGATAGTACATACATTTGGGAAGATATGGAAAGAAAGAGGACTGATAACGGCCAGGGGAAAAGGACTGGCACATAAACGAATGATAAGTATGACATTGGAAGCCCTGGCCTTACCGACTGAAATTGCGGTAGTGCATGTACCCGGACACCAAAAAGGATCGACACCTGATGCTGTGGGGAACCGTCTGGCGGATGAGGAGGCCAAACAGGCAGCTCCTGACTTTGATACCAGTGAGAGAAGGACTTACTAAACTGCCTGTGTTTACTCAAATGGAGATTGACAACATGAACCAACTAGGAGCCCGGAAAGACGCTGATGGTAAATGGGGAATCCCTGATGGAAGACAGGTGCTAAATAAGGAAGTGACCCGCAACATACTCCAACAACTGCACCAACAGACCCACTGGGGAGCGCAGGCAATGTGTGACACGGTACTTAGGGAATATGCATGCAAGGGAATCTACACTTTGGCCCAACAAGAGGTAACTGGATGTCCAACGTGCCAGCGAATAAACAAGAAAGTGATGCGATCCATCCCAAGAGGCGGCCAACCCCTGGCCATGAGACCCTTCCATGGAATCCAAATCGACTTCACCGAGCTGCCCCAAGTGCAGAGATGGAAATACTTATTGGTAATCGTGGATCACTTTACACGCTGGGTGGAAGCATACCCAACTACTAAGGCAGATGCGCCCACAGTAGCTCGGATACTACTTGAGAACATAATCCCCAGATATGGAATTATGGGATCCATTGATTCCGACCGTGGAACACACTTTGCCTCTAAAACCCATCAACTGATCTGCGTCGCTCTCGGAATTGAATGGAAGTTGCACACTCCATGGCATCCCCAGAGTTCCGGGAGGGTTGAGAGAATGAACAGCACTCTAAAGGCACAATTGGCTAAGCTAATGATGGAAACTAAGCTACCATGGACTAAGTATCTCCCTATTGCTCTTTAAGAATACGAACTGCACCCCGCAAGGATATAGGAATATCTCCTTATGAGATGCTCTTTGGACTGCCATATTGGAATAAAATAGAGGGGTATCCCACACTACAGGGGGGTGATTTATTTGTAAAGAACAATTTACTGGCCTTGTCCTGTTTCTTTGCAGAACTGCGGAAAAAGGGTCTCTTGGCCCAGACTCCGCCACTCGACTTTGCTTTACATCAGATCGTGCCTGGAGATTGGGTTCTGGTAAGGACCTGGAAGCCGGAGAAGTTACAGCCACAGTGGGAAGGCCCTTTCCAGGTCCTGCTAACAACAGAGGCGGCTGTACGGACAAAAGAAAAAGGGTGGATACATGCATCCAGGGTAAAAGGACCGGTGAAGCCCGAAAGCCGCACTGAGTGGACCTGTGTTCCCGGTGAAGAACCGTTGGTGGTGAAGCTAAAAAGGCAGCAAAAATGAACTCTATGTGGACTGTAACATTATTGACTGTAATATATTTGATTCTATATGTCGGGGAAATTGAAGGGAAATGTGACAAGTGCAGAACCGTGGTACGAGTGGGGCAGAGGGTGTTCCCAGGATCCTTCGTATCCCACTCGCATGTAAATGACTGTTGTTATGATAAAAGCAGAAGGGTGTTGGGAAAATGGTAAGCCGTACTATCAGGTCTATAATAAAGGCGGTTGGTGGCGAACAGTACTCTGGATGGTGGGAGGTGGATTAATGAGTTTGATGCTTTTACCCTGCCTCATTCCCTGTGTACAAGCACTAATAAGACGAAGTGTGTCACAACTTCAGGCAATAGCAATACCTCAGCACGGCACTGGCATTGGAGCTGTTGGCAAAACAGCAGAGCCAGATGCGAACAGCAATATACCAGAACAGGCTGGCTGTGGATTACCTATTGGCCTCTGAAGGCGGAGTATGTGGGAAGTTCAATCTTACGAACTGTTGCCTCAAGATAGACGACAGTGGAAAGGCCGTGTTAAAAATATCCGACAAAAATTCGGAAACTGGCCCACGTGCCAGTACAAACCTGGAGATCCCTGGGGAACATGAGTTGGCTAGATGGGCTACTGGGAGGTAGTTGGTGGCACACCGCTCTCCTAGTAGCAGGCGGGGGTCTAATGATTCTCTTACTTTTGCTGTGTGTGATTCCTTGTATACGAACACTGATCAGGCGCAGTATATTCCAGCTCCAGGCAGTAGCGCTATCCCAACATGGAACAAACGAGCTAAAACTTATGCTATTAAAGAAGAAAGTAGACCCTCCACGGGGGGTGGAGGAAGGACATCTTAAAAAGAAAAAGGGTGGTATTGTAAGATTCAAAATTAAGATGTGCGTTTCTGAAAGAGGTCTGGGTTAAGGTCAAAGGACAAAGGTGATTTAATTATGTCCGGGGACAAATGTGATTTAATTATGTCTGGGTTAAAGTCTGTAAACAAATGTGATTTAATTATGAATGCAGAAGCCCTGACAAGATTAACTGTTTGTGGAATCATTGAAGTCCTGAGATATGGACTATTGTTTTATAGAAACGTGTAAAAAAACAACTCCAAATATGGAATGGGAAAACACTATGTACCTCCTGAGTCAGGGAGGGGGGTGGTAAGGAAGAAGGATAAAACCTGCTGCCCTGTAAGGTTCAGGGTTCCCTTCTCTGAGGGAGCCCAGCTCTGCAGAACTGTTAATAAACTTTGTTTCCTTGAATTTGTCTTAAAGCCATTATTCGGGAGCGTGGCTCGTTTCTGACAAGAATCAATTGTGTTACTTGTTTCATTACATCAGGTTGATCACCGTTGACAGTATGATTTGTGTTTTCAAGATGGCACGTGCAAATACTTTGTTGGCACACATGCACGCAAAGTCACCCCTAGATTCTTTAAACTCAATCCATGATAAAAAAAAGATAGATAATGATTATCTTTACCTCCCACATGAGGCAGCAAGTGATTGTACACAACTTGAGAGCAGTGAGATGTTTTCACAGGAAATGTCTCATAGCTGTTTGGTGTCAGCTAGATTGTTGTGACAACACATGATGTTGGATGTTACGTTTTGAAATTCTTGCAGACCTGGTGTACACATCAGTATTTAAATAGTAAATGGTTGCATTTAGAAATTGTTATTTTTCAATTGTCTTTTAAAAAGATTAATATTTATACATTTTGGACAGGTTTTCTAAAGCATTTAATCTATTTTAATCTATTTAATAATTATTAATACTAATTTATTAGGCAATGATACTCTCTGTTCAAAGTCACCATGACACAAGTGAATTTTTTAGAAGATTAACATCAGTTTGGGCCTATACTCCAAAAAAGGTTCACCACCTCTGATTTAGATCAACATTTTCAGTTGTATCTCAGCCTTCAGGTGCCTGCAGGGCTGTGGCTTTGCCTTTTCTCAGAACTGAAGAAACCTATTGCATTGCCTATTATGGCTAGCACTACAGTCTCCTGAAATGAGCATTGATGTATGCATGTATTGAGTTAAGAAGGTCAGAGATCTACCATTTTAGACTAAACGTTTCAATGTTTGCATCAAAACAACCAAATAGTCTTTATATTTATTATCTCTTATTTCATGACCAGTCTTTTCATTGAATTTTGGATGGCTTCCCAATTCCAAAACAAAATTGCCCTTGCAGTAACTAGATCTTGGTCATTCTCAACAGACCATTTGTTGTACTTCCTGGCAGGGAATCAAAGAACTTCTTCAGAGGTTGAAATGGTGTTGGATGTTAGGGTAGTCCAGACACCGTGGACACTCAGCAGATCCTGTCGGCTGGAAGACATCAAGTCGAAAAGAGCTATGTAGCTGGACCGTGAGATTGATTTAGTTTGGATCAACATTCCATTGCAGTTGCAGTTGCTGTTTTGGGGCCAGGCTACAGAATGGATTGGGATGTGATCGATACAACAACCATTGGTACTTGCCTTAGCCTGGTTGATACCACATCAGTGTGGTTCCTTGTTCAGATAGTAATGTTATCTAACAGATGTTAGTTATTGGGCTTGTGGTACTGAGGTCTTATGCATGCCCCACTGATAAAACGATGTGTTGGCTATGACAAGACTATACTCTGAGCATTTCATTTGGAGAAGAATGTTGTATTTAATTCTTGCTGTATCCTCTTTACTGATCATACCTTGACTGGATGTGGTCTATTTTCTAACCCTTGTGTAAAGATATTGAGTGGATTGGTTTCCTCGTCTGAGATGTGGAGAAGGACTTTCAAGGCCAGAGTTGACGATGTATACAGCTTCTAGCATTGGGTGTATGTATCAAATAACTACAATATGTACGTTCTGTGTTAGAATGAGCTAGAGGGTTATAATATCTTTGCTTATAATAATACAATATCAGAAGAAATTCTAAGCTAACCAATATACTGGTGTGTACACGGTTGTTAAAGCATGAGTCAACAGTTTCCAACAATGAATATCTGTGTGTCTGTCTCATGATAGATTGGCTCTCATCTGCTGATGTTGTACAAATGATAGCTCCTTAAACAATTTGTCTTTGTCTGAAAGGAGATTCTATGAATGTGTTCCTCAAATGTTCTTGCAGCTGATTATCTGTCAGTTGCAGCCCTGTAAATGACATAATTATCATGAATACAAGAATATTCCTGTTTATCTAAGGCTTGTTTTTGTGTTCTTGTTCTGAAAAATTGCTTTGATGAATCTCAGTGCAAGGAGCTAAGGATTCTGTTCATGTCTTGAAGGTCATCCCACAACCCTATCACCTTTCTTTAGAAGGTAAGGAGGAATTTCTTTAGCCCAAGGTGGTGAATCTGTGGAAATCATTGCCACAGATAGCTGTGGAGGTCAACTGTTTGGGTATATTTAAAGTGAAGGCTGGTTAGTAAGGGTGTCAAAGGTTATGGGGAGAAGGTAGGAGACTGGAGTAGAGAGGGATAATAAATTGGCCATGATGGAATGGTGGAGCAGACACAATGGATCAAATGGCCCAATTCTGCTATGTCTTATGGTTTTATGATCTTCACACTAGTCTATGCTTATATCAAAATTTGAATCATCACTGTTATTATTGTACAGGATGCATTCCGTTCCTGTTCTCCACCTGAAGTTGCACCTTCCAGATGATAATCTTCATAACTCCATCCAAACATTCTTTTTGTAATCCATTGTTTTATTACATCTAGTTAGATACAGTATAAAGCTGGTTTTGCATATTGTTCATACTGATTAAATCATGACACAGTACATTGAGCTAGAATAGTTAAAACAATAACAATGCAGAATAAAGTGTCCCCTGGAGTTTTCTAAATACTTAGGTCCTGGCTGCTTTGCCCGAACTTAAATCATTGCTGAATAGTAACCCTCTAACTGATTCTAACACAGAACTAGCATAGCATTGTCATTTCAATGTATATACCCAAAATTGGAAACTATGGATGTGATCAAGAAGGACTTCTGCTTTGATTGGCCCACATCCCAGAGGGTGTCAAGTTGATCCAATGGGTAATTTCAATGGAAAGATCAGAAAATAGGCTGCACTCTGTACTTTGATAATAAATTTACTTTGAAAACTCTGAGAGATGGTGGTGAAAAATTGTTAGAAGCACAATGGACATGATCTTTACTGTGCTTTAACCCTGGGAGGGTACATAATCAACCACAATACCACATTTACTTTACACCATCCTTTTACTCTGTCTTTCAAGAAATACAGTCGAGCTTCCTCTTTACTACCCAGGAAAATACATCTCCATCTTGTGTCTGTTGCATAATAGCATGCGAGATGTGGCTTAACCACTGGCTCAATAATAGACGGAAGCTGCAGTCAAGAACAGGAGTGGTGTCAAGAACAGCTATGTCATCATCCCATCAGCACTCTCAATCTTTTTTTCCACATGTGGAGTGGGTCAAATTGGAAACAATTTAAGTTTTGTCATCTTCATTGCAAAATCAAGTTGACCAGAACATCAGTCATCATACAATAATTGATAATGTTTGTGTCTGGGCAGGTTTGTAGGCCAGACTGCAGATTATTGTTAACCAGAACTTAGCAGGTCGGGTAGATCTGGAGGAAGAGAAACAGAATTAATGTTTTAGGTTTAAGACCTCTTGTTAGAACCAGGACAGCAATAAAAGAAACTTAGGAAGAGAGGGAATAAGGCTTTGATGGGGTAAGACTGGGATGGCCATAGGGTTAAGTGCTTAAGAAGGGATCTGGCCAATCAGTGAATGGGAGAGTTAGAGAGATAGAATACATCGAAAGGAGTGTAGGAATTGTGAAAATAAGAGAGAAATGACATGCCCGGCAGATCAGCCTGGGCACGTCTTCCAGCCCCAGTGGAAAGAAAAGGAGAAAGAACAACAAACTAAAGAAATATCAAAGATGGATGACAGATACAGACAGAAATCAAGCTATCTGAAGTTGGAATATTCATCAGTTACCTGAGTTATCTTTGTTTGCAAGTTATCTGAAGTTAGAATGGGTACAGAAACTATACTACAGCGGACAGTATATAAAATTAAATACATATATTTTCTATTGTAGTTTATAGCTTTGTTGTAATTCAATTAAATAAGTAATGTAAAAGAGAGCCAAAAATATTGAATTAGTGTTCATGAGCTGGTTCATTGTCCATTCAGAAATCTGATGGCAGAGGGAAGAGCTGTTCCTAAAACATTGAGTGTGCGCCTTCAGGCTCCTGTATCTCCTCTCTGGTGGTAGCAACGGGAAGAGTGAATGTCCTGGGTGAAGGAAGTCCTTAATGATGGATGCCACCTTTTTGAGGTATCACTTTTACACTCATGCACTGAAGAATGACAGTAAACAATCTTGAATCTTGAATCACTATCAGATTCAGAAAGATGCAACGTGCCCAGAGGGACGATGAGGTGTTGTTCCTCAATCTTATGCTGGGTCACATTGTTACAGTCCAGGAGGGTACTTTTTTTTTTGGATTAGCTTTATCTGACACACGTACGTCCAAACATCGAAAGAAACGGGAATGCGTCAACGACCAACACAGTCCGATGATGAGCTGGGGGCAGCCCGCGCGTGTCGCCACGCTTCCAGTGCCAGCAATTTACTAACCGTAACCCATTTGTCGTTGAAATGTGGGTGGAAACTGGAGCACCCAGAGGAAACCCAAGCACAGTGCGGGGTTGTAGACTCCTCACAGGCAGTGGTATGAATTGAACCCCGATCATGATAGCTGTCACTGTAAAGCTTTATACCAACCGCTATGCTACCATGTAATCACTTCAGCTGGAGAGCCTTTATCAGGACTGGAAAGGAAGGTGGAAAAATTCAGAATAAGAGGGTGGGGAAGGTGGGATGAGCAGCAGCTGCTGGGGGGGGAGGAGTGGGTGGGTTTGGAGGGAATTGTCAATGATTCTTGTTAAAACTCGCTATCAGACTGACAGTCCTTTCTCCCCCACAGATGCTGCTGGACGTGATGCATTTCTCCAGCAGATTGTCTGATGCTTCAGATTCTAGCACCTGCCATCTCTTGAGTGTTAAAAATACATGAATTTTCAATTATAAAGTCATTTGATAGAGGTGTACAAGATGATAAGAGGCATAAATCGAGTAGACTGTCAGAGACATTTTCCCGGGGCAGAAATGGCTACTACCAGGATGGATAATTTTAGGTGATTGGAGGAAAGTATAGGGGATGTCAGAGGTAAAGTTTTGCATAGAGAATGGTTAGAGAGGGATGGTGGTAAAGGCAGATATATAGATATGTATTTATAATAATTGAGTTCTTTAGGTTACAGCAATAATGCAAGCAAAGGAGTTTCCTGGTTCAGAATTCTTCAAAAGTGTGTGTTCATATTTTGCTTTAACTTCAATGTCTGTTCTGTCCTGTCAATGCACAGATAAGCTTTAGTTTGAAAATTAATAATTTATTGTGTCTTTCTCTCGTCCTTACTTTGGGATCAACATTGATGCCTCTCTGTCAGATACCAGTGAAATGCCACTTTCAGGCCATGGGTTAAGAAAGAAATTCAATCACACATATCTGAAGGATCTATGATACATCAACTGCTTCTCTTTCCACAGATACTGCCTGACCTGCTGAGCTTTTCCAGCACTTACTAATTCTGTTGCCATTCTGTAAGGGGTCTTTGTACATCCTCCCTGTGAAATGCATGCATTTTCTCCAAGCCCTGCGGTTTCCTCCCACAATGTTCAAAAAGTTCAAAGTACATTTAATATCGAAGTATGTATAGTATATGCAACCTTGAGATTAATCTCCTTACAGGCAGTCATAAAATGAAGAAAACCAACTGAACCCATTAAAAAAAGACAATTAAACACCCAATGTGCAGAAAGAAAGAAAGAAATCATGCAAACTATAAAAGTAAGCAAATAACATTCAGAACTGAAGTTCATGGAAGTGAGTCCACAGCCACGAAGCCAGACCTCACTGCAGTCAATTCAAGATGCTATTAGTTACAGGCCACAGCAGGTCAGGCAGCATTTGAGGAGAGGAATAAACTGTTGACATTTTAGCTGAAGTCCCTTCATCTAGACTCTAGCAGGACTCTCTATCAGGAAAGAGTTAGTTTTGAATTCTCTTTGGTATGTGTGCTAGGATGTGTAACTCAGAATTGGAACTTGTAACACCAAATAGTGTTAATCTGGAATGTATGAATGTTCTGAGAAAGTACAAGGGAACAAGTCCACAGCAAACGAT